>NW_006434829.1:2549391-2554440 GCF_000325575.1 Pteropus alecto
TGTATCATGTCGCTTATGTAAATACAATATGCTATATATCACATATAAGAAAAGAGTCGTGGATTTGAAATAATAGCCAGCTAGTGCTGAGAAATTATGAAGTCACACAGCTAAAAGAAATATATCAGCATCGATGAATGAATCGTGGGATACAGCAGAAGAAATACCACAAATATCCTAAGAAATTGCGTCTACTCCTCCTGCGTATCATTACGAAAACAGATGCCAGCACGAGGGTTTGTGGAATATCGGTGACTAAAAAGCAAGGTCCAATATAAATTACATTAGCATAAATATAAATGACATTAGCATAAATTCTTATACTATACTTACAGTCAAGGTAAATTAAGCAGCAAAAACAACAAAAACATAACGTTCAAATTCCTACCAAGGTTGTTGGACCGATATACACAAATAAATAAATATTTAGTAAAAAAATTAAAAAGTAAAAAAAAACAACAGAAATAAAAAAGAAGAAAACGCAGAGGGGAAAAAAAAAACTTGAAGTACCGATGAAAAAATAAGCATCTCCCTGACAATGCGCATGGAGCAAGCAACAGGAAGACAATGAATGAAATTCTAGAAAAACAAGACGGCTCGGGACCTGACGAGGACTTCCATCGCTGCCTGAGACGTGTGGAAGGGATACATATCGATGAAACACGTCCCGGAAATAACCCAAGCTCTACCCATCCTTTCCCGAGCATCCCACTTCTTCTCATTTGTGTTGAAGCAGCCGCCCTGCTGGGTGACTTCCTGTCTCTACTCCGACGTGTTTGGTCTGCTCTGCGGGCAGTGTTGCTACTGCCTTGAAACCCACTCTCTACGGCCCGGACGCGCACTTGGAAGAGAATATACCCGTTTTCAACCTGTCACATCGGTCGCCTGGGTATGCGGTAATTTTAAATGAGTTGCCTTTGGTTCGAGAAAGCAAGCAGACGCGACACAGCCTTGCAATGTGCATGATGAAAATATTCAATTAGCTACATCGGGGACAAAATAGAAACAGGACAATAATTATCACCAGGCAGCTGCGGATTTCGTAATTCAGCTCTGATTAAAATTAAAGACAAAAATCACGAACTCTTAGAGGAACTTTGAGACGCTATTGACAGGAACGTTCGGATAAATTAAAGGCTGGCAACTATTTACATTCCACTGACCTTAACATCTAAATCGGATTTATTCTTGTTCTATATCGTGTCATCATAAACTTGAGTTTCTTTCTATTAAGAAAGGCACACGATTTTTTGGTACCATCGACAGATTTGTTTAACGATGATAAGCACTGATGATTTTTAACCAGAAGATTTTTAACCAGATGATAAGTACTGATGATTTTTAACCAGAAGACTGTGCATGCTGTTATCGAAGGCTATATTGGCTAGACGGTGTGTTCAGAAAACAAACATCTTTTTTTTTTTTAACTGTAAAGCTATAAACTAAGTTTGCCAAACGAGGCTGGTTTACCCAAGAACTTTGGAAAATTGACTCCCTGACTCACAGATCTCTCTCAGGTCAACTGAACCAGGACAAAAAGATGGAATGACATCTCTTTTCTTTGACCCAGGCTAATCAGAGAGCCAGCCAGGCAGAAAGTGAAAAATTGAGGAGTAACAAATTTGGCCAATTTCTGGATGATCCGGGAAGCAAAGCGTTTAATGCATCTAGCCACCCGGCAATGAAGTCCCCATTCCTCCGTCCGCGGGAGCTGGCCTGCCCTTCCTGTGACTTTTCCTTCCGTTTGCAGGAGCCCCACCCCCCACGCGGGGAGGGGGGCCTTCACGTGGTGTCCCGAACCAAATGCTAATTTTTTCCAGAAACATCCTCAGAGATACACTGGACATCTTGTTTTACCTGCCGTCTCAACCTCCCTTATTCCAACCAAGTGGACACGTAAAACTGACCATCGCACAGACCAAGCCGACAGGGTGACTTCGGAGCAGAGAGGCAATAGGTCCATAATTGGCGCAGAGATCAAGCCAATGTGCCTGTGTCACACACAAGCGTGAGCAGAGCGGAAACCAACAGGAAGTTAGAGAGAGGCAGAGGCCAGAAGGACGCGTGGCCGGAAGTGTCCGGGAAGGGTCCTCTGTGGAAAAGATCATCGGCCTGCTGTCCACACGGGGGGCCTGGGACGAGACCCACCCACATTAGGCACCCCAAGGACTTGGTGGAGCGAATGAACAAAAGGAATTTTTTTCAATAGTAAAAATAGTATTGTTTATATTAGAATAGGATTTTCTTTCTACAGTAAGGCGTACGTATATTTACACTGTGCGTTCACCTCCCATAGTTAGATTTCTTCCTGTCACCACATATTGGACCCCTTTACCCCGTCTACCTCCCCACTCCCCTCTGGTAAGCACTAGTCTATAGTCCATGTCCATGAGTGTCTGTTTGTCCTGCTCATTCGTTGCTTTTAGATTTTTATCCCGCATGTAAGTGATACCATGTGATTGTCAACTTTTTCTGTCTGGCTTATTTCGCTTAGCATGACTATCTCGAGTTCTGTCCATGTTGTCGCAAATGGCAGTATTTCATCTCTTATGGCAGAGTAATATTCCACTGTATATATGTACCAAACTTCTTCAGCTAATCATTATCGTGGGACGCTTCGGTTGCTTCCATGTCCTGGCCACTGTGAATAATGCTGCTGTGAACATCGGTGTGCAAACATCTTTTCGAATATGAGTTTTCAAGTCTTTGGGGTAAATACCCAGCAGAGGGATTGCAAATCAAAAAGAATTTTAATTCCCTTAGCACTAAAGATGTGGGGTAGGAGGGGTAGCTGATTAGCTAAATGTCGAAGGTCGACTTGACCTTAGCTGCTGTGCGTGTGCGTGTGTGTGTGTGTGCGTGCGTGTGCGTGTGTGTGTGCACACTTGGGAAATAAGTGGACGGGCGTGACGACTTAAAACATAAGCATAAGTCTGCCGTCTTTAAGTAGTACGTTCTCAGGTGATATTTTTTATCTTTCCACAATGAATATATATATAATTTTATAATCTAAAAAAACGTCCGGTGAATAAATCCAAGTCGATCCCACAAACTAAGTGACGAGTGAGCAAACCGTTTTTTTCCAGGCGGGATACTGGCTCTCGAGTCAGCGACTCCGGCCCTAACCGGGTTTCCTCTCCTGGGACCCCCCAGCCTGGTAACACCACGACCCCCGAGAACACGTAAGGTAAGAGAAAGGGGAAGAAACTCACCCCTGCGTCTTGTGCTCCGGGTCAAGGAAGGTGGCAGCTTCCGGCGTGACGTCCCGTCCCCCGATCGCCGCCTGCTCCGTTCCCCGGCCTTGGGCCAGGTTTCACAGGCACAGCCCCCCCGGCCTCCTGCCGTGGTGGCTTGCCAGCTGCCACCTGCGCAGACACCCAGATTTGTCCTCCGGGAAGAGGGCCCGATGAGCCGAGAGCACAGTCACCAAAGCCATCGCTCTTTGCTCAGTGCATCTGCCCGGGAAGCGGCGTCTCGCCCGTGGCGTCTGGTGCAGCCCCGGGCGTGGTGTGCGGTGACGGGGGCCCTCGGGGGTGAGAACAAGGCAGCATGCGGGGCAGGGATGCCACCACCCGCGGGGCGGCAGAGGGGGACTGGAGAGCCTGGCACAATGCCGCCTGCCGGCCACGCTTTTCTGTCACGAGGCCCCAGCTCCCTGCAAGAAACATTCCCGCCCCCAAGGAAGACAGGTGGCCACGGTGGAGCCTGGGCAGCTTGGATGTAAGTGGCCGACTTATCGGGGAGACTGGGGTGCGGCTGCGGCCTCTGCCGTCGGCAGAGGGTACGTTCTGGAACCTGCCTCGACCAGAGCTGGACAAGTGGGGGAACCAGTGTTCTCTTAACCACGAAAGGGGCTCTCATCTCCGGGGAGGAGGGGAACTGCTGCCTGACCACGTGACGTGAGCAGTGTCCTTGATGAAAACAAATTGGGGTGTCGCTGTCGTTCCACATAAACAGCCGGATGCTGAGGAGGGTCCACAGAGACGTCTGCCTTTCTGTGCGGTGTCCTTTAAGAAGCAAAGCATCGCACAGCAAAGCGTGCGTGAGGGCACCGCACCCGCACACGCGCGTCCCCATCCAGGACGCTTCATCCCAGGCAACGCCTCCGGGTGGCCCCACCTGGGCTGTCCCTGAGGTAGCCCAGTCCCAGCGGCCAGCACGCGCGTGTGCGTGCGTGTGCCAGCAGGAGGCGGTTCTCACACGGCATGCAGATCCGGTGGCCCACAGGTGTTTTCGGTTTCCGTTGGCAAAGCCAGCACTGTGGCACCATGGCCACCCCAAGGCCATGGAGCGGCAGCTGCCGGGCACTGTGCACCTCGTGGCAGTCCCCATCTCTCCTGTCGTCCCTGTCACGGAAGCCGAGCCTGGGTGCCATTTATCACTGCACCGAGCTGTCCGTTTCAGACAGCAGAGCTAAGGGAAGAATGAAATATATCTTGAGAAAATTAAAAAATGGAGTGGCCCATGTGTTTCAAGCAACATGGAAGGGAGCAGATTTCGTTGAGGAGGTGACACCTGTCCCTTCACGTGTCCTCTGCAGACTGTGTCTGTGCCACAAGGGTGTACTAGGCTCCGCTCACAGGGGAGCGTCCCCGGTGAGCGTGAGTCTGGCAAGATCTCGGTCCTGAACATGTTTACGCTTTGCCGCGTGCGTCACTGACGTCAGGGTAGACTTCACCGGCGTTGCCCGCTTTGTGTGGCCAGTGACAGAATCCTGGCTCGAACCGGCTTAATCTAAAAGAAACAAAGCAGGGCGTAAACTGCTCGCGGGGGCGGAAGCTGTGCGCGTTGGTCTAGGCCCTGCTCACCCCTGGGACTCAAAGCCTGGCGCCTGGCGCTGTCGCTAGCTCCTGGCTTTGCCTTCCCATGTGTGGGCTTCAGCTTCAGGGTCACTAGTTCAGACAGTCACGGCTACGGCACCGCGGGGACCCCAGCCCACTGAGGAGCAGCTGTCCCCTCTGGACGGGACACACTTTCTCGTGCTCCTGGCAGTCCCCACTCTCCTGTGGGGGAGCCCGGGGAGGGGCGCCCCAGAGGAAGAGGAAGAAA
>NW_006434829.1:2555319-2566585 GCF_000325575.1 Pteropus alecto
TGCATATGTGCATGTGTGTGTGTGTGTGTTCCTATGTGTGCATGTATGTGTCTGCGCATGCATTGTGCTGTGCATGTGTGTGCATGTGTGTGCACTGGTCTGAGTGTAAATGTGCATATGTGTGTATGTGTGTACGTGCATGCATGTGTCTGTGTGTGCACGCATGTGTGTGCATGTGTGTGCACTCGTCTGAGTGTGCATGTGCATGTGTGAATGTGTGTGCACTCATCTGAGTGTGCGTGTGCGTGCGTGTGCACTCGTCTGAGTGTGCGTATGAGTGTGCACGTGCTTGTGCGTGTGCGTGCGTGTGTCCCTTTCCTCGTCACAGCTTCGTCCTCTCCCCCCACAGCTAAGAGCGCTGCACGTGAACCAGCAGAGAAGGTGAAAGGCAATGTCCGGGTTTCTGATGAGTCCTTAGAAAAATGGTCATTTTCTCTCCTATGTTTTAATTTCCTGAAATCCACTTAGTGGATGCGTTTAGGACTTCAATGTCCTGTTCGGGTCATTCATACGTGACCTTCGGCCACTGGACCAGGGAAGAGGTGTCCCTCTCCGATGTGGCTTTCTCTGTGCTTGTTCACGTCCCTCCTTGAGAACCACGTGTGACCCCCACAGAGAACCCACTCGTGGACCTTCCTAGGGGTCACAACGTTGTCTGCCCCAAGGCAGCCTGGGGATGAGGAGGCAGCGGGCTCCTGCCGCCCTCGTCCCAGCTGGGAACCCCCAGGGCCTGGAACACGGCTGCTGACACGTGTCCCCGACACCGCCCCCCTCCCGCCTTCGGTGTGCAGGTGGGTGATGCGGAGGGGCCCCCTGGTCCCTTCTCCGATCGGCGCTCAAGGTCCAGGGACACTTCCAGGCAGAGTCACTTCTGATTCTGTGTGGTGCTTTTGTGTCAAGCGGAGAAACTGGCGGTCGTAATTGCCGAAAACTGGTTGAGTGAGTGATTAATGTCAAAATCGTAGTTTGGGTTAAATTAGTCAAACGCGGAAAAAACAAGAACGTGCTTTTCGTTAGCCCGAGACAATGGATTCATTAGCTCATCTGTCATTCCACTGGCTTGCGATCCACCACGAGCACGCCCGTCGGCGGAACATTTGCCACTTGCGAAGTTCTGCAAAATCCCACACAGTTCTCACACTGCCCCCTGACTAGCTGGCTCACCCTCATGTTTTCTTGGAGTTGGTGACACAGACACGGAGAGGCTGGATTCACCCAGACCTGGGGGTGGCTCCTGCAGGGGGCGCTTCCTCCTTGCCCACCCGTCCTGCAGTCAGTCAGCAAACCCAGAAATGTGGCTTAGAACAAACAGCCTTTTCTTCCCCCCCACGTCCTGGGGTGTAGACCGGCATCACCCATCCCCGCTTCCAGCCCAGCTTCCGTGTAATCTGTCCCCCGGGTAGTGGTTGACACTTGAAGAGGACCTTGCCCTGTGCCCTGCCTATGCCCTCGACTCACCACCATTTCCCTAAAAATATGAAGGAAGCTTTTCTCGAATACCTCCTGCCGCCACGTGCCGCGATTAACACCCGACAGCCCAGCATGTCTGCCACACTGGACCGTCCAGCTGACGAGGCTATTCGCCTGGGAAAGGATGAATACACATTCTGTATTCGTCTAGTGGCCCACGAGAGGACCTGTCGTGGTCGACACCGGCAGTGAGAGGCCCAGCCGAGTGTGCAGCCGTGGGGGGCATTTGAACAACAGCCACGCCTGTCACCTGGGGCTCTCATTCTTCCAGATGTAGACTTTGCCTCTGTCCTCGGCCGGGCTCAGCGCTGTCTGTCCTGAGCACAGTGTCAGAAAGAAATCAGGGGTCCTGACTTGTCGTTGAATTAATTAATAAACAGATGAAAGAAAAGAAGAAACATTCCTCATAATGAAAGGAAGTGAGGTTTCAGCAGCCGTGTCCCCGAAGCAGAGGTGGGCGAGCTTCTGCGAAGAGCCACAGAGTACACGTGGGAGGCGTCCGCGAGCCCCGCCCAGCGCCCGCTGGCCTGGCGTGGAGAGCGGGCCTCGGCGCTTCGTCGGTGACTGAGCACGGCTGTGTCCCCGTGAACCCTCACGAACACCAGAACGCCGATGTCACATTTGCTTTCGAATGCCACAAAATAACATCTTTGGATTCGATTTCAACCATTTAGTGATGTAAGAATCGTTTTTAGTTCCTGGGTCACACAAAAGTAGGTGGCGGGTTGGACTGAGCCTTTGGAGCGCAGGTGGCTGACCAACCACCAACCGAAGCCTCGTCGGCGCAGCCTGGAGCTCAGCCACGAAGGGCGGTCACCCGCTGGGCGTGGATGCTCAATCGTTCATTAACCGGAGCTGCCGTGTGTGCAGATTCAGGCTGTTTTGACTTAATCCTATGTGCCCACTAACGGTGCCTCTGCCCTGACCGTCTAACACAGAGCACGGGCTACAAAATTCTATGCCGGCTCCATTCGGGAGCCAAAGAATTAAACGGGGCCGTCAACGGAATAACAAAAAACTTTTCCATTAGATGATGTAGTGTCCTCCGGAGATGTCGCTCCTTAGAGCCAAAAAGGTCTACGCCTACTGAAGTGCAGGCAGGACGGGGGAGCGGCACGGGGTCACCCTCGGTGGTCCCACAGACCGATGAGCAGATGCCATCAGGCAATCTCATCTTTCACCTGACCCTTAATTCTCATCACCTCTGAGAGCTGCTCCAAACTCCCTCGTGAACTGTCTCTGAGAAGGAGCTCACAGACCCCTTCTTCTGAATAGTTCTTCTTCCTGCTATAGCATCATCACTGCACGAACAGGAGATGCCTGTTACCAGGGCAACCCAGTGCGAGGCCTCTGTGCGGTCCTGGCCCGGCCTCTCCGCTCTGCGGTGCGATGATGTACGAACCCAGCCCCGCTTCCTTCGGCAGACATCTCCCGATGTCTTCCTGGGTGACGCGTCCTGTTCCCTTGCATTCCCTGATCTAATACCTGTCAGCTTAAAACAAAACTCAAAACGTCCTCTACACAGTTACGCTTTCACAAAAATAATAACCAGACACCTTTTCTGTGCTCATCCTATGTAACGATACAAGACCGAATCCAGTAGATGGTCCTTCTGGTCAACACTCCCTGCCACACGAGGGGGGAGACGACCGCTCGAGGGGCGGGGGCTGCCAGGGGAAGGCTCATGAGGAAGTGGGCATTTGAAGTGGGTCATGGAGAAGGTGATAATAACAACAACGACAACGCAACAACAGCAACAGAAGCAAGCATGTGTATCATGTGTAGAAAAAAACAGCCAAGTTCAAATCCTTGACTTAACAACCTTACAGGGAGGCATTATTATCCGCATTTTACAGACGAGCAAATTGAGGCGCAGTAAAGGATTTCAAGTTGGAAGCTGCAGAGGTCAGAATATTCAGGCACTTGAGACCCGAGGGGCCAACTTTTTTTTTTTTAATCCAGGCGAGTTAGAAGCGCACATGGGGCAGGGGGCTGGTGACCATACCTCGAAGCTCTGGACACTGGGGCAGTGGGTAATTTATTCGTCACTCTCTCAATTTTCTCCCAACTCTTCGGTCATGAAATACAGGTCTCAGTTGCAGGTTCACCCCCCTGTACACAGCCACCAAATGCTGAGATTTCTCTTTAATACCACCCCTGCAGCCTCTTCTCCTTTGAACTTCATCTCTAGAAAAATCTAGCCCTCAGCATGGGCCATTTTGCCCATGTTATAACTGCTCAAACAACCTCGGTATTTATTCTTCAGAAAACACATCTCTTTTTATATTTATTCACTCATTAGCATGGTTATTTGATTAATAAATAATTCTTAAATAAGTAAATAAATAGGTTATTTTATAACTAAGTAAAATCTTACCTAACAATTAGTTTTCTTTCCACTCTAGGTAGATTTCTGCTTTTTAATAGCAAAGTTTCCCCTCATTAATATTAGAAAGTCTTCCTAACTCCCAAAATTATACACAAGTTCCCCTATACTTTTCTCTAGTAATTTGATGACGATGATGATGATGATGGTGATGATGATGGTGATAGTGATGATGGTGATGGTGGTGATGCTGGTGATGATGGTGATGATGGTGATGGTGATGATGATGATGGTGTTGATGATGATGATGATGGTGATAGTGATGATGGTGATGGTGGTGATGCTGGTGATGATGGTGATGATGGTGATGGTGATGATGATGATGGTGTTGATGATGATGATGATGGTGATAGTGATGATGGTGATGGTGGTGATGCTGGTGATGATGGTGATGATGGTGATGGTGATGATGATGATGGGGTTGATGATGATGATGGTGATGATGGTGATAGTGATGATGGTGTTGATGATGATGATGATGATGATGATGATGATGGTTGTACCTAACATTTATTGAATTCTTATTATATGCTAAGCAAAGTGTTCCATTTGAGTTCCACAATACCTCTGCAGTATAGATAGTATCGTTACTACCATTTTGTAGAGATAGAACCAAGTCTAAAAATTTTAAAGACTTTGTCCATGTTCACAGGACCAGTTGAGTCTGAAACAATTAGACTCCGAAGGCCGGGCTGATGTGTTGCTGCATTCTGCCTATTTACTCGTGAAACCACCTAACACAGGAGTACGATTTCCATAATCAAATTCCCCTTGGTCTCTTTCTTTCTTACGTTAGCTCTAGTCCTTTCTCTTCCAACGTCACTGCCATTTCTAAATCTGAAGTCCTCTGAGAAACACCAGGCTGGGGCCTTCCTCTCCCCTTCCCTGTGTCCCGGGCAGATGGACTGTACTCGCCGGGCCTGCGGAGAGTTCTTTTACATCAGGGCAGTGGTGACGGCCACCAGGAAAAAAATAAAAACTTCAACTTTCCATAGTTTCCAGATGGAAATACTCAGTCTCCAGAAGTGTCCTTCATAACCTATAGCAGTGTTTTCACAGTGGTCCCTGGGCAAACAGCACCTTGTTTGCAATACAGAATCTCAGGTCCCAGACCCACCAAACCAGAAACTCCAGAGTGGCGCCCAAGTCTTTGCTTTTACAAGCCTTCCAGATGGTTCTGTTGATAACCACCGACCTGTGCCGTCTTCACACGCAAGTAATAAAAATAACAGCCCAACTATAAGCATGTTATGTGCTGCCTCTTAACAAAAGCATCTGCAGTCAGCTTCAAAGAAGATGGCGACTTCCAGAGGGTCAGGCACCGCGACGCTCCCAGGTGTGTGGTCACTGCAGCTGGCATCTCCTTGTGCCGTCACTCCAGCCGGCATCTCCTTCTGCTTTTGTATGTGGGGCGTGACCCCCTGCACTGATGGGGCCTAGTGCAGATGAGTGCTGTCATGAATTATTTGTGCTCACAGCTATGACCTCTGTGGGCAAGTCACTAACACGCATGTCCTGATGATGTCCATTCATTTACCATCTCGGAGGAAGGACCCGGCTGATGAGGACAGGGGCTGGCTGGAAGGGAGGAGATGAGAGGAACAAAGCAAATTCCTGGCGCTGTTCGTAACAGTCTTGAAAACCAAGGGGGTCATATAATCGCCTTCCGATGTAATCTTCCCTCAGAGGTTTGGCTTGGTGACACCATCATTCCAAGCATTCACAGGGACTCTTGTTCTGAAGAATTTTTAAATGCTGTTGACAGGCCCGGCTGAATCTGGATAGGTCCCAAGCAGAAATCTCAGATCTTTCTTTGATTTCTAGAGTCATTTCTGAAAGATGGCGAGAAAGAGCAGAGACATCTCACCGCCTTGTTTTCCCTCCTGTTCATACTCTGCCACATTCTGAACCGGCTACTTCAATAATCTGAGCTCTTGTCTGCAGGAAGGAAATTAAATATAATGAACACTGTCCCTAAATAGCAATGATTCTTTGGTCACTCGTCTTCCCGTGGGGACTGAATTGTTTTGTAACTTCTCGTTAGGCAGCAGCTAATTTAAAACACGCAATTAGCAATCATTTTAATTACAAGCTGCTCTCCCCTAAAAAGAGTTAAAATACAGTGAGAATGGAGGCGATGGGCTGCAGGGATTTCCAGGGAAACACGGGGCAGCTAGGAAAGGACTCCCGCCCGCAAGTCACCATGCAGGTAGCGGGTGACAGGTTAACTAAGACAAGGTCGGCGCTTTGGGCCGTTGGCTTCCCTTCTAAGAGGCGGGCACCTCTTTTGAAAATACAGTGCTGATTTTAAAAATCAATCATTACACTCTTGTGGAAAAAAATATGGAATAATTTATCCCTTCTGGAAATGAAAATGAGCGACAGACGCTGGGTGTGGATGCGGGAATGCACCTCCAACCTGCGATCGGAATGGCCTCATTACCCCAGCAGGATTCCAGCCCCCTACGCCATAGGAAACAAACCCCGCTTCGGCACCATTAAACATAAAATAAGCTCGGGAATCTGACATTTGCATATAAACAGAAAGTAACTCAGACCTTGACTCCAAGAAGAAAAATGGCTTCTGCGCTCTTACATAGTCCCCAGCAAATTCGCCTTCGCAGATGTCCTTGTCGCGTTACTTAAAACCGAAGGTTAATTTTTGTGACTCTGGAAGTAAAAATGCACCAAAAGCTTCCAAGAATCGTGACACACTTGAACCCCATGAGACTCTTCTCCTTACCCCCGGGTTCCAGCCCAGTGAAGAGAAACATGGGCGATGGTCATCCTGCATCATTTGGTTTTACTGATCTCGCCTGTATTCATAGATTTCCATGCTCCTCACCATTGAGGTCTAGACAGACATCAGAGAGGCCAGGGGCCATCCTGCTGCTGCTCTGTCCCCTAGGACAATGGTCAGCAGCGCTCTTTCGAATCTCCCTGTGGCTGGCGTCTACCTCATCGCCAGCGCTGACAGATTTCCAAGCAGAGAAAGCTGTCCTTGTTTGTCAAGGTCAACGCCCTAGAAGGAATGACAGAAAAAAAAACGCGTTGCTCAAGCACAGTTAGGTATTTTGGATTTACTGGAGCCAGGAGGACATCGCCTAGATAGTGGTCCCCAGCCTTTGTGGTACCAGAGACCCAGGGACCAGGGCTGCTATGAGCATCTAAGGCCTGATGACCTGAGGCGGAGCTGAGGCAGTGATGCCGGCACAGATAAAGATGAAGCTTCACTCACCGACCCTCACCTCCTGCTATGTGTCCTGGCTCCTAACAGGCCAAGGACCGGTACCGGTCAGCGGCCCAGGGGATGGGGACCGCTGATCTAGATGCCCCTGGTGGAGTTTAAAAATGGGAAATTAGGGCAGAGTCGTCCGAGCGGCCCAGCCTGGACCAGGCGCTGGGGCAGGGCGCTGGCGGGGCGGGGCGCTGGCGGGCCGCAGAAGCCAGGGCTGGACTGATTCGCGGTCCTAGTGATTTTTAGGGGACTCTTCCTCCATCTGACATGGAACTTCTAGATTCCTGGAGCTCGCTCAACCCAGAACTGCGGAGGTCCTCTGGTCATCAGTCCGTCGTGTGCCTCTGACACGTGTCCGTAGCATCTGCTCAGAGACATCAGCCCCTCCGTTTAAGCCAAGTGGGGGGTTGGGGACACAACGCCCCCACCTGAGAAGGCTCCCCACCATCTCTCCTTGAGGTTCCGTCCCTGCCGTCCCTCACAGGGTGGCCAGCCTTCCCAGGTTGCCAAGGACACTGTTGATTTGGGCCTGGAAGTTTGGGATACCCCCTTCACAGGAAGCTTTGGGAAGGACAGCTGGTCACCCTGAACATAGCCCCTCTGTCCTCCAAACTGGGCCACTTGCCTTGGACATTTGGACATCGTCTCTGCCCACAGGCCACGCCCCTCCACTGCGCCCAGGTCCCTCTCTGTCTGGGAAGACCCAGCCACCTACCACCAACGACGCAGACTTTTGAGAGCCAAACCTTCTTATCTACTCTCTGAGGCTAGGGAAAAATGTAGGCTTCTGCAAGAGAAACTACATTATGGATTTTTCCCTTGCGAGGAAAATGAAAACTCATCTTCCATACCCTCGGGATCCACCTTCAGCCAAGAAAAGTGGCTTCGTCATCGGGTCATGTCTGCTCACAGCGATGTACCCCTCGGAAGTAGTTTTCAGCCCTGGGTATCTATTAGAATTACCTAGGAAACTTGAAAATTGCCCACATGCCGGCCCCCCACTGCCAGCCAACCCCGTAAGAATTTGCGAGGAGTGACCGGGCATCGATGGGGCCGAAAGCTTCATGCGTGACGGTGGCAGAGAGAAGGTTGTGTTTTATTTCAGTACTACTTGTGAGAAGTGCATAAGCAGATATAAGTGGATACCTGTTTCCATAAACCATGACCCTGAAAATCTCGACCACTGACCCATGAAGGTCAAGGCTACACACACAGCTCATGTAAGAGAAAAGGCCGCCCCAGCGCCGAAATTCACTGACGGTGAAAATGTCTTTGTCCATCCCGCTTCGGGGGGCTGACCTCTGTCCTGCTGACCTCCACAAAGACTAAATACAAAATCCAAGCGTTTCATAGACTGGGGACAGTCCTATCACCTCAGGATCTGGGAACCGGAAGGGGTCCCCCTCCCCCACCTTCTGCCGCAACTTTATCAAACTTGTATGATCAACGTGATTATTGTTGCTTTTAATTTCCTGACCACCTTCAAAACTTTGCTTAGCAAACTATGACTTTCTTCTCTAAAGATGTCCTCGAAAGTGGATTTCGGTTATGTCAGCTCTCAAGAGGACATGGGAGGGTGTATATGGGAGCATATGCTTAATCATACACATAATTTATAACTACTTTCCAATGCTGACTCTGGCCTCGATCTCAAATGCCATACTTTTACGTTATTTTGACGTATGTATAATTGCCTGGCAGGATTTCTTGGACAACTAACAATTTTATTGGGTCGGAAAATCCTGATGTGACCTAAATTTTATATACGACTATTTATTTCTGTAGTTGTTGTTCAAAATATTGGAATAATTTAAGATCCTGCTGAGTGGGAAAATCAGATGAGGTAAGTGGCAGGATTACTGCCTTTTTTATTCTAACTAAATCATTCAAAGAAGTTTGGATGAAATTTACAATCCAAAATAAAACTACCTGGGAAACGTTCAAGGTCATCTATCATTTAAAACCAGCGTATGTGACTGAGAATCTTAATGAGATCGTGCCGGCCTGGTCTGTTCAGATTTGGCCGCTAACGAGAATGAGCTTCAAAGGTGTTGAGCCTTGAATTAATGACTCCTCAGCCAGAAATTCTCCACCAGACCTCCCTCTCGGAGGAGGCTTGGCCAGCACCCGGAGGGTGCTAAGGCCAACGAGAGCGTCAGCTACGACCCAGTCGTGAGCCCTCACGTCTTTTGACATCTTTTATGCATCCCTACGCTAAATAAGCATCCTTTACAAATACATAAAGAAAAATAAAACCAAGAACACATAGTAGAGTTTTAACTCCGTTTTTATGTTTCTTATTTCTTCCAAGTCTATTTGAAGCCTCAAGAATGGAGGGACCTCATGACTGGGTGAAGGGGTGACCATCTAATGTCCCCTCAGCCGCTGGGTCCAGGGAAACGGACAGCAGGTGAGACCGAGGGCATCTGTGATGCATCCGCCAGAGCAAGCTGGGGGACGAAAGCTCACCCTTCGGAACTCCTCGTAGTCCCGTCCATGTTCTGAAGTTCCTTTTGTAAGTCCTATTACGGAGACGCCCACGGGAAGGCAGAGCACATGATTTGCAGATCATCTCACTCCGCAAGGACCCGACCCCTCCCCGCTGGTCTGGGACTTCCCCAGTTCTAGCTCCGAAAACTCCGAGTCCTAGGAGAAACTCCAGCCTCAAACGCACCCGATGCTTGGTTCCCCCCAAGGTTTAGAATATTTGGGGCTTCACCTTTCACATATCCAGAGAGAGAGAACGCTCCCCGCTTCCGAGTCTCCTTCAAGGATTTGCAGACGAGGAGAATGGAATTCGAGGTGTCGGAGCAGGGACCCCCACCTGATTTGTCTGCACAGTCACCGCCCACGTTCGAACAGGAGTGTGGCTTAAAAATATATGAGCTCACTGCGGTTTGGGTCACTGACGATGTGGTCGCCAGTCCTCAAATCAAGAGACCCATTTTGGAACTAAACGTCACAGTCCTTTGGCTGCTTCTCAACCCGAAAATAAAACCAGAGCCACGTCGCAAAGAGGCGTCACGGGGACCTTTGCCGAGAGAGGGAGAAGACGGATGTGGCCGTGTCCACTAGGCACAGTGGCGGCCTGCCACATGCTCCACCTTCGTCCCGTCCCTTCCGTGGGTCCTGTTCACAGCTGTCACACAGTTGGAAATGTTGAAGGGGAACGGGACGGGGTCCTCGCCCCCCAGCAGTTATATGGGAAAAGGCTCAAGGAGCTTTACATGTGGTGTTTTCTCCTTTCCAACCGATGGAGCGCACAGGGTGCCAGGGGCTTCCCGGGTGACGGGGACGATGCAAGTCACAGCAGCAACCGATTCAGAGCGAACTTGTTGGGTGTCTGGGGCAGGCTGGCGAAACGCACCATGGGAAATGAGGCCCTAAAAAGCCACCAGAAAATGGGAGTCACAGCGCCATAGAAATGCCGGCAGCCCGAGAACAGGGAGCACCGCGAGGAGCCAAGCTCCAGGCCGCTGCCACGTGCATGGCCCCTCCGTGGCCTCCCTGCCACGGTTTCAGTAACTCGGCTCCAAGATAAAAGTCAGTGCATCGACCAGGGTGGCTCACACCGAGGGGGGACGGTGCGAGCCCCCAAACGGCTCTCTGTTTATTTGAATCAAAAGGTCTTCAAAGACGGGGAACTAGGAATGACCTCGTCCACCGCGTCCCCGCGCGGAAGCCGATTCTCATCACCTGTGGAAATGTCCTCAAGGTCGCCCCAATGTCGAATGAGCAAACACGGAACTGTTTTTCCCTAGAGGAGACACAGGGGCAGGTTCCTGGGAGCCCGGGGTCCCATTCTCGTCACTCCGTCACTGCGGCCCCCTGTGTCTGTGTTGGTTCGTTACCATGGGACCCAGCCAGCGGCGCTGTCACTCACTGTCACTCACGGCTGGACGAGGCTCATCCGACACGTGTTTTCCCCCCAAGTCACATCACAGGGACACTGGACAGCGCTTTAGCACCATGCTCGGGGTCCTTTGGAAAGAGGAAATCAACAAAAATGCAACAACCAAAACAGTAGCACTGAATGGATCACGGAAAGGACCGTGGACCGCAGGGACGGAGCTGCCACCAGAAGGCAGAGCTGCTCGTCCCGCTGCGGCCGGACCGTGCACGATGGCGACCCCGGTTCTCCCCAGCTCCGCACGTGTCCTGAGCACTGACAA
>NW_006434829.1:2566726-2571251 GCF_000325575.1 Pteropus alecto
AGAATCCGCATTGTATCCATTCCCCAAGAAGAACCATTCCGTCGCTCAGTGGACCATTGCTCACCGCGGCCTTCACGGTCTGGTCCCTGTCTGTACATTCGGCCCTCTCCCACCACGCTCCTGTTGACGAAAGTCTTTCGTTCGTGAAATCCGTCTGCGATTACAGTCCTCTGCGCTTTTGCCCATGTTTCTCCTGCCTAGAATGTCTTTCTCGACTCATTCATTCATTTATGCATTTGCGAATTAAGTAAATATTGTATGCTTGCTCTGAGGGTCTATGGTACTGGGCACTGGGGATCGGGTGATAATCTAGACAAGAACCTTTTCCTCTCCTCTAAGTGCTGTCACCAGAGAGAGAGAGAGGAAGAAAGGATGGGGGAGGGAGGGAGGGAGGGAGGGAGAGAGCTCACACAGCAAGGAAAGGCCAGGAGAGGACCCTGAGAGGTCAGCCATCTGTAAGCCAAGGAGGACGATGTCACCAGAAGAAGACTTGCCAGACCTTTCTCTGGGACTTCTGGCCTCTAGAACTGTGAGGAAACAGTTCTTTTGTTTAAACCACCCAAGTCTACGGCAGCCTGAGCTGACTGAGGCCGTCAGCACGTGCTGTTACAGACACATCATCCACGGATGGTAGATAGATGATGATGATTGATAGATAGATAGATAGATAGATAGATAGATAGATAGATAGATAGATAGATAGATGGATGGATGGATGGATGGATGGATGGACGGACGGACGGATAGATAGATAGATAGATATACACGATAGATAGCGGATAGATGCATAGACCCATAGACAGGTATAATTACAGAAGTAGATGAAGACATACACATGTAACATGTGTATGTATATATATATATGTATATATTCTGTCTTTGATGAGAATTGTGTGACTCGATCATAAAACATCGGAATTTATTTCAAAACGCTAGCAATGTAGTCAGCAATGCTATCAACTCTGATGCGTTCAAATGTTAAAAATAAAACAACTTTTTGTTAACAACGCTTAAGTGCACTGTGCTGAAGTGGACCTATTTTTCCGTTCTTGCTGTAGAAACTGATGTCACGAAACCTGGGTAACCCTCACGCGGGTCGAAGCAGGCGGAACACGCCGGGTGCGGGCGGGTGGCCTCAGGGCCGTGACAGGCGGCCACTCGGCAGAGATGTTTCCCTGTTCCTCTGGATTCCGTGGTGTTTGCGGTAGTTGGTAGCTTTTGTGGAATTCGACGCAATTTCTTTTCGCCTCCTCAACAAATATTTATTCTATTTTTTATTTTTAGTTTCATAGGCTCTCTGAGAAAGAGAAACCCCAAATTATGATAACGTCGGGGCCCAGGGCTCCAGGATGCGCCTGAGGCGAGAGCTTCTGGGCCGGGCGGAGGAGCACGGAGACGCTCGCCAGCACCCCCGTCCCCGGAGCGCACCCTGAAGTCGGCAGCTCCCAAGAGTCCCCAGGTGAGACCTCGGCGACAGCCCGGTGAGTGACAACCCAGGGCGAGGGGGTCGCCCCCTGGCCTCGGCACTTTCTCAGGCTCTGGGTCCTGGAGGCATCTGAGGAGCCAGGAAGGCACACGCCGAGCGCCTTGGTCCAGTCAAGGGCGGGAGCCGTCTGGGCGGCCGGTCACACCCGTCAGCACAGCCACTGCCAGACTTGTGCCCCGGCCTTGGGCTGTGGCACCCCTTCACGTGGAAGCTGGGGCCTCTCTACTGATGGCATTAAAGACTCACGAAAGGCGAGACGAGGCAGTCCACGGCTCACGGCCCCGGGGAAAGGGGGTGCCTGCGGGGGCAGGGGAGAGCCCGTGGTGGCCACCCCTGGAGTGGCTGTAATTGCGCCCCCTCTGAGGCTTCTACCCTGCACAGCAACCGCAAAACAAAACCACCCAGAAGCTTGGACCGCAGCCCGCTGTGTCCACCATCCAAAGTCAGCGCCGGCGACCTGTCCACGAAATGATGAAATGAGCCACCTCTGGGGACGTGCGTTTTTCTAGATAAAACATCTACATTTCGCAGTAATAGCTATAGTTCCCGTTATTCTGCCTTCCCTTGGTCGTGTGAACAGATAGAACTATCGTAGGATGAAAATTATGTGCACTTGCTTAATAATAATATAAATGGGGTTCCAAGCCACCCGTTTTTCAGGGTAGGCATGACCCGACCTAAATGTTTCTTTGTGACAGAGGAGAATTTTTCTCAGCTAAGCATCAGGAGAAGTAGCGGGTCAAAAAGACTGAGTGTGTTTAACGCGCCCAGCAGCAGACAGAGCAGCTGGCTTCACTCGACTCCCCAGACCGACGTGATATTATGTGAGCTTCACCAGATGCGTCCCAGGACGAACGCAAAGTCTGTCTTTCGGTCCCACGTGATTTAGTGAAATTCACGCGCCACTGGTTTGGTATAAATTAGAGCTTAATTTCGGTGGGGGCGTTGGTTCAAAACACAGGGCGACTGAATTAGCTTTGCAGGTGTTGAGAGACATTGTACTAGCTTCATCCGAGTAGAACGAAACGGAGGTAGTTTTTCCAGAAGGGCTGACGTTTGAGACGGAAGAAGCAGCGACCTGCTAGGGTGTCACGTGAACGCGCAGCCAAGGGACGCCCGCAGGTGCTGGCCGGGGCCCTGCCAGGCTCTGATGCCGAGGCGGGGGCCGGGCCAGCTGACCTGCAGCTTTAGCCCATTATCCGCTCATAGTCGTCACCTTCACACAAGCTCATGGTAGAAGGTTGTTGTTTTTTGTTTTTTGTTTTTTTTCCGTAAGACTGCGCCTTGCCACGCAGTAGGCGGTGGGGGATGGGGGGCTTCGTAATTTTCCTTGTTCTGGAAACTTCTGCCGTGACCCAGCCAACAAGCATCGGGGGCTACAGGTTCTGCGCAGGAGCTCTCCCCCCTGGACGGACCCCCGTCTCCGTTCCCCCCTCACCTCTTTGGCCTGAATTCTAATGTCGCCCCCACTGTCCTGGGAACGTGGCTCTGAGCCGGCTTTCTGGATGGGCTGGGTCTTAAGCACCCAGCAGCTTCGAAGCAGCGCCCAAACAGTGGGGAAGCGCGTGGGGGGAAATGTCACCGCGTCGTCGTCACCTGCGGTGAGGCTCTCCGTGCGCACGGTGACGCCGGCTCCGGTGGTGACGCCGGCTCCGGTCCAGCCGCCTCCGTACTGCGGACCACGTGTGCGTTGTTACGAGGACAGCGGGCCAGGCGCGCTGAGGACACACTTCTAGTTCCGACCGCATCAGACAGCACGAGGTGCCCTGGGCCACGTCCTCATCCTCGCTCCCCGTAACTGGTTGGACCGAGTTGCTGTTCCCAAGGCTGTCATCCCAACACCACCAGTGGGAGATTCGGGGCGTGCCCGAGCCCTGCGGGGGGCTGGCCATCTGCCTCTCCCGCCGTCCACCCGCACGCCAGACCTGCTGCGGCCAGGGCGTGTCGTGGACGAGACTGTCGGCCTGGTCAGTTGGCTTTACCATGGGAGGTGACTGTGGACGATCCGGGTGGGGGTGGTGCAGTCAGCCGAAGGAGCTTCGGAAGCAGAGCTGAAGCCCCCTGAGGGAACACGAGACCCCTGAGACCTCATGCTGCCCGCCCCCACCGGCCAGCCCCACGAGGCCAGGGCCACGCAGGTGGCCACACCCGCGAGGGCCTCGCCCTCTCTGACCGCGTATGTCCTACTGGCTCTGTCATCTGGCTGATGCCCGCCTGACACACGGGTGGAACCCCGCGTGATCAGTGTATGTCTGTGTCATCACAGAAAGACTCTTACACGTGCTTAACTAGAGAGTGGCGCTCGTCTCACTAAGGCAGGAGCTGGCTGTGAGCAGGGCTCCACCAGGAAGCTCAAACGAGGGTGGATCCGGGAGTGTTCCCTCACAAGATGCGAACAGCACGGGATCGGGTGGGTCCCCCCATCGCCCCACACCCCCAGAGGCCACGCAGGAAGGGCACGGGGCAGCCCCTCCCCCCAGCTTCCTGGTCCTCCTCCGTTCTGGGCTGTGGCCCCCGCATCGTGGCCTCTAGGTGGCTTCGTGACTTCTGCCTGCAAATTTGACAGCTTCACCCGAATAAGCCGTTTGTGCACTGCTGCCACCTCGTGGCCAAATATTTTTCCTTGGCTAGCCCCCAAATCCCCAGGACTCACTTCATCTCGTCAGTGTCCCCCAAGGTAAATCTGTTGCCTATGAACTGAGGGACACTTTTCCATTGTCCCAGCTACAGAGCGGATGCTCAACCAGCATTTATTGGATGGATGGATGGATGGATGGATGGATGGATGGATGGATGGATGGTTGGATGGATAGATAGGTGGATGGTTGGATGGATGAATGGATGGATGGACAAAAGACAGATGGGTGGATGGATAGTTGGATGGAAGGATGGCTGATGGATGGAGGGATGAATGGATGGATGGATGGATGACAGATGGGTGGCTGAGCACAGGGCAGCAGGGTCTCAGGGTGCTGACTCTCACAGGCCAGCCTGCTTGGCCACACCGAAATCCCGAGACTAGGGGGAGGGGCCCGGGAG
>NW_006434829.1:2571268-2579161 GCF_000325575.1 Pteropus alecto
TGGGTGGGTGGGTGGGTGGGTGGATGAGTGGATAGGTCTCACTTTACTGGTCTGTGACCTCCATGAACCCTGGATCTGCTGTCCCCGAATGAGAACTTTCTGCCACCATCACCCTGGAACCCTGAGCCAACTTCCCCTGGCCAGTTGTACACAATCAGTGCTTAATGGATGCTGTTGATTGATCAATAAGAAGAGGAAGCCACCTGCACCCAGGAGAGTCCTGAGTTTTGGTGAAAGAAGACGTGGCTAGAGCTAGGCGTCTGGACTAGCGTCAGCTCCAGCCCCTAAGCGCAAATGCCCAGACCCACACGCCTCTCCCTGGCCTGGGGCCTCGCGGCGCTTACAGGAAGCTGAGCCGCCCAGCCATGGAGCTGGGCCCCTCACTTGCCGAAGGGCTGACCGAGGCTCCGATGACTTGCGTGGAGTGTCCGAGTCGGGCGTGGTCTGGAGAACCCGCGTGAGGACCCCGGGCCCAGGCCCCTCCCCCTCGCGGCCGCTTTGTCACGCGCCCCCAACGCCTCTCTCCTGTCGCCGGGCTCCGTACCCGCCTTGACGTCTGGGCATCGCTTATTCATCCACCGCTGAAGGATGACGTCGGGGGGGCGGGGCTCCAGGTGAATCACGCACAGCTCCTCCCACTTTCTTCAAGCGCCCCCTGCTGTTCGCGCGTCACCGCAACACTGGTTTACAGCGACTCGTTCCTTATTTTCAGACCCGCTCCGTGCAAAGCAGAGCACACCAGATGCTGCAAGAGAGCTGCCCTGAAGCCGCGTGGAGCGTCTTCGGATTTCTTGTTTTTCTCCTGCCTTTCCCATGAGCCAACTAACCGCCAACCATCTGAAAACGTAGAGTGTCATCCAAAACGAGCGCTTGACTCCTAGCATTTGGGGAAAATAAAATAATACCCCCTACGCTCCCGACTTGATCTGTCTGATTACAGATCGCAGAATTCTTTCAAAGGAGCGTCTGAAGGTGCGTACGCGTGTAACGCGGTGTCGCCGGGGCGGCCTGTTCACCCCGGGAGAAGATGATCCTGTCGTCTTCTGCATGGGAGGCACTGTTGACCGTGCACTGGACCCGCTGGGCCTTCGTTTCTGAGGGTCAGGCTTTACCTATGGCCAGCAATGCACAGAAGGGGTCGGGCCTGAATGCCCCAGGCTGAGCGCAAAGATGAATCCATCCTGCATCGTGACGGCACCAACCGCGTCGACCCCGGAGGACCCGGCCCAGCGCAGACGCAGGCTTCGGCCGGTGAGACCGTGGAGGAGCCCCTCAGATGCCACGTCCTGCGTCGCCCAGCGCCCCGCTGCTTGTGCGACGGTGCATGAGGAAGTCGTCAAAAGCAGAAAAGGCCCATCCGGTCCTGACTGGGGGCGCCCGCCCCGCTCCCCGCTCTGTGCTCAGGAGAGCACGCCGTGTGTGGCCTGGCAGAGCCGTGACCTTGGGGAAGCCCCTCTCCGGCTAACGCAGCTCTTGGCTCTGTCCCTCTATCCTCTCTAGGGACGTTTCAGCGTGACGGCCGGCGGAGCTGATTATTTCTCCCTTCAAACCAAATTAACAGTTTCAAGGAGATGTCGCTTTTGTCTCTGAGTGAGGAAAACAGGCTTTCTCCTTGCCCTTGAACCCTGACCCCCAGGTCGGGTGCTTTATTTAACGCTCTCCTGCATGAAGACGAGAGAGCCATCTGGACAGACGGGGACCGAGCGGGATGCGGGGCCTCCGCGGCACAGAGGGGCACGCTCGGCGTGTGCGTGGTCAGCGGGAGAGCCAGGCCTCCCCCTGGAGGAACGCATAAGTATCTGGAAGGCCGTCTTCTCACGTTATGGCCCGAACCCCGAAAAAACGAGGGTGACGGCTGGAACGCACGTCCAGCTTAGGCCTGGTCCCTCACTTCGCGGCCATTCCGAATTCCGCTTCTTTGGCCTCCGAGGTCAGCGCTGGACAGCAACCTCTTCTCCCAGCTCCGACGGGCACTTTTTCTTCAAACGCTCGCTCTCCTCCTCAATGTAAACGCTCCAGGTGGACAAACGTGCGTCCTGTCTCCACGGCCGTGTCTGCCGTCCATGCGCATCTGTCATCGGGAATGACCGTCCTTCCCTCTTGACACGAACATCCCCCAAAGCCCGGTGTGAAATTCACCTGCCCCAACCCTCAGGGACACCCCTACGTCCCTCGTTCCCCTCACCTGTGTCTGCTGAAGACACTGGCTGCTCCCACGCGCGCCGTGGCTCCCTCATGAGAGCGTCTGGGTCAAGGGCTGTGTCCTGGTTCACCTCTGACCTCCTTTCCCGGACACCCTTCCCTCCTTCACCTGAAGACGTCGGGAGAAATTTTGCCAAGAGTAAAGGTCGCCCTTACCGCACGAGAGCCACGGGGCAGTTCGCACAGCCCTCCCTCCCGCCCCGACGTCCGGTCGCGTCTGCCTCAAAACGGCGATGCATTCGCGTAACCACATCACACACATGCACACGCGTGCACACACGGAATGACACGTGCGTGGCTTTCCCGCCTGCTGGGCAGGCGTGTCTGCCTTCAGAGTGCGTTTGATCTCTCCCACAGTGCCGGCTCGCAGCTCGGAGCAGGAGGCCGCATCAAAGTGACAGGACTCTGCTCTGCTCCGTAATGGGATTACAAAGGAGAGACGAGAACCCCAGGATGGCGGCTCCGCTGGCCCCCGGTCCTCAAAGCTTCCTGCCTGACGACTGAGAACCGCGATTTTTGTCTCTGGCTCAGAATGTGAAAGTAGGCCAAGCCGTGGGGGACCGATTCGGAATCATCTGAAGCTACGGGAGAGACGTGTTCCGAGGTCCTTTTGAAATGGGATCATTTATGGTTCTGCCACGGAGTTTTAAGAAAGAGAGGGCTTTACACAAATGTTGGCACGTAAACCAATCGCAGGCAACGCAAGTGTTCTATTTAAGAATGTGGATTTAAGTCATCGCTGTTCCTTATGTGTGTGCCGGCTTCGCTAAAATAAAGCCATTTACAAATCGTGTCACTCGTTAACTCACCCTGCTGGCGAAAAAATTGTTTCCCATTCTTCTGCTTTCTCGAGCGAGCCGATCGCTGGAAACCTTACGTGTGAAATGGGACTCTTTCTTCGGGAAAGTGGAGAAGGGGCAAGGCCAGCAGTTATAGGCGACACGCTCGCCCGTCACGGCGCCCGCGAGGTCACTCAGTCACGCCCCTCACAGAGCAGGAAGCTGGCCACGGACCTCACACCGTCTTCCAGAAAGAGCCGACAGACACCGGGGTGACGATTCTGCATGGTGGGGATCGCCAGGGCTGTCAGCAGCCACCAGAAGCCAGGGAGAGAGGCCGGGAACAGAATTTTCTCAGAGGCACCACAAGGAACCAAGTAGCCTCCATGACCAGGGGACGACGCATATCTGTCATTTCGAGCCACTGGTTTGCTGTGCTTTGTTGTGGCAGCTCCAGCTGAGGGGGCGTGAGCCTGCAGGTGAGGCGAGCTAAGTGTCGCTCCCCCTGCACAGCATCTCAGTGGAAACTGGACAGAGCGAGATGACTGTACGGGGACCAGTGACCGCAGCTGCGCAGGCGCTGCTGGCCTGAGTCAGTGCTCCTCAGAAGATTAAGAAACCAGGTGACGAGGGCCGGCTGGCACCAGCAGCTCGCAAAGCGAGGGTTTTGCAAAACACCATTAAATTGTCACAGACCAACTGTTCCCATAATCACGTGCAATCCTTCCGTGATGTTAGCCCGAACCGGGAAAAATAATCTCCTTATGCAAAATGTATGCGATTAATAAAAGATGAACATTTTTATTCAGCCCTTCTTCCCCTTCCAGATAGTAATTATATTTATTCCTTTTTGTTCATGCGACATTCTGAAATATAAATGGAATCGCGGTGTAGTAAATCCACAGCCGTTCGTTGAACAACGATGATGCCGATCGCCGCGCTTCAGCTGAGTCTCGCAAGGCGTTTTGTCGGCGTGGCGGCGGGCACAGGGCGGGGGGCTCCCCCAGGACCCGAGTGTGCGACCCCAGAGTGGCGCCTCGTGCTTTTTTTAAAAAGCCTCTTTACATGTAACTGGCCAACGTTGCTGGAAAATTTCTTTGTCTCCAAAGCGATGGAGAAAGGGGGTCAGGATGATGGTGAACGCAGATGCCCCTCAAGACGGACGCACAGAGGAAAAATAAAAAGTAACGGACGGTAAACCCTCCTCGCAGAAACAGCTCGGGTGAAAGGACGTGGCCTCTGCAGGCCCTGTCGTGAGAGCCTTCCGGATGCGGCGGCCACCGCGGTGGGAGGGAGGTCTCGGGAGGAGGGCAGGGAGGGCCGGGCAAACGTCGCCCGCGGCCTCCCCGGGGCATCGCGCAGTGCACACCGCGCACGCACACATGATACGACATCCCACTTCCGTCCGGCGGAGAAAACCGTGTGTCCTTCCTCCCGCCTTTTTGACTTTGCTCTTCCCGACACGCCACGCTGTGCAAAAGGCTGGAGCAGCAGGTCTCCGACCAGCCCACCCCTGCCCGGGTGCTCGGGGGAGCCCACCCCAACCTGCCCGTACCCCGTGCCCGCAAAACCTCGGGAGATGGACAGCGACGCGAAACCTCGCAGACCAGGCGGGCGGTGTCCTTCTCTGCGTAAAGAGCGTGCTGGGGAAAGCACTAACGTGAGCGGCTTTTTAAAAGCTTTTATTACTGTATCGGGGGCGGGGACATCGGTTAATAAAATCACACAGGTTTCGAGCGTACGATTCTGTAGTACGTCGTCTGTGTCTGCCCTGTGCGCTCGCCACCCAAAGTCAAGTCTTCTGTCACCGTGTATTCAAACCCCCTTTCCCCTTGTCCACCTCCCCCCTTCCCGCTGATAACCACTAAACCGCTGTCTGTGGCTCTGAGTTCTTGTCTGTTTGTCTTGTTTCTTAGGGATGCATCTATCAGTCACAAGGAATTTACACACAAGGTGAAAAATCAGGCACTATTCTGTCGCTTGCTGCCGGCTGGACATCCTGCTGCTGAATAAGAGAGTTTCTGTTTAAGACCATTCGAGTTGGGATTATATTACTTTATTTGAAACCATTCAAACATGCAAAAATCGATATCATCCTCGTTTCTAGAAAAGAATCTAAGATACCCGGCTGATACGACAGAGCTTTCGAGTGGTAGAGCTTGAAACGGAACTTGGTTTTTCTGGCTTCAAGTCGACGAGATGACAGAGAGGAGGAAAATCAGCAGTGAAATCTGTTTAAAAAAAAAAAATGGTGGTCAACAAATGAGAAAAAAATTGCATTATGTGCTGGAAGAAATTTTTCTGGAGAAATGGATAACACCTAATCCTCCATCTTGCCTTTTCTCTTAAGCTTCAATCTGGTCCTCATTCCAGCTGATAAATTGAATTCTCGGGAAGGAAGATAAGTTGAAAAATGAGATTCTAACTATTTTTCGCTTTGATTTAACTCCCACCCACCTCGCATCCTTCTTTTCTCTGAGATCTCTGATTAGTCACCGGTTCTTAGGGACTGAGGTCGAAAACTCTCAGCTCGCGGGCGGGCTGTGGTTCGCAGACGTGCCTTAGAAGCCCCAGTTTCCTCCAGGGTCAGCCCCGCTGCTCTCTCGTTGCCCAGACGTGAGTTCCCCCGCTCCCCGCCATTCCTTAGTGCCTTCCGGTCAGCCCACTTCACCCACTCAGTGTCCCCCTGAGCCCCTGCCACCTGACGTCACCACTTGCACATGCCATTTCAAATCAGAATCCAATTTGTCTTTAAAAAATTTTAGACATTTTCAGTCACAAGAATCCCAACTGTGACTTCCTCAGTCTATGAACAGCCAACGTATTTGTGACAAATTCAACCTGTGATGGAGAAGCGAGCCAGAGATGAGACAGCCTCTTCCTTCCTCTTGCTTTGACGGAATATTCAGGGGGAAAAAAAGGATTCTGTGTGTGTGCGTGCACATATGTGTATGTGTGTGCATGTGTGTATGTGTGTGTGCATGTGTGTATGTGCATGTGTGCATATATGTGTGTGCTTGCATGTATGCGTGTGGGTGCCGTGTATATGTGTATGTGTATCTGTGTGCGTGCATGTGTGTGTATGTGTGTGTGCATGTGTGTATCTGTGTGTGCATGTGTGTATGAGTGTGTGCATGCATGTGTGTGCATATGTGTGCAGGTACATGTGTGCATTGTGTGCCTGTGTGTGCACATATATGTATGCATGTGGGTGTGTATGTGTGCATGTGTGGGTGTGGGTATGTGCTTGTGTGTGTGTGCATGCATGTGTGTGCATGTGTGTACGTGCATGTGTGCATGTATGTGTGTGCTTGCGTGTATGTGTGCATGTATGTGGGTGGGTGCCGTGTATATGTGCATGTGTATCTGTGTGTGCGTGCATGCGGGTGTGTGCATGTGCATGTGTGGGTGTGGGTATGTGCTTGTGTGTGCATGTGTGCATGTGCATGTGTGCAAGTGCATGTGTGCATGTATGTGTGTGTGCATATGTGCATGTGTGTGTGTGCATGTGTGTGCGTGTGTGCATGTATGTGTGCTTGCGTGTGTGCATGTATGCGTGTGGGTGCCGTGCATATGTGCATGTGTATCTGCGTGTGCGTGCACGCGTGCGCATGCGTGTGTGTAAGGGGAGAGCTTGATAAACAGTTGCCTGACATGTATCAACTGACACGTTTTCCTCAATATTATCTCATAGCAGAAGAAATACCAATACTTGAAAAAGGTATAAAAATAGTTACCTTATTATTTTTCATTGTTTTTGTCACTTAGTTTCCTGAAATTACCCGATGTAAATGTCACACATATTTTAGGGCGTTGTTGTTTTTCAAAAAACACCGTTATTTGCAGGAGCGGTGAACAAAGAACATTGACTGGCAGTTTCAGGAGCTTAAATGGAAAGCTGCCGGTTACCGAGCCCGACTCACAGCCCGGAGGGAGAATTTAAGGCCTGATTTTGAACACCACTCCCTCCGTGTAACTTCTGCGGCCCATGGGATGCTGGGACTTTCGAGGGTGTTCTAAATTCCTGTGTAACTTCTGCGGCCCGTGGGACGTTGGGACTTTCGAGTGTGCCTCCCTCCGTGTAACTTCTGCAGCCCGTGGGATGCTGGGACTTTCGAGGGTGTTCTAAATTCCTCGCCGGCAAAGGATGGTCATCCAGTGTGCGACTTCTGGCAATGGCCCTGGGGCTTGACTTAGAGCAGAATTACATTCCACAAGATTGTGACCTTACAAACGTGTTTCTGCCCGGGTTCCAGATTGCTCTTGTTCAATTACAACAAGGTCGAATTCGTTTATAATGAAAGTTCCCTCAACTCGCCTTCCATCTTTATTGGACGCTCAGGGACGCACGACGACCCTGCCACTCATTTCCTCAATGGAGGCTTCGTTCGGACACCTCTGCCGTTTTCAAGGTCACCGAGTTCACACCGGGCGGTGTGCACAGGTCGCAGCAGAGCTGACCTTCGTACGCCACGAGTCCCTTGGGGGTGAGATCCGGACTCGCAAGGGAATGATCGCAGCGTCTTTCCGTGTAAAAGGATGCGGTCACTTTAACTGTAGGAGCGAGAGGAGGGAAAGAAAATCCACCCGAAACGCTTCCTAAAGGCCGCTCCTGAGAAGCCGCGGGAGAGAAGGGGTCGGAAGTGGGAACGTCTCACACCTAGAAACCCGAGCTTTTACTTTTGTGTTTTTAAAAGCAGAAACATTACATTGTGCCTTGAATAAAAATCCGGTCTTGCTTGCCACCGCTAGGAGGTAACTCCAGAAAATAGATACGCGGAAAATCAATGTCATAAAGTGTCACAGAACACAGCCACTCTTTTCTGAACCTGAGGGTGGCTCGTCTCTAAAATGACACACTTCCCTGCACCCCACACAGCCGAGAGGACCAAGGAGAACGAAATGCGATCGT
>NW_006434829.1:2579186-2593813 GCF_000325575.1 Pteropus alecto
CGCCTGCACTGGGTGGCCTCTGCTCTGGCAAGTTCAATCTTGTCTAACAGTGGCCTTTTAACTCAAAGTATGACACCAACGGAAGACGTGATCAGTGGAGGAAGATGGACTAGGACCCGTGTCACACCTGTCTTAATGTCATGATCGTTTTGTATAATTCGTCAGTTTTTGAAAACAATAAGGCACTTAGAAATTCTTAGGTTTTGAGATGTAGAGCCTGAGTTACATGGATGAGTGTGGGAACAGTCTGTGTGTCTGAGCGTCCGCGCCCAGCACCCTGCTGGGACATGGACCGACCCTGGTTTAGAAAACAGAAATGGCACCTAGCCTTTTGAAGTTTACAACCTAATAACAGATATGTGATTTAGAAAATAATAATTCTATGGCATTCCAATGATCTATTAGCTATAATCATTCTCTCTAATGTTCCAGTTAACAAATGACCCTAAACTTCCTGATGCAAGACAGGAGACACAGGACCGTGGCCCACGACCCAAAACCGATCTGCTGCCTATTTGTGTAAATAAAGTTTTATTGAAACACGGCCACGTATGTTCATTTGCTGTCTAGTGTGGCTGCTTTTACGCTAGAAGAACAGAGATGAATAGCTGCAATGGAGACTCAATGGCCCTCGAAGACCGAAAAGCTTACCAGCTGGTCCCTCGCAGAAAAAGGTCATCCACCCTGGCATAAAACAATAAAACGCGTCTGAGCTTCTTATGCACCAAGAACTATGCCAGGCGGTGGGCGGACGCTGGCCCATAGCAGACCTCATATCTGCCATTGTCAAGTTTACAGCCGAAGAGCTGACTTTTTATTATTATTATTATTATTATTATTATTATTACTATTATTATTATTATTATTATTTTACCACCACCAATAACTCCACACAGAACTAAGAACCCCGTATCCTGAAGATAAAGCATGTCACTTGCTTCAAAGGTGACACAAGTCCACTGCCTGATGCAGATGCTTCTCGCGGGTATCAATTCATGATGCACACCCACTGAAGAGCCTTTGGCTTGGTCCCTCCGCCGCGAACAGAGCCCCCTTTTTCCCCGAAAGTGTGTCAGCATTTGGAACCGGCCAAGCCGAGCGGTACCCGGATTAAGGAAAGCCTCGCTTCATCTCCGCCTGTAGAAAAATCAGTGCATCCTCATGTGGAACTTGTTCGTTCGTTCGTTTGTTTCACTATACTGTTAAACGGACTTCAGGAGTCTCTTTAGGATCACAAGACGGCACGCGGAACAGGGACACGCTCCTGCCCGTACGCGGGCACCTCGTCTATTCGTGGACTCTGCCTTTGTCCCTCTCATTAGCCTGACGGGCACCACGTCCCAGGCCCTGACTGGGTCATGACCGCCAACCCTCCCCAGAGAAAGGTCTGTGCTCGCTTCAGCCATCACTGTTGCCTTCCTGCGTTCGGAACTCAGAGCTGAAGTTTCAATTCCTCACAGAGCTGACACACTCGTGGAGGGAGGAAAGACATCGCTATCCATCCTCCTCGGACCGATAATGACCTTGCTGTGCCAGGAGGCTGCGAGCTCTGCGCCCTCAGGTCACTGATGCGAGTTTGTCCTTCCGAGCCCAAGCCGTGAGTAGCAGGAGCTGGCCCCATAGCCTTGCGCTAGGAAATCTGCTAAGAGCACCCAGAACCAAGGCCCCCGGGGCCCACCAGGCCGGGCACAGCGTTTGGACCACCTGTCGGAATCCGCTCAGCACAGCTCAACTCCCAAACCCAGCCCTGCACCAGAGGCTTCGACCCGATGTCTGCGGCCCTTTCGGCTTGCAAAGGTTCGCCCTGGACCTTGGCCGCCCTCAGCGCCCACCCGCACAGTGTTCTGACCCAAACCGTGCTAGTTACCGACGTAGAGAAATAGAGAAATTTCAGATCGAGCTCTAAATTTCTGGCATCTCTTGGAAAAAACAAAACAAAGCAAAGTAAAACACGGTATATCTGTTCACACGGGTGCCACGTATCCATGGTGACAGGCAAGGGAGGGGCGGGCCCTTCCTTTTAGCTCCGATGTCTGGTCACTTCTCCTCACCGGCTACGCCCGGCTCCTAAATTTTCAGCTGATTCAAAATTTCGCCCGTGCGTGATTTCCACGCCTTCGTGCCTACTTAGTCAATGACTTTTTTTACAATTTCTTCCTCCTTTCAAGAAAGAAACGAGCACCCACTGAGGATGCCCCCAGCTGCTTGGCAGCTGCCCGCCTGTTGACAGCCTGAGTTCTGGGGTCCCCCGCCAGAACGTGGGTCCCGCTCGGCTCCGACGCTTTCGTAACGGGGTGACGTGGGCAAGCCCTGGGCCGCCTCTGCCTCTGAGTCCTCATCTGTACAATGGGGGTAGTGTTGTTACTTGCCTTACGGGGTCACGTAAGAGGTAAGTTAGGTGACGTGTACAGATCGCTTAGGTCAGGGGTCCCCACCCCCAGGGCTGTGGACGGGTACCGGTCCTGGCCTGTTGGGAGCCGGGTCGCACGGCAGGAGGTGAGTGTGGGTGAGCGAGCGAAGCGTCGTCTGTACCTGTGTCCGCTCCCCAGCGCCAGCAACTCCACCATGGCTCCGCCTCACATCATCAGGCGTTAGATGCTCACAGGGGCACCGGTCCCTGGTGCCACAGAGGTTAGGGACAGCCGACCTCCACTCTATCTGCCATTCCGTCACACGAACACCACGCCTGACCGCCAGCCGCTGTGGGTGAGTCTCCAATGCAGGGACGATGTGTGCCCACAGCCTGCGACGACTGACTCTCCTCCGATCTGCTCCCCGTGCTCCAGCCGAAGTGGTTCTCCCCCCAGGTAAGATCACGTCACCTCACCCCTGATTACCCTCGACAGCTTTTGTTCTTGGGATAAGGACGGTGTCACCACGGAGCCTGCACCGCCCGGCCTGGCCTGGCGCCTGCCTCTGTCCAGCCTCCGCTGGGCCTTCTGGGCTCCTGGTGTCACCGTGGTCTCTCCCCCGTGGGACTTCTGTGCGGTGCCCTCTGTCTGCGAGCTCATCTCTCCCCGCTGCAGCCCCTTAAATTGTGCCCGTTTTCCCATTGACACCTCACGAGGCACGTTCCCACAGAAGGTCCTGCCCCGGCCCCTGTGACAGGGACGTGTCCTTCCAATCTGTGCTGTCAGGGAACCGTGCGCCCTCTCCCTGGGGGCGCCTGTCACAGACAAGACTGACGTGTGACTGGGAGATGGTTTGCTTGCTGTCCCCTTCACTGTATTTGGGCAGGGGTCACGTCAGGGCTCACGCATCCACGTGTCCCCAGTACCAAGAGCAGAGCCGGGGACCAGTAAACATGGGACAGATGTGCAACCACACGGCTGACGGATATTCAGTTAAATCCGCTGAGCACTGCACCCCAGGGTGAAGCTCTCCGTGATGCGAGTCGCTGAGTTTATTCGTAATATTAATTTCACTTTCGTGCGTCAGGTGACTCTCCGTGATTATGTCCCTGACACGACGCCGGGAAAGGGAGGGACCGATCTGGTTCAGCTGCGGCTCCCACCGCGTCGCACGAGCCAGGACGAAGGCGCAGCCCGCACAGCTGGCCCCCGTGCACGCCGGGAGAGCGGCTCTCAGAAACGGGGCTCCGCCGACTGGCTCTCTTTCCTCTGTCCCCGTCACGGCGTGCACCCCAGAGCCCGGAGGCCTGTGGGGGGCAGATGGATGCCTCGTCCCAAAGATATCTGAGTCCCGGGCCCTGCGTTCTGGTCAAGCGCTTTTCCTGGCCAGGGGCCTTTAGGAAAGCAGATGGCGTTAAGGCTGCAAACCAGCCCCCGTGAGGTGGGAGGGTCCCCAGGCGATCCAGGTGGCCCCAATGGAATCGCGGCGGCCCTTATAAACGGAGAAGCAGGTGGCGGGCGAAGGGCTCGCTCGGGGCTGCCGGCCCTGGCGGTGGCACGTGGCTTCTAGAAGCAGGAGGTGGATTCTCCCCCGCGGCGTCCAGGAAGAAACGGGGCCATGCAGAGCGTGGATTTGAGCCAGGTGGGGTCTGCACTGGATGCCGGACCATCGCCGCCGTCAGGTAATGAAGTTACACTGTGTTAAGCCATCGCGTGTGTGGTCACTTGTCACAGCGGCGACAGGACACTGGTCCGCGGTCTACATCGGTGGTGACACAGCGGAGTGTTGGAACCTACCTTGTAGGTGAGAGTGAGGACCTCTCGCCCAGGGCTGGTGCCCAGGAAACATTCCGCTCGTTTGAGCTGAGCGGCTGTGGCGTCCGAGGTGGGCGGTCCCAGGGGAGTGGGAGAAGCCAGGCTTTGTGTGGTTTTAACACTGGCAAGGACCCAGGCTACACCCAACACCCAGCGTCCCTGGCGAGGACACAGACAGGTCGTACGCGGTGACTCCGCCTCCTCGCATCTGCATTGGGAATTCTGCCTGCTACCCGGCCTCTGACCTTTCCCGAGCAGTTCAGGGTCAGAGGTCTCGGCCTTTCCCGAGCAGCTCAGGGACAGAGGTCTTGAAGGCTCCTGAGCAGGCGAAAGGCGGGGGAAATGTCTGGGCCAGGGAAGTAGACCCGTTGTCTCGGCGTCCGCCACCCACCTCACTTCCTGCCACCCACACCCGACCTCGCTGGGACAGGGCACGTGGGTGTGCTCAGGACAGGTGGCTTTGCAGACAAATGACGTTACCGATTCTCTCGCCTTTTGCCTTCGTCTCCCCGTTTCTTAAATTTGATAGAAACAGATTTTACCGTGTTCTAATCTAGGACACTTTGGGATTCAGGGAGCAGGTGGTGCCAAAAATCAGCAGTGATTTGGATAAGGGATTAATGAGGTGAAGTCACTTTATCTCCGATGCGAAAAAACATATTTATCAAAATCAGTTCCACCAGGCGCTGGGTGCCAGGCTCTCCCCAGAGGCCTGGGAGCCACCTCCGGAGCAGAAAAGCTCAGAACTACAGAGCAGGTGGTTTCCGTGAAGGTTTGCCAGGGAAGGAGGCACAAAGCCAGGCAAACACTGTGGCTGGCCCCATTGTTTCTTAAAATCTGCACATGTAACAGGTATGTAAATAGGCCGCCCTTTTGGCTCCGGGGTGTCTGTGAAGGCCATGACATGGTCACCCGGGCTGTGGTTTCTGGGAAAGACGTGAACGATCTTAGAATTAAACAGGGCCAGTTCCGAGGCCCCTCCGACCTCGGTCCCCAGCAGCACCCGTCCGAGCGACCGACGGTCCCTCCCCTCTGTTCCGGCGTTTGCTTTGCTGCCATAGTCAGACACACCCCGATCTCTAAAAGAACTCGGTCAAGTTCAATGCCGAGTCTCCAAAACGAGGCGCGTTTGCCCATGGAAGCCCGTGGGAGCCCCCTCAGCGCGAGCTCTGCTCCCGATGAAAACAACAAAAACAAACCGCCGTCCCTCAGCCGTCTCCCCCGGGCAGGTCCCTCCGGTCCGGGCTGTCCTCTGTGTGTCTAAGGACAGCACCAACCGTTGTCACAAGTAGGAGCAGGTTGAGAGTCAGGGCTGGAGACCAGTCAAGCCGACCCTCCTCGTCGATTAGACCCTTTAGCAGAAAATAGCATTCGTCACGTGGCTGTTAAAGAGCCTCGCCCTGAAAATGTCCCTTAATCAAGCAATCCACGACCAACGAACCTCAAGAATGCCGGGCTTCATTCAGGCCCGGAGGTGGAGATGGCTGCGCTCGGGCAGACGCCCGGTGCTGGGCCGCCCCGAAGTCTCGTCCGTGCGTGTTCAGACGTTTCCCGCGTCGGCTGACCCCAGCGCCCCCTCGGAGTGTGCTGCGTGTCCCCTGCCAGAAGCCGGCTGATGGCACCGGCGCCATCCCGTGACTTAGACACCGTTATTAGGAGCCACGTGTTTGTCCATGAGGGACTCGAGGCCCAGAGAGGGTAAATAACCTGCCCGAGGTCACACGGCTAGTACATGCCGAAGCGGATGGGCGACCCCCGGCTGTGTCCCACACACAGAGCTGGAGCCCGTGTGCCCTGCTGTCCTGACGTGTCATCGGTGCTGACACGGGGGTGCCCTTCCTGTCACAACGTCAGCTGTGGGATGTGCTGGGCTACTTCGTTTTCATTAGTCACTATTACTTGTGAGAAAGGCATTCTCAAAGTCATCAGCTGATGTCCACCAGTCACTCGAGGAGACTTCCAATCGATCCGGCAGAAAAGCCCCTTCGCCACGCCTAGTCCATGCTCGTCGGCGTGTTATAGGTGTGCGGGAGTCTCACTCCCAGATGGCACCAGACGAGGCTGGGGCAGGGATGACGTCTGGCAAAGTGGGGTACACAGGCTCATCGTCCCATGACGGGAATAATGAAGCCCTTCACTGCGCCACCGAAGACCCCCCATCTCAGAATAGGGCAGGAAGGAATACATATTTAAGTACGTGTGTGTGTGCGTGCGTGTGCGCATGCGAGTGTGCGTGCGTGTGTGCATGCGAGTGTGCGTGCGAGTGTGCGTGCATGTGTGCGTGCGTGTGTGCGTGCGTGTGCGCATGCGAGTGTGCGTGCGTGTGCGCATGCGAGTGTGCGTGCGAGTGTGTGTGCGAGTGTGCGAGCGAGTGTGCGTGCGTGTGTGCGTGCGTGTGTGCGTGTGTGCACACCATCTGCAGTCTCCATGCAGCGCTAGGGACTTAAAAAGACAGAAAAAAAAACATTAACCAGAAATAGCCACTATTCACCCCTCTGGATGTTTCCTGTAGAAATATGAGCAGCATCATGTCGCACAGCAAAAGCATCCTTCAGAACAGCTCGGCTGAGTGGCATCTGCTCGCATGCTCACGTTTGCTAATGGCTGTCCCATAATAAGGACCTACTGTGCTCAGGGGACTGTTCCAACGTGTCGTACGTCCTGACTCTGGCGACCCTCCCCGAGGCCTGGCCTTGCTCGTGCGAGGACACTTTGGTAGAAATAGAAAGTTCTGTGCGGTGCTGCTTTTCTCTTCTGTTCTTTTAAAAGTTAACTTTTCCGCATTATTTTTATTTCGTAATCGGGACGACGAGAACCACAAATAGCATGTGAGCCCTTGCGCGTGAGGCGTCGTGTTTCTCATTACGTCTGTGTCCTGCCATGGCACCATGACGACCCAGAACAGACGGGTGGCAGACAACGGGGAAGGTGCCGATGCACAGGGGAGAGAGAAGAGATCTGCTTTTCGTCACGACGGTGTGTGGCCTGTGTTCCTGTCTGGATATTGACAGCATCGACTTCTGCGTGAGCCCCGTGTCCTGGAAACGGCACTGGTCAAGAAGCACCCCTGAGCCTTGGGGCTCACCGCTAAGAACACCCCCCGAGACCTAGTGACACCTGCCGGTGACCCCTCGCCTGCCGATGACAGGCCAGGCACAGGCGGTCCCGCCTCCCCGTCCTCGTCTGGCGGAAGGGGAGCAGAACCACCTGTCCCCACCGCCCGATTTGGACAGAATTCCCACTCTTCCACTTGACCAAACTGTGACCAGGCCTTTCTCCTCTCCACGGGCCGCTGGACACTGAAAACCTGGGGGGGTGGTGGGAAATGTGAAAGAAATAGGGCTGAACTTGAGACGCCCAGTTCAGGCTCACGCTGGCTCCGAGGTGCTGCCCCTCGAGGCCCAGATTGCACCAGGGAGGGTTCCTCGGTCCCCGGCCAGCCACCCCCGAAATCCCATCCCTTTGCCCCCTTGTCACACCAGCTGCGAGCCTCTCAGACTCCAGGATTTCAGCTAATTCCTCTGGAATTGGCCCCGGAGAGCAGAGGTTCCAGAGTCCTGCGTCACCCCCTGGGTCTCTGCAAAACTCTGATCCAGCCTAGAATTTTTTATGATATATAACAAACTGTTGGCTGGTATTTAATTCATTCTTTTTATGAATGAGCAGAAAGGGTGAGTTACCCTAGAATTATCCCAGAATTACCTATCATTATTCTTTTATTTATTTTCACTGATTCTTTGATTAATGGTTGCTTTTTCGTGTGTTTATTAATGATTTATATCTCTTCTTCTGAGAATTGCCTTTTTTTAGAGGATGTTAATTCAGAACGAAGAAATTCAGAAATGTTTTAACCCTTCGCTTGTCAGTCATCTCTGAACTAGTGCAAATAACAACCGAGTTCTGTTTGCCCTGTCAGAAAATGTCGGTCGTTTAAACATGAGTCTAAGCTCATTTTGGAAAGGACGTGCACTTCCAGAGCATTGGCCATTCTCTGCTCCGGCTCCTGGGTGTGGACGATGCTGCCTGTTTGCAAAGTGAACTGCACAGAACAGTTAATTCCCAGTTGTGCCTGATCGAGAGGTGTTGATGTGGCCAACGCAAAGAAAATGCTTTCCTGTCACCAAATCAGTGAACTAGCTAACGAGTCCCGGTGTGGTTTATTTGGGGGGTTCGCCTCTTCCTTAAAGGTTGAAATATTAAAAGTTAGTGGGAATTTTGGGGGAGAAGTGTCTGTTCAGGTCCTCTGCCTATTTTTTACTCGGATTGTTTGTTTTTGGTTGTCGAGTTGTATGAGTTCTTCTATATTTGGGCAATTAGCCCCTTATCAGAGGCGTTGTTTACAAATATCTAATCCCGTTCAGTTGGTGGCCTCCTTGTCTTGATGATGGTTTGGCTTTTTTTTTTTTTGTTGACGGTTTCTCTGTGCAGAAGCTTTTGAGTTTGATGTAGTCCTATTCATTTATTTTTGCTTTTACTTACAAAAAGTGGAGAACCATATGATTTCTCTCGTATGTGGGATATAAAACTGAAAGCAACCAACGAACAAGACAAACAAGAATTCGTAGACACAGACAACAGTTTAGGGCAGGTGGGGAGGTAGGTGAGGGCAGAGGGGGTCAGGTACAGGGTGACGGAAGGAGACTGGACTTTGGGCGGTGAACGCAATATACATAATGTACTATTGAAATGTACACTTGAAATCTATGTAATTTTGTTCACCAATGTCACCCCCATACATTTAATTTAAAAAGGATGAAATGACATGACATCTCTCACCTGACAAGAAATAAGTTAGTAGGAGAGAAGGTGTCCAGGGGGTTGGAAGGCCAGGCAGGGAGCAGGCTTGACACCAAACGCCGATCGTGTGAACACCTGCCCAGGACGGCCGGCCAAGCCCAGACCGTGGGCCGGCAGCCGGCCTGGCTCCATCTGCCTGAGCGCGTTTGCATCCGGCCTTGACACTGGTCTTGACTGTCAGTGCCGCCCCCCTCCCCTGCCACCCCGTCTCCAGGTAGAAGCGTCGGGTCCACAGCTAGGAAGCGGTAGGGGGGACACAGGGCCCCGTGCCCAGGCACCGGGCGTCTGGGCCACACGAAGGCAGTGCACATTTCGTCCTAACCCTCCGCATCACGTCAGTGGGTCCCCTTCCGCCCACCCCAGAGCCTGTAGGGTGGAGCCACGTGGACCAGCCCCACCAGCATAGGTGACAAAAAGCGTCTGCCCCTTCCCCTCCAGGAGCCCTGTCCCCTGTCCCTTCCCACTAGAACGAGGCCACCAACAGGCCTCCTCCTCCCATCCAGTGGTCTCCCGGGAACTGATGGGTGGAGACCCCCAGATCATGAAGTGGAGTCAAAAACTGCATTTGACCTCTCCGTCTGCCTCCACAGTAGGCCGCCGACGTGTTTTCCTGAGCAGCTGAGTGGGAGGGTACCCTACATGGTCGCTTTTCAACTCGCAGCCACAATGCCAGGCGGACGTGACGGTCCCCATTACTTGGTGGGGACACAGAGGCTCGGGATGAGGGTCCAGCCCAAGGCCGCTCAGCCGGCAATATGCAGCCAGACATCAGGACCTGGGTCTCCGTGGAGGAGTCAGGGACAGAGGGAGGAAGGAGAAGCCATTCCCAGGGCTTAACCCGCCCGGTGGGCCACCGCCGACTCTGGTTCCCCCTCGCGTACCCGCGACGGTTCAAACCCGCAGAGGTCACGTTCGGGAGCGGGAGCCTGCGACCCCAGCAGTGGCATGATGGGCGAGAGAGCGAGGTGATGCCAGGCATCGGGTACGTGTAGACGGGCCGCCTGAGTCGGCCGGCGCTGGAGAAGGCGCTGGGTGGACGGGCCGCGACCGCCGTCTCTGTCGGCACAGGAGTCACAGGGAGACACGGGTGGCCACAGAGGCGGGCAATGGCCGTCCCCTCCTCGCACGGCCAGGTCTGCGGAGGCGTTCGCTCAGAGAGCGGGAACGCAGGGAGGAGGGGCAGTTGGAGGACCCAGCAAACCCCACGGGACCCCAGGGAGCTGGCGGGGGGACCGATGCCACGCTCGTCAGTTCACTGTGTTTGTGCAGATTTCATTTCGTCCGTAAGGGGCACAGGTCACAGTGTTTCTAGAAAGCTTCTTAGTTGGTGGAAACCAAGACACACCAACGACCCCTTCCCTCTTACCTTGAAACTGGGGAGATGGACCACGGCCTCGGTGCCCTCATCGAGCTGTCCTTCCGGTGATGATGCTTCGCCGCAAACGAGGCACATTGGACACGTGACATCTCCTAACAAGGAATGACCGCGAGCAAGGGACTTTGGAATGACCGCGAGCAAGGGACTTTGGAATGACCGTCAGCAGGGACTTTGGAATGACCGTGAGCAAGGACTTTGGAATGACCGCGAGCAAGGACTTTGGAATGACCACGGCCAGAAGCGCGCGGCTCTCCCCATGCTTCTCGCCGGTAATAACCGCGTTCCGGGTGCAGCGACACCAGCCCTCAGCATGGCGGTTTTCGATTCCTTTAATAAACACAGACCGAGCCTCCTTTATGTGCTGGACTAGCAGGCTGGTGTCTGGGGACGCCGTGGAGAGCAAAGAAAGGTCCCTTCCCCTTGATCCAGAGTCAACCTCAGAGACAAACGGCACACCAGACATGAGTCTCCCACAAAGTGACAGCCCAGGGCCAAATCCTTGTTTTCCCAGCACAGAGCGTATCCTTCATGAACTTTGCATGTAAAATAGCATCTCTTTCTCCCTTTTGAAGAGCGGAGGTTGCGTCGGCCCTGGCCCATGGTCGTGCGTGGGGACAGCGGGCGGGAGGCGCGTGTGAGCGCCCATTCACTGCCCATTATGCTGAGGCTGTGACTTAAGCTGAGGCTGTGACTTTCACAAGTAATGACTTGATGGCCCCGGGAACCCGCCTTACAAAGGAGAAGCCGAGCAGCACGGTTGTTGTGTGCAGCGAGGGGTCCTCGACGCCTCAGTTCCGACCCCTGAGACGCCTTCGGGACCAGGGGCCGAGCGCTGGCACGTGACCCCTCCACACACCCAGAGATTTCTGGGCTGAAGCAATTTCCTGCCCCATTGGGTGACCCCTCACCTCGGGCGGGGGGTGCCCATCAACCTGGCCAAGTGCATCCCTTACCAGGGGCCAGTCAGCTTTAAGAACTCTGCGTGCGAGTCTTCATCTTACTGTGAGGACTTTAAATCTGTCCAAAAATAGTCCTGGGGGAGAAGGATGGAACACCTCATATTTTAACTTGAAGCGAGATGCTGAGCTGTCGTAACATTCAATTGTCTAAATGCTGCCATGCTACAGGGCAAGCGTCCCCAGGTCCGACAGACTCGTCTACTTGACATTCAACCGGTGACACCGTGTTTTTATAGAGTGACACGCAGCGGGGAAGGCCGGCACTCACGCCATCCATCCCGCCCCGGCTGCCCCAGCACCTCCGTGAATTCAAATATGACCGACGTGAAGAGGACATCGCGAAATGTCTCCAGAAGAGACAGCCCTGAGACGAATATAAAATCGCACCGAACGTCAACTCTAATGGAAAAAAAATAATAATGAAATAAATAAGAGCAAAGCCCTGCGGCTCTCAGAAGACCCGCCCCCCGGGACAAGGACACGCGCGTGAGGATGGCTCTGCCTCTCATTTTCTTCGCGCATCGATCGGTGGGGCTGGGGACACTCACGGAACGACTTGCCTTCAGTAGACGTCCAGCCCACCGTTGCTTCTCTGCGAGGGAGCCGCCTCCGGTGTCCCTGCTTTGTGTAAGGCAGCGAGGACCACGGGTCCTACAGCTGGTCTCCGCAAAGCCGCGCGTGACCGTATGTTTTCCACACACGGAAACACCTCCGCCCCAGGCCCACCGTCTGTTACGCAGCTTCTGGCGTGAGGCACGTGCGTCACCTGCCATACGTGGGCATGTGATAACGTACGTGCCCATGCTCGGAGATGTGCACGTTTTCATCCACCCGTAGAGTGTATCACACCTGTCCCCGTGAAAAACCAAAACCAGCTCCCGATGCTGGCCCCAGGGGCAGCACAAACTCTGCCCTCCGTGAGTGTCCAGACAGCAGCGCTGGCCTACATTAGTGATGAAACGCTCTTGGGTCACGGTGGTTTGACCTTTGGGGCAGGGGGTTACTTCCCCCACAGACTACACATTGGGCCTCTCTCCAATCATCCCAAAGAGCGAACGCTGTGCTGTCGCATAACGAGGAGCTGACTGCCCGCTCCAGGTCCAGGGACTGTCACGTGTGCCTCCGACTTTGGATGCACGGCTTCCCATTCTTCAGCAACAGCTTTGCCAAGATGGGAGTCCCACACCGTAGAGCTCACCCTCCCGCGGTCCCCGAGCCAATGATCTTGAGCACGTTCAGAGCTGCACACCCGTCACCGCTCACTGTGGGGTCTTTGCGTACGTCCCCAGAGAACCCCGTCCCCAGAGGTAGCCACCCTCGGTCCCCATCCCCCTCCCGAGCCCCAGCAACAGTGGGTCTGCTGTCTCCACTGGATTTGGTTGTTCACTTCACATAAATGGAGCCATACGGTGTGTGACCTTCTGTGGCTGGTTTCTCTCATGCAGCATCACGTTTTCAAGGTCCATCCAGGCTGCAGCATGGGTCAGGGCTTCACTGATCTCACGGCTGAATGAGTGTCCAGTGTATGGACACACAGTCAGCCTCCATGTGTGCGGATGAATCCGCATTCCTGAACTCAGCCAACTGCAGATTGAAAATATTTATAAATGTTATGTTGTCGCTGACATGTACTATCCGGTCAGGGTCTATACTAAACACGTACACACTTTTTAAATCATTATTCCCTAAAAAAAAAAAAATACAACTAGCAAAACAACTATTTACATGGCTTTACAGTGCATTAGGTATTGAAGTAACCTGTAGATGATTTAAAGCAGCGGTCCCCAGCCTTTGTGGCACCAGTGACCGGTGCTCCTCTGAGCATCTGATGCCCGATGATCCGAGGCGGAGCTGAGGCGGCGATGCTGGGGCTGGGGAATTTCACTGACGAGCCCCTTCCAGCTGGGGTCCCTGCATGAAACCACCATTCTAACGATGCGGGGACAGGAGCCCCCGTGTCAACAAGTCCCGGAGAAGTAGGAAAGGAGAGGAAAGATCAGAGACGGGGGCTGAGAAGGCGAGTTTTATGAACGCGGAAGCCTTTTTGTCTTCTGCGAACTTTCCTGTAAACTCCCTGTTCCAGCTGCCCGGCAAACTGTCAAGCCTCGAAATGCCATTTTGGAGCATGTGTGGCCTCACGGGGACTGAACCCAGCCCGAACGTGCATCGTGCACCATCAGCCTTTGGCATTTTGAGATTTCAAGACTTTTATTGCACCTGCTGATTTTATAGTTTATCTTCTCAGTTTTTTGTGTCTCCTTTATAGTTTGTGTAAACTTTTTGAAAAAGAAGTATTTACTTAAACTCCTGAATCTGGGAATAGGACTGAAATTTTGTGATCTTTGTTAAATGTAAATTATATTAGGATTTTGTTCAATATTTTTATTTTCGAAATTATGTTTTTAATTTTCTGATATTTCCAATAGAGAATATGCTATTAATTATTCTTTAGTAAGCACCATCGCTTTGTGAAATATCCTAAGAAGCTCGTGATCATGTAAAAATCTTTAAAAATAAAATTCGCCTTCATATTTTTAAAGAATTGTCTTTTTTCTATAAAATAAGAAACACTTAAAAGTAAAAGCTAACTATTAACTGGATCTTCAAATTATTCATCGCTGTAGTAAAAAAATAATACATAATGACAACAATATAGCAAGTGTATAAACCTCTTACAATGCCCCAGACTCCTCGCTATGTTTTAAGTTATTGTTATAGTAACTCATTTAATCCTTGCAACAATCTCGTGAGATAGGGACTCTTTTACCTCCAGGTGCCAGATGAGGAAACTGAAGCAAAGAGCAGTTAAGTGACATGTCTTAGGATCGCATAGTTACTGTGTCAGACAGAACGGGCATTCGAATCCAGGTAGAATTTCTCAGATATGGTGCTCCTGACCTCAAAATCAGCCCAATACATCTAAAAATTGTGCCGCTACATATCAAGAGCTTTACATCATTGTCATCTGCATCACCATCATCATCATCATCATCACCATCACCATCACTGTCATCATCATCACCATCATCGTCATCGTCATCATCATCACCATCATCACCATCACCATCACCGTCATCATCATCACCATCATCGTCATCATCATCACCATCATCATCACCGTCATCACCATCACCGTCATCACCATCACCATCATCATCATCACCATCATCATCACCATCACCGTCATCATCACCGTCATCATCATCATTATCACCATCATCACCGTCATCATCATCATCATCATCGTCACCGTCATCATCGTCATCACCATCATCATCACCATCATCACCATCATCGTCATCACCATCATCATCACCATCACCATCA
>NW_006434829.1:2594002-2615327 GCF_000325575.1 Pteropus alecto
TACCATCACCGTCATCACCATCACCGTTGTCATCATCACCATCATCATTATTTTCTCATTTCAGATAATGTCACCACCTCTGGAGCATTTTTTGTGCACAGATACAGGACCACCACGAGCCCATATGACACAATTGTACAATGTAGAAAGTGTCATCTTTCCATGCTTTTGTCAGTAAGTTCTCACTTGATGCTGATTTTGTGAGGCTGGAACTTTTCCTACTATCTACTGGAGAAAGTCTGAACGACAACACACCAGTGCGCTACCTCCTTACACGGGGCCTGGTGGTGCAGTGTGCAACATGCACGACGCCCATGGCGGCTCTGCTTGCCGGGCTTGACTCATTAAAACCACATAAAGGGCACGTACGCCTCGATCGCTCCTGTCAAAGTGCCTTGTATAGTTATAAACGTGCACATTTTTTACCAAGATGATTACCGCAAACCTCGGTATTACTAAATTTACTTTTTTTGCCAATCTTGCCAAATATATTTCATTTTTTTTAAAAAAATGACTTCCCTTGATTTCTTCTGAGATGGAGAAGGATTTGGTGTAGAACCACTTAAGAACCAGATTCAAACTGCCGATGGTTTACCACTCATTATTGGAATAATCGGGGGATTTAAACACTGAATGAATATCAGAAGACACTAAGACATCATTGTTAATTTTATTAAAGGTAGTAATAGTGATGCAGTTTTTCTTTTAACCCATTTCTCATTTAGAAAAAAAGTGTAGCTCACTGCCAGCATTAATTTAATTTTATGTAAACACGCTCTTTGAGGCTGAAGCAAATCTGACTGGTTTTCAACGTGAATATAAAATACTAAAACTGTTCTTGGAGGTTTTTCTAAACAGAACTGATCTCTCATTCTGACGTAACAGAAACGTACACGTAAATCGGATTCATCAAATGAATCTTCGGTCACGGCTATTTGAGAATGATGTAACATCACACGTAGAATGCTACGTTTTCTAGGACTTGGCATTCTCAGTGAACGAGAATGACTGGGTTTTGTAAATGGCCAGAGCACTGCTAAAAACAGAATGCTATAGATAGAAAGAAGTCATTTGCTTCCAAAGACTATCGATACACTAGAGTGACGTGAACATAATAATAAAAGCGCGCTATTTCCTGGCACCCTTTGCGGGTGAGGTTAGGACTGTGATCCTCGAGTTATCTCAGGGTGAATGCTGCAGCCGCTGGAGCCGGGACAAACGGGAAGCGCGTTAAAAAGCCCTTCTCTTTCGGGATGCAGCCTAGGGCATTTACCTGAGAAGCCAGAGGTCCGCGGGTGTCGACAACACGTGTGGCAACAGGCCGTGTGGTCATCTGGCAGAAACGCTGAGTTGATTTCCGAAGACCCACGTGGTCAGGTCAGCGTGGGCATCCTCGGAGAAGCAAAACCTTGTAAACCGTGTTCACAGGCATTTTCTGCCGCCTTTGGAAGTTTCTTCGGCAAGAGGTTTTTCTACCTATCACCTGGAAATAGTTTAGTGCATTCCTCCGAACGATAACGGCCATTTTTAAACGAGATCGCGATGCCATATCACGCCCGAGGTGCTGCACGGTCATTTGCATCATCAAATACCCAGTAAGGTTCACGTTTTCTCACACGCCCGAGCCTGCTTTGAAATCCCCGCTCGAAGCCCGTGTGGTCTGACGTCTAGTTTCTCTAGATTAGCGTGTCGACCTTTCATTCCACTTTGCCTCCATTAAACTCGGCACATCCTCTAATTAGATTCGCCAAACATCCATGGCAGCTACTTCGGATTGAAGCTAAACTGCTCGGTAGATAAAACAAGGCTTAGCTGGTCCTTAAAAGATGGGTTTCGTTGCCATCCTGCTGGACAACTAAGCACCAACTGGAAGACGTAAAATCAGCTTTTATCGTAATGCGAGTGGACGAGCTGTGGTGAGAAGGTGAGAGTTAGGACCGCAGGGGCCACAGGAGGGTCGTAACCTTGGAATTGCAGGGCAGTGGTGGACAGCCCTAGACATCGCGGGACAACGCCGTTGATGCGAGACACGGGTGACGCTTGCTTACTACGCGGCCCTGATCTTGTTCTGGTACGACACTCGTAAACAGAGCCGGCTTGTCTGAACCCTTCCCCCGTCCCGCGTGGGAGCACCGTGAGGTAACGATTGTCGCCGGCAGAGACAGCGCACGTGTCCCCCTATGAGGGCAGGGACTGACTGTCAAGGGGATCACGTGGCCCCTGGGAGCGGGAGCCCCGCGGACGGAGACAAGGCAGACCCACCTCCCACCGAACCCCCAGCACAGCCCGCACCACAGAGGTGGCCCCAGTAAATGGCCTCCAGGGAGGTGGAGCCTTGGCTGGACATTGGAGAGAACTTGGGTGGGCGGGGCTTTGCTCTTTAATTTCCAACCAAGGATGCTCTAAAAATCGCAGCGGTTTTAACCCAAAACTAAGGCTTGGGTGGGGAATGTCAAGGTCACCCAAGGATTGAACTATGCAAAAATGGGACAGCTGGGCTTCTTCTTGCTTTCACCGATGACCTCGCCGTGTTGAGGGACGGTGACGAGCTTCACAGTCCCTGGAGGTAGTGCCACGTTGTGTCTGAGCTCTTACCTCTGGTTTCAGAGGTAAAAGCCAGTCGTGTCTACACGCATAAGGGGGACAGGATTTGTGTGTTCTCGAATTCTTACCCGGATCTGCCCCAAGTCTGCTATGTCGTCAGAAATAGTTGTTCTCGGCTCTTCAAAGGCTCATCCACACCAACCTCCTAGAGACTGTCCTTCCGGAAATGGCACCAATTCCCACGCAATGGGGGAAAAGCAAAGGGGGACATGGGCTCTAAATGGAAGCGAGACCTTTATCAAACACGCATGACGTCCTTTGGTCAAGCTTCACGACGCCGTTCGAATCAACAAGAATTGGGACCTCACTCCAATCAGCCGTCAGGTGGGTTTCTTTGAGAGGCTTTGCTGGAGGTAGACGGTCTTCGTGGATCTCTAAAATGTTTTCTTTTGTGAAAATCAGACCTGGGAGTAGAGTGGAGGTCAACACAGACCTCGCACCATCGCACCGGAGGCAGCTGTCCTGGAAGCATCCACCCCCCACGCGTGCATACGGAGCCTGCCCTGCCCACCTGAGGAGGTGGAGCCTCACGCCCACTGCCCCCACTGGAAGGAGACAGCCGCACCCGGGCACCGAGCCCTGGGGTCTAGCGCCCCAAATCCTGGCCGCGTTGGCCCCAGAGCCTGCACACCAGCCTCAGAGAAGGGGGCATTGCCTACCTCTGCAGTGCACCCACCGGCCATCTCCATCACGCCGTCCACGGAGCTGGTTTGGTGACCCCAACAGGCCACCCTTGCCCACCTGGTCCAGCAGCCTATGGAGCAGCCACCTCGGCGTGAACCCTGGAGGACGTGGGACGCTGGAGAAAAGCATGGGCTCTGCTGTTGGGGACGAACTGTCACCTCCTCTAAAACCAGGAGGCAGGAGGCTTTCATGGGAGATTAATCGGCATGGAAATTTCCAGACCAGAAGGCTGAAGGCCAGCACGGGCCTGGCTCCACCGTGAGAGGCCAGCTTGTAACCAGCTGTGTATGCCGAAAACCTCACCTCCAAGGGGGCCGTTTGAGGAGCTGGGGCCTTAGGGACAGGGTGAGGCCGTGAGGACGGAGATGCTGGGTGTCATGAGTGGGACTCGTGACCCCCTAACAGAGACCCCCAGGCTCCCTGGCCCTTCCGCCACCTGAGGACACATCGGGAAGTCTGCAGCCTGGCCGAGGGCCCTCGCCCACCATGCTGCCACCCGACCTCTGACCTCTGGCCTCCCGGCTGCAAGCAACGACTTTATCTTGTTGACAAGCCACCCAGTCTGTGGGATTGTGTTACGGCAGCCAGAACACGTGCCCTCTCCTCCAGGACAGGTGTCGATTAGCCTGGCTGTGTCCCTCACAGATGTCCCCACCACCCAGACGTACGTGTTTGTCACCACACCCAATGCCAGTATGCACAGATGTTCTTTTGCTTTGTAACTGTCACCAACTCTCCCTGCAGCTAGTTCCAATTCTTTAGCTTTGTCTCCAAGGCTGGTTTGTCGTCCCCAACAAGGTGAACATGTGACTAACACCTCCAGGCAGCAGGTTGAGATTCAGGGGCAAAGTCACATGTGTCCGTGAGCCCCTTCGACCGTGCTGGCCGGCGCGGGGCTGCGGTGAGAAGCGCACCTCTCCGTAACAATCCCGCAAGGTGTTCACCCCCCGCCCCTGACGAGGATTGCAGGTGAGGAAGGGAACGTAACGGAGTGATAACGAAAACAGGTATTTAAGGAAAAAATCAGTGCGCAGAAACGGCAGACGCAGCGCCCCGGAGCCACATGGCACCAGCGCCCTGGAGCAGTGACGCACACCGCGGAGACCTCGGTGGCCGCGCGGTCCGAGGGTGGGGTGCGTTCTGCTCTCAGAGGTCTTTCCGTCTGCCCAGCACGTCCAGTCTGATTGTCGCCGGCAGAGACAGCGCACGTGTCCCCCTCACCGCAGCAGCGAGCGGAGCACGGCCAGCGCAGACGTGGGTCATTCGTCCCCCCCTCCGTGGACACCAAGGTGTGGGGGGCGTCCCTGTGATGGAGCAAATGACAAGCAGCCTGACAGAAATCATGGAAGCGGCTGTTACGGACCAAACCTCCCCCTAACATTCCTTAAATTCGTTGGAGGAAGCGCTGATAAGTTTTGGGGAAAGACTCGAAGGTTTTTAACCAAAAATGATGTTCATCGGAAATGGATTCATCTCCTGGAAATGGGAAAGAAAATAACTCACCATAGGAAACGCGTTTGATTCCGTTTATCTGAGCTTTTTTCTTTTTTTCTTCACCACCAGCCGAGGAAAGACTCTCTCATGGTGGGTTTGTGTCCACAGCAATTTCATTTGTCAGAGGCAAAAAAGAGGATCGGCCCAGGTGTCCTTCAATGAGCAATGGTTAGACGCCCATCGCACACCCGGCCATCGCACACCCGGCCATCGCACACCCAGATGCAGGCGCATGGCCATCGCACACCCGGCCATTGCACACCCGGCCACCGCACACCTGGCCATCGCACACCCAGCCATCGCACAGTCAGCCATCGCATACCTGGCCATCGCACACTCAGCCATTGCACACCCGGCCATCACACACCCGGCCATCGCACACTCGGACGCAGGCGCACGGCCCTGCCGTGTGGGCCAGAGAGGCCGTTGACACACACAGCGCCCGGGCCACCTCCAGGGTGGAAGCTCAATGCCGAGAAGTTGGACGCTGCATAATTCCACATCAGAGCGACAGAAATGGTAAAGGGCATGGCCACTAGGAGCTGGGGCGGTGGGGGTGGGGAGGTGGGGGAGGGAATGAGCCCCGTCATCTGGGCCAGAAGCTGTGGGAAGGGGATGGGACGACGGGGATCCTTGTGGTGGCGTGACTGCCAGTACCCCAAGTGCACACGGGGACACAGGAACCTACCCCGGCGAGAGAACTCTGCCGTGCGGGACACACACGTGCGTGCAGACAGACACGCGGACGGCGCGTGTGACTGCCGGACTCTCGGGAAGCGCTGTGCGTTACACTAACGCCATCGTCCTGGCTGTGACGTTACGGGTTTATCGATGTCACCATTGCAGGATACTTGGCAAAGGGAACAGGGGCCTCTGTGTCTTATTTCTTGCAACTGCCTGTGACCAAAAAAAAAAAAAAAAATTAATAGCATCAAAAATGAGCTCAGAAATTTTTTGAAATTGTACTTTCATGTCTAACCATGAGAAAAACAGTAGGCAAACCCAAAACTGTCAAAATCGTCAAAAACGAGGCAGATCTGGGACAGAACGAGGACATTAGGTAAAAACGAAGGAAATCCGAATGAAGAATGGACTTTAGCTCATAAAAACGTGTCAGCATCGATCCAGTCGTGACGAACATGCCATGGAAACGTGAGCTGCTGGCCGCAGGGGAGCTCGGGCACGGGTCACACGGCGACTCTCGCTACTGACTTTGCAACTTCTGCGCACATTTAAAACCGTTGCGTGATTCATCAGTTTTCGCGCTTTAATAGTTAATTGCTAAGTAAATCATCATCGTCCATCCAGGGGCCGTGTCATGAGGCGCGGACTGACTTTGTCCTGACACCAGCAGGAGTCCCTCGAAGCCACCCGTAGCCATGGCGACCCGGGCACGTCCTCCGTGGAGAGGCAGTTTCTCGCTTTACCGTGAGAGCAACTTCTGTGTGGTGGCTTTTCAGGGGCTGGTGGCACGATGTCCTCCCGAGACGTGTGAGTGACGGCGTGAGTCGGCGGCGGAGGCGTGTTGGGTGCAATGTCGGCTGTAAGCCCGAGGGCTGCGTGACGGACTCGCCGTTAGCGTTCGCCGCTTCCCGCCCTCGGGCGCTGCCGTGACGTTGGCGGGGACCACGATTGAGTTTCGCATTTAGACCTAGACGACTCGGAGCCCGGGAAGTGCGGAGAGGGGAACAGGGAGCAGGCGCCGCGGGCGATGGGGGGGACCGGCTGTCTTCAGCATTGACCGGGCAGGACTGGAAAGCGGCAGGTGATCATTTTACATCGAGCACGAGGCCCGCTCCGTGAGGTCTGCATGTCTCCCTAGCGGGCACGGGTGGGCGTGGGAGACCTTCTGAAACTTACTGGGAAAACGGACCGAAACGAGATCCAGTTCTCAAGTCCTGCTTGCTCTCTTGGCACGTTTGTTGGTTTGTCCTCCGGTAAAATGAGAGTTTTGTTTTTTTTTTTAAATACACTGTGAATTGTCTTTGGGAATCTATCAACAAATAGCAAATCTTTTTAAAAGAATATTAAAGAAGGACTATCTATAAATACCGATTCCGGGTTCTACTCTTCGATTTAATAATACCTTGGTCACTGAAGCTCTATTTGCCTTGTTCGCATTTTCTATGACACGCTCTCAAAAAAAAAAAGGCTTTCCTGCCAGGACCTGACCCACCGTGGCCGGAAGCAGGAGCCCCGGCGAGGCCCCCACGCTGTTGTTTTAACCTCCCCTAGTGAAAGGGGCAGACTCTTTGTTAAAACGGATCGACTGGAAGGCATTTCTTCACTTTACCCTTCCTGCGTTTATTTCTAGGCCAAATATATGAAACCAATTTAATTCAAGAATTATGTGAGCATAGGCCAGGGCGTGAAGTCCACGGGGTAAATAGAACACAGAGAAGAACAAGATGTATTTCTCACTCGAAGAGCATTTTCATTCCAGCTTGAAGGAGAGACAAACCCCAAATAATCGCGTTTGACGGCGCGCTCCCTCTTTGACTGGGGGCGGAAGCACCTGCCCAAAGCAGCAGGCGCTTCATGCACCCGGCGGCAGCGTGAAATTAGCCTTCAGATGACAGTAAAGTATTTTTCGTGTTTGGCGTTTTGCACATCCTCTGGATTTAACCAGTTGTTTGCAGCCCCGAAATTTCGACAATACTGTTATTGTCAGGAAAGACGTAATAACGATTATTTTCAGTCCTGTGAATCGTCATATTGGCGAGCAGTCGCTCGGACGTGCGTGTGGCTTCAGCAGGCATGTGCTCAAAGAAACATGAAGAAGTCGCTCCCACGTGCGGCCTGCCCTCCCGGCTTTGCTCCGAGCCCTGACACCCGGGGTTGACCTGGAAAGTTACCCTCTGCCGTCTTAACACATAAATGCATTGCCTCTGGGGTTCGCTGCGACCCTGCTGGCTTCGGGTTTTACGTGGGTGGGAGGCCATCTGGCTTCAGCAGACATGTGCTCGAAGCAACAGGAAGAAGTCGCTCCCACGTGCGGCCTGCCCTCCCGGCTTTGCTCCGAGCCCTGACACCCGGGGTTGACCTGGAAAGTTACCCTCTGCCGTCTTAACACATAAATGCATTGCCTCTGGGGTTCGCTGCGACCCTGCTGGCTTCGGGTTTTACGTGGGTGGGAGGCCAGCTGGAAGACGCCTCCTCCGGGCAGGCCTCCGAGGATTAGCTCATTATTATGCACAAACAGAGCCTGGAAGAGGCTCCCCCGTCTAAAGCAGCCTGTGTGAGTCCCTCCCATTTTTTCAGAGAAGGAGCCTGCTGACCGCCCCTGTGCTCCGTGGACATTCAAATTCGGAATTTAAATTCGAGGAATACATGGGAATTTCGGAAGCTTTTTGTTTCTTACAGACTTGCCCTGCAGAAAGCTCGGGTCACTAACCGGGCCAGGAGGCAGGAGGGAACAGCGGAAGGGCCAACCGGGAAGAGGACACTCGGGGCGCGAACACCCCAGGAGGGACACGGATGGCACAGCACGAGGGCGGGCCACCGGTGCGTCCGCAGAGCTGGACAGTGGGCGGAGCCACGTCACGACAGCTCTGGGTTTTCTCCTCCGTTCCACGAGCGGCCAGTGACATGGGGCGGCGACGTTACCTCCTGGACTGTGGGTGTCTGACTCAGCTTCTCATCGTCGGCCGAACCCCCGGCGCGAAGAAAGGATTCGACACGCCAGCAAAGAGGGGAATCAACTCCTTTTAGCAGTGGGGGGTGTCTGGAGATTTAAACTATTAATACGGCTTCCAGAATTCTCCAGAGCGGCCTCCCTGAGCCAGGGTTCAAATGTAGAAAGTCAGGTCCGCAGTCAGATGCTGGCAACGGAGGCGCCACTGGACACCGGGGCAGCGGCGGAGATGAAGCCGTCCTTGGAATTAGGGGAGGCTGTGTTGACGCCGGCGTGGGAGCCCAGCTTTGCAGGACGGTGACAAAGGATGACACAGAGGGAGCTTCTGAGCCAAGCAAACCCCATCAGGCCAGTGAACGGGGCAGCAGTCTCGCCTGGGGTTTGGAGGGGAGGTGACCTCGCGTTCCGCTCATTCATGCCACAAACCTGGCCTGTCACCTGGTCTCTGCCGTGCCGTCTGGGGCAGCGCCTGGCCCTGTCTGTGTGTTCGGGAACTTACATATTGGTGAATGAGGCAAACCAATAAATCATCAATATTATTTCAGGTCGGAACGCGTGTTCCGTGGGGCAGTGAGCGACCGGAGGTGAGCATGAGCGCCAAGCGCTCTCCGCTTCCGTGAGGACCTTCGTCCCCTGTCCCTGTGCCTGCAGATTCATCAGCCCTGGGTCACCTCCTCAGTGAGGCCCTCCTTGATGACAGCGTCTGAAGTGGCTGCCTCAGTTCAGGCGGCTACAGCAAAGCCCAGGAACCAGGTGGCTTGTGAACGATGGACATTGATTCATCACAGCTCTGGGGGCCTGGGAGTCCGGTCCCCCTGCTTTTCTATGACCGGAGAGGTGCTCAGCTGGGGATCCAGTCCTGGTGACCCTCGGCCCCCTGACCACCTTCCCTCAGAGTCAAAGCCGCGCACACGCTCCTGCCCGTCTTTGGTTTTCGTCCCGTATAGAAATGTTTCCTCGGGCCGCACGTGTGAACTTGCTCACGACGGGTTGACGGTGGCCAGGACCAGCCCCTTGTTCATACCCCCTCGTCCCTGCACGTGCCAGAAAGGGTGAGACAAACAGTCCGAACAGGGAGACGGGAGGGGGACGGGTGAGTGGCGCTGCCAAGGCCTCGCTCCCCGTGATAAGAGGTGCTTCTTCCCTTCATTAATGGAGGGTGCTGGGGGTCCTAACGGAGAGGACAGTGTGCCCCACATCTGCGGGAGCCTGACCGCGCCCAGGGCTCGGCGCGAGGGCGTCATTTAATGCTCCTCTCGGCTGCGATTTCTCAGTGGAGGTTGGGGAGGGGGGTCTGAATGCCAAATGCAGCTCCCCAGTTCCCAAGTCCAGTTGCTAACCACAGAATTACGCTGCCTCTGCTAACACCAAGGCCCTCATTTACATCAGCAGTGGGGAAATTTTACAGTCCTTAAACACGGGCCGTCACCATCATCCTCGTTCTTCTTCTTATTATTAATTATTATTGCAGAGCCGAGATCTGAGAGGAATGGCTGAGACTCCTCTAAAACTCTTTTTGAAATGCTCTGCTTCCAACCTGATTTTCAGAAAACAAGAACAGTTTTCTCCAATCCCACAATTTCCACCCGAATAAAGTGGCCCAAGAGTTCGTCGTTTAGTCACGGCGATGGCTGGGTATCCAGCTTTGAAACTCAAATGATCGTGGATCCGTGAGCTGTCCACAGACAGCATCAGGAGAAGGCCAGCCTCCCAGTCCGGCCAGAAGTGGCTATTTCTAATCCGGACGCGTATTTTAATGAGAGCAGACGTTTGCTGGGCGCGTGCAGTGAGTCGAGCCCCACTCGCGCACTCGGCGTATGTCGGCCCAGGTGATCGGTACCACGGTACCTCGTCCGTGAAATAAAGACGGGGCTAGCGCTGGCCCACGATCACGCAGCTAACCAGAGCCTGCGCGTGTCACCACGTGACACGCTCCCCACCACCCACGCCTGGCAAGCGCGTCTCGACTCCGTTTACTGCGAAGAGGAATTCGGCAGGGAGGTGGCTCCACGTGGGTTCTGCCCAAGGGAGCTCGGTCGTGAAGGTCACTTCAGCCGATACTCGGTGGAAGGTAAACTCATCTGACAGTTGATTCCGCGGCACGATCCCCGAGGAAACGCATGGTAAATGGCGTGCCGATGTCCCCTGAGGTTTCACAAGCGAAGTTCTGTGGTCGGGGCCATGACGATCGCTTCGGTTACCTGTCCGAAGTTGTGAGAACCACGTCAGTTTCCTAGGACTGCTGTACTAAATGATCAAGAACTCGGTGGCCTAAAATGACACGGCTTGGTCACCTGACGGTTCTGGAGATCCACAGTCCAAAATTAAGGTGTCGGCGGGTCCTTCCGGAGGCTCTGAAAGAGACTGCATTCCCGTGCCTATTCCAGAGCCTGGAGACCACCCGCGTTTCCCGGCTTGCGGCCCCTTCCCCCGCCTTCGAAGCCAGCAGTGGGGCGTCCGCTCTCCTCTCCGGCCTCTGCTCCCATAGTCACGTCGTCTCTCGCCCCAACTCTCCTGGCCCCCTCCGATAAGGGCCCCTGTGATCACTTTGGGCCGACCCAGAAAATATCTCACCTCAGGATCTGCAAAAATTCTTTTGCCCCACAAGGTACCGTAGTCACACCTTCTGGGGATTCGCACATTGCGATGGCTAATTTTATGTGTCAGCTTGACTGGGCCACGGGGTACCCAAATATCTGGTCAAACGTTATTCCTGGTGTGTCTGTGTGTTTTGGGGTGAGATTAACATTTATATCTGTAGACTGAGTAAAGCAGACTGCCCTCCCTCACATGGATGGGCCTCGTCCAATCAGTTGAAGGACTGACTGGCACCAAAAAAAAAAAACTGACTCCCCTCTGAATAAGAGAGAATTCTGCCAGCTGACGACCTTCAGTGGGGACATCGGCTTTTTCTCCTGTCTCCAGACTTGATCTGAAACATCAGCTCTTCCTGGGTCTGATGCCCGCCAGCCTTTAGGCTGGAAATGCAGCATCAGCTCTCCTGGGACTCAGGCTAGGACACCAGTTGCCTCAGGTGTCCACCTTCCAGGCCTCACCCTGCAGATCCCGGCACCCGCCCACCTGCGTAATCACGTGAGCCCGTTCCTTATCATAAACCTCTTCATCAATAACCTATATTAGTCTGTCTTATCTTAGTCTGGACTTTGCCCCAGGAGACTCAGGCATTTAAATGAATAAACCGCCAATGAAAGGCGAGGAATCATGTGAGCGGCAGGTGTCCCAGGGGATAGGACCCAGGGAGAAAGCGGTGGGGAGGCCGTTTGAACGTGAGGGAGAGGGGCTCGCGTGTGTGGTCTGGCGAGGGTAAGGAAGCGACATGCTGATCGTCCCTCGCTGATGACGGTCTGCCCAGGTGCCTCTTCTGCTCTTACCACTAAGGGAGTCGTTAGCAGCTGAATTAGAACGGGACGAGGGTGCTTTTCTAAGGAGAGAAAGATGTGACAGACAGGTTAGTAATTACTCTGGAGCTCTATGTGCCGGTGGCTGGGAGGAGCAAAGAGTGGACGCTGATGACGAAGCGGGCGGGGCCATCGGGAGCCAACTTCTGGAATCCGCTATTTCTTGCCGATGTATGTTGGAAATATAGTATGGATATGTGTGTTCTATATTACGTTAATTTTACATTTTTTGTGAAAAAAATATATGCAAATGTAGAGAATAAAAGTAACACTATGTATAATTTTGTAACGCCGCATATAAAACACTACATACAGTGTTATTTTTGTATCTTTGCAAAGCGCGTGTGTGTGTGTGTGTGTGTGTGTATATATTATACATGTGTAGTGTATATTTGATGTGATATTAATATACAGTACTACTATGTATACTACATATGTATAATATACATTATGTATTTGTGTGTGCATTTACATTTAATAGATTATATTTGCATATATTTACATGCACATAGCCATCGAAAGCTTGTTTAATCTCTCCAGGATGACAAAAGAAGCCACCTCATTAGAAAGACTCCAGGGGTGAGTGTAGCAGCTTTGCTTTGGGTGTCTCTTTGGCGCCCCACCTTGCCACCCTGAATGTTTGCAGGGTCGTTCATAAATAACCCTGTCCCTACCTCCCCCACGACAAGGCAGGGCGCGAGGCCGAGATGCAGATCTTCTTTGGCCTTAAACCCTACAAAAAAAGTCTGTCTTCTTTCTGTTGCTTCTCTAGAGTAAGAGGCGCAGCTGTGGGGAGGGACAGCAGCGCCCGCCACACTTCACATCTGCCCAGAGTTCTGTCCCGGCCAAGCCACCAAACCCCCGTGTCGGGGCAAATCTGGGCATCTCTGCCTTCGCGCTCCTTCCTCATGGCGGTACCCCTAACTCTGCTCGTCGCAAGCCACCTGGATGCTTCGTGGCGCTTGGTCACAAGTTCGGGTGCTGGGCCTGGAGTCCCACATCCAGGAAAACCGCTCGTTGACTGCACGGGGAGCCTGTGGGAGCACGGTCGCCGGCGCATGGCGGCAGAGAGCCTTCCAGGCGGGTCCCGTGAGCGAGCACGTGCATCCCCCCGGCGCTTTACGGAAGCCTGGGTGCGTGAGTAAACGATGAGGTGCGTGAAGCCGTCACTCAATGCGCCCGGTCCGTCTCCCTCGCGTCCCCAGATTCCGGTACTCAGTCCCTTCGGGCCCTTAGGGCAGAGGACGCAGGAGGCAGGATTCGCAGGGCTCTGGAGAAGCTGCCTCAGGCAGCGCTTTATAACTCTCTCCTCTGTCCACCTCGGGGGCCTTATCTGTGGCCCCAAGCCGGGACCATGCACGTCTGCTTCTGTTAGCAGGTTTTTATTAAAAAGAGGTTCTTTCCTCTGCAGTCAAAGGCTGCGTCCTTTCTGTTTTATTAAACAAATATGTACAACCCACGTGTGCGCGTGTGTTCTGTTGACTCATCCTTAAAGGAGAACATAGCCAGGCCCAGGATCTTACCAGATATTTACTCACATTTATTCAACAGACTTGGCGGATTTCCTTGGTCCGCTCGTGGGTTGTCATTGAACCCGCTTGGAGGTGGCTGGTCTGAAAAAATGTCTGGGAACCCAACAGCCTGGGAGACAGAAAAGGATCTAGAGTCCTAGGTGGTCCTGGAAGACAAGTTCCTTCTCTGCGATGTGCCCTCTCCACGCTCGGCAGGCTCAGCTGTCGGTGTCGCCTTTCCGTCTGGCGACCGTCGTGCGGGACCGACCACACGGCCCAGCTCTCCCCAGGTGGCTCCATCTCACAAGGGACGGGCCACCCTCTGCCGGTTCTGCCAGGTAGCACGACTCCCCAGCAGGCTGCTCTACAGCCATCAGTTCCAAGGACTCCCCAGGGACGTGTGCGCGTTCGCCCGAAGGCCTGTCCCCTCCTCACGCCCTCCCCTGAACGAGGACAGGGCGGTGGCTTCTTTCAGAATCTCCATCCCAGTGGCTCTTCTTCTGCTCGCAGGTATCAGAAGGCCCTCCGACTGGATTCAGTGACACGTGGCTCCGTGTGACCTGCCGTGACTCGGTGGGGACTCAGGGACGCAGCAAGCCATCGCAATTCGGTTTCTCCGCGCTTGGCTCTGCCTTCCGTCACGTTGGCTGCTGCTTCCGGCTCCACCCGTGGTTCCAGGCTCCCATTGTCCCCGAAGTTAAAAATATATACATAATTATCTGGTAACTCCTGCACGAGTCCTGCAATTCATGCCTTTGCTCCGATCTGCAACGCTGGCACCGTGCGTCGGGGGCCGGATGACTCTGCCTGGCACGTGTGGGCCAAGTGCCCGCCCAGATCGGTGCGGCTGGAGGTAAAGGTGAAACCACACGCCCCAAACAGAGAATGAGGGGACCCCGTGACCCGTGCTGTTGGCGGACGGAAGGCCCCGTGATCGCCGGCCACGGCTGCCTCTTCCTGCTTCCTCAGGTGCCTCCTTCCTCCCTCGGAGGGGCCTTTACAGGTCGACAACGCCCCGGTCCAAAGCCCTCCTTGTTTAAAAGCTTCGAGACAGGGCTATCAATCCAGGAAGCCACTTTCACCGTCAAGATGCAGAATGTTTTCCCCATGCCCCAAAGACGCCCCCAACTCTTCACGGTCCCTTCACGGGACACCCCGCCATCTGCCGGGCCCTCGGCCCCCTCTGGTCTGCCGTGCGAAGAGCTTCTGTCGTCAGCATAGTGGTGTCGAGATGTGCGGGCGTTGCTTTGTTTATAGTTAATTTCCTACTACAGCTGAGTAATATTCCATCGTATGCACCTGTCGTTTTTCTCATCTGTCGCCCTGTTGCTACTTTGACATTGGCTTGTCTTGGGGACAGGGTGGCTCCCTTGCCCTCCTGAGTCAGAGCACGTATATATACCTGGGATTCGGGCGTGGGCTCAGAGTCCTTTGTCCTGCGATGGCACCCAGCTCTGCCTCGCGGAATCTCCTGCCCACATGGTTTTTGCTATTCGTCTGGGAGAATTTTTCCCTCTCTGTGGCTACCAGCAGCGACAGATCTTAATCTGTGTCCCGGGAGCCCAGACAGATCCCTCTCTCTCTTGAAAAGATAAGGTCGGACTTCTCTAGTAGCAACAAGTCTCTGCCTGTGTCCCGGGGACTAACTAGAAGCTTTGCATCCTCTTCACCAACGACTGGGCGCTTTGGATTAGTAGGAGAAAAAAATCTCTGAGAAGCAGGTGGGGTTTCGTGCCCAGCCCTCAGAAGGTGCCAGCGTCCCCCCTGCACGCCTAAGCCACCCAGGGTCTCTCGCAGGTGAGATCCACCCTTCCTCCAAAACTTCTCCTGAGCGCCCAGGAAAGACCCAGGAAACGAGATCGCTCGTGTGGGTGAACCCCTCTGCGTCCGGCGCCCCGGCTCCTCCAAGCTGACCTGCTAGCTCACATTTGGTCCTTAACGAGGCATCACAATTCGAGGTGCCCACACTCCGGCAGAGCTGGGACAGTCTCGCGTCCTGTCTCTTCTTGGTCCGTCTCTGGAATTCAGTTTACTGGGTGACCTTAGTCGTTTGGCTCTTTGATGGGCCCCAGGAAACATGATTTTGTAGCTGACCTGGCTTTTCTGTCGTTGAAACGGACTCGTGTACTTTACTTCTTTCCAAATCCTAAGCAGAAGGAGAAGCTCACCCTATTTTTCCCTAGTTGATTTTATGATGCTTCCACTCGCCCTCTTTCCTCTTATCATTGAAACAATTTACTTATCACCTTGCTCCAACGGCAAGACGTCCGCACGGACCTGAGTGGGACCTGACCTCGGACAGGTGGCCCGATTCTCACACGGTGCCCTGGCAACCTCGAATGCCATGTCTCTAATCTTGGGAGATTTCAGTGAGGAGAAAATCCTTCTAAGACATATTGTGCCCATGTGGCTAAGTATTAATCCATGCCAAGATAAAATTTTGCATATCTTTAAGAAGGCATTTAAGCTCTTCGTCAATTTTCTAATATACAGAAAGCCCTAAATAACAACAACAACAAAAAAAAACACTAAACACAAAGGGATGATTCATAAAAGAAGAAATACGCATAAGGCCATAAACAGATGAAAGGTGGCCAACGTCACCAGTGCCAAATAGTCACCAATTACGAGACAAGATATCAGCTCCATGGATAGAATTTTAAGTATAGATGTAAAAAAAAAAAAGAAAAAAGATCATATCCAAATTGAAATAGAAACCAAGAGACCGATACTTGGGCTGATGCTAAGAAAGTCTCACGGAATTTGGGGGATCACGTTCGCCATGTGCTTTAAGAAGCTTCAAAAAACACATATACATTAACAACGCATCTTCGCACATCTCGATGTTTACCCATGGAATTTATCACAGATTGCTAGCAAAGATTCAGTTCAAATATGTTCGCTTGTACAGTGTTCATAATAATGGAATGCGGGGAACAGCCTGTGACTAACGATACCAACCAAGTGGCTTTCATTTGCAAATCGGAAACCTGGGAGGTGACTAAGGAAAGCTGATCATCTCTGCTCAACCCTCTGAGTGAGATCAAGAACAATCGGATTAGCTGCCGATGTTTATAAAAATGACTTCGCACATAAAATTCCAGAATGCCAGCCTCTCTTCAAAGAGGAGAGAGGGTCCGGGATCCTCCGTCTCGGCATGAAGTTACACGTCCTCTCTCTCCCCCCAAAAAGTGCAGAGATAACCTTGGCCGTGTCTGTGTCGGAACCGTCCCTGTCAGACGGGCCACGTGTTGTCCAGTTCGCCCCGTGTCCCGCCCTCCCTGCTGATCCTGCGCCATCTCTTCGTAAACTTACTTTCCTGTCGCCTCCCGTGAGTGTTTGTATTCATGACCCTGGAATTAGATAACCCGCAGAGTGCCATGGAATGTGGCATCCCTTCAACCTTGTGACAAAAATGTCGCAAGTCATTATGTAAACGATCCGTCACATCCCTGTGTCCCGGTGTTAGATTTTTATGCTGTGTGACAAATTATCACAAGGGTAGTGGATTCAAACGAGACACATTTATTAGCTCCCAGTGGGTCAGAAGTCCAGGTGCCCTCTGCCCAGGGTCGCCCACGGCCAGAGCGGGAGTCCTGGCTGGGACTTGGGGTCCTCTGCCTGCCTCCGGCGGCCATCGGCTGCATTCTTGTTCTCGCGACTGTGGAACTCACGGTGGCTTGCTTCCTCGGGGCCAGCAGGGGACAGTCCCTGCACTGCTGTGGTCTCTGAGCACAAGAGGGCTCACGTCTCCTGGGGGGCTCCCCTGATGAGGTCAGGCCCACCACGGACCTTCTCGCTCTTGAGTAACTCGGAGTCAGCTGATGAGGGACCAACGTGCCTCTCCCTTTCCATGTAACGTGACATATGCACAGGCCCCACCCACACGCACAGAGGACACTAAATAGGAAGTGGGGGACCACGGGGCCAACGCAGGATTCTGACCACCACGGTCCTAAAATGCGTTTTTGCAAAGAACGAAAGACTAAAAGTAACTGCGCCAAAATTTTAACCCCGAGATCCTCCGAATATTGAAATAACTGGTAAATTATATTCCCTTGTTTACATTTACTTGTACTTTTTAATTCTTCTACAGGAAGATGTGTTACTTTTGTAATACAAAATAAACATCCGGTAAAGCGACAGAGTCCCACTTACGTTATCTGAGCTTCGAGATCTCGTCCGGCCCGAAGCTCTAGTATTGCACATGAGCTGGTCCGGTCACCTTGAAAAAAGCAAAAACAAAGACGAAACCAGTTTGAGCTGGATGTTCATTCCCTTGGATCCGAAAAGCGCAGGGAATTCGGAAACAGAGCCAGCGGGCGACACTACAACCTGTGGCCGTGTCACACCTCCTTCCACGAGCCCTGCTCTGCACATCTGGGATTGGGGTCACTCGCTGTGTTTATTTTTAAAATTGACCTACTCTTGATTACGAAGGCGAGAAAGGCTCCGCAGGGGCAGGTGGCCTCGGGGCGTTCGGGAGGGAGGCGGCAGGGTGCTGATGATATGGGCACGAGGAGAGGTGGTGCCTGATGGCAGGTGGCCTCGCAGCTCTGCGAAACGCTTAGAAGCAACTCGCCTGTGAAGCAGCAGGGTCCGGAGCACGTGGTCTGGAGCGAAACGGTAGAGAGAGACAAAGACCGTTCGGGAAGCGCCTTTATGATAATGGATGCGAAAAAATGAAAGTCCATTTCGCGAGGGTTTGGTCTGAACAAAGCGAAACCTTAACAATAGGCTTCGGACCTCAGAAACGTGCAGCCCAAAGGCGTACGCCGGCTTTGAAGACAAGAGGGAGACCGGCTCATCTCGGCCCTCCATGTGCCACTTGCCGTCCGAGTTTTGAGCAACACAAAGCTATTTTCCCATGAATCGTCCCCGGCTCGGCTAAGAAGAGCAGACACATTTGTCCTGAATGTGCGAATAATTTCATTGTCAGCCCATCAAGCACCAGAGGGTGCTGGGCTGTGCAGACAATCGCACGGTCACACGGCGAGACGCTCCATTTCTAATTACGGACCGAGACGAACTGTCCCCAGGTCTGCAAAGCGCGGTCTCGGTGGGCACGTGGGCTGGCACTCGCCCAGAGAAAAACAGAAAACCGTCGTTTTCTCTGATCGCCTTTGTCTTGATCGTAGTCTGGGGTGACAAAGCGAAGGAGACTTAATAAGCGCGTCCCACAGATGGCTCTGACCATTACAGTTTGGACAACGGAGACTCAAATCGATAACTTTTTTTTTATTATCTACAAAGGTGCTTATTCTTAGTGCCATATTTTTATCATGAGATTCATTTCTACTTTAATTAGAAAAAAATAAACCGAAGAATGCTTAGGCCAGGAGCCCACGGCTTATCTTTGCTCCGGTTTGGGGGACGTTGGCAGGTGGTAAGTGACTCATTCCAGCCAGGCCCCTCCCTAACTTTGTCTCTGAAGGACCGAGGTTCTTGATGGTTCTATGTCTGTGCTGAACGCTGCAGCTGCCTGTGATGCTAATTCCCGCTTACTTGCAAATAGGCCTGTGTTTATTTTGTGCCTCACCAGCTGTCAACAAAGACATTTTAGGAATAATTGCCATATTTAAAGACAGACTTGTTCTAGCGGTTTTTTTTTTTTTTTGGTTTGTTTGTTTTCCCCCCTCCCTCCCAGCAGGAGGCCCAGGGGGAGGGGCTTGTGTGGGAGGTCGGATGGTGGACACAGCCCTGGGGCCAGGCTGCCGTCACCTGCTCCGTGTCCCCCCACCCCGCCTGGCATCTTGCCTTGCTTTCTTGAGGATGAAATGCTTTGGGGGATCGAGCTCCTTGGTCGTGGTTGGGAAGGTTAGTTTTTCATCCCTCCCTAACCGGTGTTCGAGAAAGCGTCCTCTCAACTTGGCAGAAAGTCTGAGCCTTCGGAGAGTCTGCTTTTCACTGTCTCTAAAGCTTTGAAACACGTTCTCACTTAGCAAGCAAAACGGCAAACAAAGGGTGTTTTTTGAGCCAAAGGCCGTTTTCCCGACCTCGCTTTCGGGGTTTAAATGTCATAGTCCAGGTTTTCTTCCATTTCATGAGACAAGTACAGGCGTTTCGATTCGCTTCTGCAATCGATATTATCTACGACGAAGGAGTGAGAGATCGGCCACAGAGCCCTCTCGAGGTCCACCGTCGTTTTCTACGACTGTCGCCCCTCTGCTCGGCCCTCTCTGTAGTTAATAAACAAATCCACGGGAATTAATTTTTGTATAAGAAGCACGCTGCTGTGCGTACTCAGCCCATGAAAATACGTCTCTGTTCTTGATTTCTCAGAAGAACTCGGTTCACCGCTTAAATTACTTTCCACTTACCTTCGTGGGTCCCATCTCGATTTCCTCGAAGCACGGCGTGAGATGCATGTCACATGCTTGAGATTTCTGCGAAGGAGGCCAAATCTCCGAGGCCTCGGCAAACGCAGAGGACTGCTCAGCGGGAGGACTTCTTACAGAGCTCGTTCAACCCGCTCGGGCCAGACAGTAAGATAGGGTCACTTATTCAAAACAATATCCACTCCCTGTTACCCGTGGGTCAAGCTTTGTGCTGAACTCTAGGATGACGAGGATGAAACAGCTAGACATTTCTCTAAAAACAACAACAATAACAAAATTAGATGTTAGAGTGAAAAAAATACAAACAAGGAATGGTGGGCCCTCGGCCTTCTTCGGGGTGGGGCGCAAGGCAGCTGGGAAACTCTCGAAGGTAAGAGGGACGGACGTAGCACACCACGAGGTGGCAGGGGGCACAGCAGGGACAGCTGGGGAAGGCCGTGCCCTCCCGGGCTTTAGAGACCTGCACAGCTGATCATCTGGGATCGGATCCTGCCACCAGCCCTCATTAGCTGTGTGCCATTCGATGGTCCGGTGATATTATTAGTAATTGTTGTCCCCGGTGAAATGAGGACAATTACTAATAACATCTCACATTCGTCCCTGTGGGTCCAGTCCTGTTCTCAGCGCCTTATTCGCAGTATTGTATCCTGTCCTCACCACAAACTTGGGAGGTGGGTGCTAGTTATTAGCAATATTTTGTAGATGATAAAATGATTGGCACAGTGATAAAACCACTTACAATGCCAGTAATTATGTAAGCGGAGCAGCACGTGGAAAGGCAGGAGGCGGCGTGCCGTTGGGCGTCAGGAAGCCGATCTAAGCTCGGGGAGCGTCCGGGTGGGTGAACACGCAGCGGCTGGGGAGAGGCCCCCCCGAGAGAGCTAGCACCCCTCCCGCAGCCGCACCCTGAGCATCCCTTTCATCGGAATATCCCTAAACTAGGTCTTTTGGGAGGAAAGCGAAGCAATTGGTGATCTGCTTCGTAGAACGCTTCTCTGAGGTCCGTGAGCCACTCTAGCAAATTAATCGGACCCAAGGCGGGGTGGATGGATGGAAGCCCCAACCTACAGCCGGCCCGTCAGAAGCACAGGGGACACCGGCATCTGAAGTGGGGGTGGCCTTGTGGGGCTGAGCCCGTGGCCCGCGGCAGCTGATGCATCTCCAGGTAGAGGGTGTCAGGACTGAACTGAAGTGCAGGACAGCCAGCTGGAGCTGGAACACACACACACACACGCACATGCACACCACACACACAACACACACACACACACACATACCACACAGACACACAACACACACACACATGCACACCACACAGACACACAACACACACACACACCACACAGACACACAACACACACACACACAACACACAGCCCCACACACACAACACACACACACACCACACACACACACACACCACATCCCCTCCAAATAAGGTTTCCACAAGTAAAAAAATGTATTAATCATTCAAAGCAACACTAAATTAATTTGACTTTAATTTGATCAGAAGCATTTTAATTGTGTCTTGAACCCAGAAAGGAATACTTTCAACTATGGCCCAAACAGAGTGCAACTCTGAGGCAAAAAAGACTCAGAAAAAAATTAAAAATCAAGGATCGAATATGGCAGAACAAGTTT
>NW_006434829.1:2615384-2615624 GCF_000325575.1 Pteropus alecto
CACCCCCCCACACCCACGACCCAACACACACACCCTACAGACACCACACGGACACCACACACACACACACACCACACAGACACCACACAGACACACACCACACAGACACCACACACACACCACCCACACACCCCACAGACACACACCACACTCACACCACACACACCACACACACACACACGACACATCCACCACACACTCCCCCACACACACGCATACCACACAGACACCACACAGACA
>NW_006434829.1:2616297-2616879 GCF_000325575.1 Pteropus alecto
CTCCGGTCACAGCTGCCAGCTCAGTGGACCCCACCTGGGGGTCATCGACGGACTCTCGTACCGACCGAGCACGTGAAGCAGCCAGGGGTCCCACGAGCTCCGACCTGTGGCGTCTGTGGCCACATTCGCCGCCTCCCTTCCTCCAGCGCCGGTGACGGGCCACGCGCCCCTCTCACGTGTCCTCATCCGCGTAAGGATGTGGCCCAGCAGTTCCGTGGCCGTCGGCGTCCCCTCTCCTGGGGCTCACTCCATCGGCGTATTTGAACACACACGGCTTGGCTCCGGTCCCCAGACGTTGAATGGATTGTAAGAACGGTGACACAGAACCCCGATCTGACAACAGTGCCCCCAGGACAAAAGGGCCGTTCTGCTGAGAGTGAATTGCTGCCTGCCACACTTCATCATCGCACGCGTCCCCGGTGTCCCTCGGGCTAATATTTGACGACTGTCACCACCCTAATGGAACCGCGTTGTCTCTTTGAACTGCGCTTTCTTAGGAGGGTGGATGTACAAAGTGACCCAGAAGATGGCCAGTCCAAGGGGTGGACCTTTTCATTCTCTCTCCTGGCGCAGTGAAACTGA
>NW_006434829.1:2617358-2664858 GCF_000325575.1 Pteropus alecto
TCTTTCAGGCATCAGCAAACTAGTCTCCAACATTCCGATGTCTGAGAAGCATACGACAGCATTAGACGATGGCACGTGTGACTCCATCGCCAAATATTTTGCGTATTGCTTCTCGTGCAGATCATAACGCTGATCATTTCGTCCCAACGATCCGTTGCATTTTAACCAAGAAAGCGAAGAGAAAAAAAAATCAGACTTCAATATAAACATCGGTCTGAGCACCCAGGTCGCTCCTTTAACTATGTCAGCCTTCCTCGGTAGGTTACACAACGGCTCGGAAAGAAATAGCATCTAGGACGTGCGGACAGGACCCGCAAGAGGGTCGAGTCCGCCACGCGCCCGAGGAGGGCAGAGACGCGCCTGCGGTTCATCTCGGAGGCTGGTCCGACGCGGCCAGGCACCGCTGGGTTCGCGAGGAGCAGGAGCTGCTTCGGCTTGCTGGGTCACGGGGATGCCCGGACAGACACGAGGACTCGACAGGACATCAGTCCCAGCCAACAACACGGCTCCCCCCTCCACGCCGTCTCTTTTCCTCTCCTTCTCTCTGACGATCTGCCCTTCTTTGCCCTCCATGCAAGTGAACTTCCTCTGGGCCCCTCTCATGTGACACACACGCGGCCACCTCGATCCTGACGTTGTCACACTTCTCAGAACCATCTGGCAGAGACTGGAGGGAAAACCTGTGTCCCAGGTCCAGATCCTCAGGGAAGAGGTTTCGAGTGGTCCAGCTCTGACCACAGTGCTCACTCTGATCTAATCGTCTTGACACTCGGCCAGTGTCACCAACCCGTCACCCTCTCAGCAAAGCATGAGGCAGCCGGGAGATGCAGAGAGGCAAATGGAGTGATTTAAAACAGTGCAGTACGGACACTGGACACCATGGCCCAGACGTGTGCGGGGCTGTCACGAAGTCTTTGATGAACGAAGATGCTACCGGGCCCAGTATGGCTTCAGAGCGGTCCACAGGGGCTCAGCTGCTCGAGGACCCGACCAGAAATTCTGACCCCATCACTCAACCCAGCAGAGCTGCCGGCCAGTTGTCTGACGATGCTCTAGTGCACACAAGCAGAGAGGCTGGTCAGCGACTTCTAGAAACGTGTTTGTTTGGTGCTTCATCTCGATGAAGCGGGGACACCATAGGACGTATGGGGCCGATGCTTAATATGCTTCTCTTACACCCCAGAAATTGAAATAACTTGATGAGTGTGGGAGCACGCACCTGTTCAAGCTTCTGTGACAAAAGCGACAAGTATTTATTAAAGCAAAGACATTCGATAACAGAATGAAGTAACATTTAGAAAGAAACCACACCCCTCTCGATCGCTCCTTGAAACCCCCAGCGTCTCGGAATCCCAATAAGAGATCTCAAAAACGTTGCCTGAGAACCTACTATGTGCGATCAAGAATCGGGCCAAGTTACGAGGGAGACAAGATTTGAGACAGAAGCCATTCTCCCAGGAGCTCGGGAGCCAGAAGAAGCAAAGTGCTCACGGAGCGGACTCGACCCAGGGCAGAGATGAATACGGGTCAGAACCAAAAGACTCAACAGCGTGGAAAAAATGACAGCAAGAAAACAGTTCTGACCTGTGACCGTAAAGGCTTTGCCTACCTACGCGTTATTTCGATCGCATCTTCCAGCCTTGACTCTGAAAACACAAAATACGAAACTTGAAGAACAGCCCGGATGGTGAGTTGGGACTTGGGCTAACGTGGTTGGGAAAGAGCAAAGAGCTGACATCTCGCCTAACCCCATAATTCTCTCCACTCCACGGCGAGCGAGGCTCTCCTCGGTTGTGTAAACGTACCTCCCTTCAGCCCGTGAAACACCAGCAGCATCAGGATGCGGTCGGAATAATGGCAAACAAATTATGCCATTCGTCCCAGCGGAAATCACACACCGGAGAAGAAGACCGATGTAGCTTCCTTCACAAAAAAACAGTTGCGAGTTTGGTTTTATTTTTTAAACAAAGAATATATAGAAATACAAATAGTTTCCCCGTGTAATCAGGACTGACACCATTAAGCATTTGACCCACTGGCAATCTGTCCCCGACACAGAGTCAGTCTGTAGTGTTCATATCTTTAAACACCGGTGTCCACGACAAACACGTTCCGTGGACCGGTGGCCAGTGACTGGAAACACGTCACTGAAACCTGTGAACAAGTTCTTCCCGTGACGTGTCCTAAAAACCAGCAAGCATGTATTTTATTTTATTTTATGCTTTTGCCTACTTAGAAGTGAGGACGAAAAATTGGTCTACACAGAAAGTCATTTCCTCTACAACTAATCGAGGTTTCGCACCATTTTTCAGAAATCGTTGCTTCCAATCACACAGTCCTTTTTCAGGAAATGTCCACTCTCACAGCTCAAATATTTATCCATCTCAGGCTTGAGATGACTTATTTCTATCTGCTTTTTTTTTTTTTTCCCCTGGAACGTTTTAAAAGGAGTCACACGTGGTTATGGTTTGTCATTAAATGGCACGGAGGTGCTGCATTGTTCACAAACGCTCAAGTTTGAAGGGCTTATTCAAATAGCAACAAACACATCAAGTCCACAGTCCGATTTATCCAATGGATGCTAACACCTTTTACAGCTGTTCAGAGCCTGGGCACAATGCAAATCAAACACGTAACCGCTGAGAGGCTTGGAGCCCAGCTACCCATCAGCTCTGCCTAGTACCGAACCATTGGGAGCAATCGATACCGAATGACGCAGGCCATTTCTTTTTACCTGCACAGGAGCTAGAAGCCCTGCGCGTCCAGCGACTTCACACACATGGCACACCTCTGCACCTGTCACAAACGGGCTCCACTCTGAGAACCGACCGTGGAGAAAGAAAAAGGCCCCCCACAGAAAACGATGTTCCCTACGCTTGTAAGTTTTCTTCAAGCCTCGCCCACAGCGATGACATCTTTGTCTCCTGGCGATTAATGTGAATGCGAGCGGACTAAAAAGACAGATGCCAGAGGAAGGCGCTGTCAGCAGCGCCCTGAACAAAACGCGTAACTAAAAATATACGACAGTAATGGATGAGGTGCCAGGAGAACGTGCTTTATCTTGTCCCGGTTTGACGGGCACATAAATCTTGTTGCATCCTTCATCCAAAATCAAGAGCTAAAAATACGAGGTGGCACCTGCGTTCTCAAATCGTGTTTTGTGATGGCAGTGGCTTCGAGGGACAGCGTTTTCTGGGTGAGCATGCTGTGCTGTCCCCTGCGACTGCAGATGATGTGGGCGGAGCTTGATTTGATGCCAGTCGGAAGCTTTTTCTAGAACTTGCCTCGACGTCCGTCTCCTCTCTGTGTGCTCGGGGCCGAGGTCCTGGTGTCAGTTTTTCACTCAAACATCTCACTCCCCAGAATTCACTCCGCGTGAGCCCCTCAGATCCGCCGGCCCCTGAGGATGAGGAAAGTGGGAGCTCGAAATGTCAGACGCTGTTGGTGTCTGACACCGAAAACGCACACGTTCTTGAAGATTCTAGGCGGAAATTTTTTTTTTTAGAGCAATCTTATTTCTCTCAATTTTTAGAACTAAAACCTTTAAAGCGACAGGCCACACAAAGGGCCCCTTCATTCACCAGACGTGTGTTGAGGGCCTGATGCACAGTGGCAGTCATCGGAAGTGAACACACCCCAGTCCCAGCCTTCTGGGCGTCTCTGTCCCCACCGAGAAAGTGACAGCAGAAACAGGAATATTCTGGCTTATGAGAAACGAGAGGCGTCAAGGACAATCCCAAGGCTTTCGCACGGATGATGGTGCCACCCAACGAGATAATGAAAACTGGAGCAGACGCATGGGAGAGTGAGTTTAATCTCGGATGTGTTCGATTTGAGAACTATCTCGTGCATCTAGCAGCGGCTGTTCGAGAGGAATTTGGGATTATGGCTCTCGAGTCTTGAGGGAAGACTCGAGCTGGAGATAAACGTCGGAGAGGAGCCAGTTCACAGTTGGTGGGACAACATGAGGCTCAGTGGCATTCCCTGGGGACAGGGGCGTGGGGGGCAAGGCCCAGATCCGAGCCTGGAGGCTCACTAGTGTTAAGAGTCGGCAGGATGAAGAGAAGCTATCGAAGAGAAATGAGGGTGTCCAAGAGCAAAAGTGTCCCCAGCCGTTGGGGGTGCTCAGAAGGGGCCGAGGGCAGAGGAGGAGCGTGCGTCATCGTCATAACGTGAATGACTATGACAGGGAAGAGGCAACAGGCTTAGAAGTGGTGTCTCGTTTAGGCAAATAGTCGTGCTCTCTGAGGACTTCTGAGTCACCGAAGGGTGTCGAAATAACGTGAACACAAAGGGAGCAAGCGATGTTTTTACGACATTTCATAAAAATGCGTCATATGCGGTGGCCTGGCATTTTTGAATTACGAATCCATATATGAAACTTTATCCCCCACTTCAGGAAGCCGCGAGCGCCTTCTGCCTCTTCCGCTTCAGGGAACGTAGGACGTGATGGGGAGAGAAAAACACGAGTTGTCACGGGACGTTTGGGTTGGAAAAATGTAAATTCCGCGTAGGAGACATAAACAAGATAATGAAAGAAATATGGAAAAACGTACATGGGGTCAAAGGAATCCCGGGACCTCTCCCCTCCCCCCCTAGAAGAGAATCCGGTGAGTGATTCTGACACTTGGGAGAGCAAAGTAGATGTTACTGATCTCTGAGAAGGCCGGGACCTTACGGGTCCCCAGAGAGAGTCACAAAATCCCCAGATGGGTTTGGGGACTCTACCTCTGTCCCCTGCTCCAGGGGGCAGTGAGGTTCCAGAGCAAGATGGCTGCTTGGCGTGTCCGGGAAGAGGGACGGGAGGAAGTGGCAGTGGGCTTCCCCGGGGCTCGCAGAGTCAGAGGAGCAGCGGGTAGATTCTACGAGGGACATAAGCCACAGAGAATAGCATCCTTTGTAAATCGCGCCACCACGCTCCCTCTGGCCTTCGTGGCAGACGGGCCGTAGAAAGGCCTGCTGTCACAGCAAGAGCTTGGGCGTTACGAGGGGAAAGTCAGACCCAACTTGCGGTGACAACTCAACGACAACCGTTGGGATCCATAATCCACACAGAAACGAGGACAAAGAGCCCCTGGGCTCACGCCAGGGCAGGGAGAGAGGGGGACCGCCCGCCCCGTTAATGTTCCTGAGCATCCCTTACTCACTTGACGCCAGGTAGGGTTTTATATAAAACACAGTTTCTGCACTAGAGTGATGTTTTGGGAATCCGACCTTGGCCCAGAAGGTAAAACACAAAGCCTCCATCTCTCCCCGGACAGGTCCGTTCAGAGCATCGCGCTCCAGCAGGCACAAACCAACCTGCACGCAGTGTGTCCTCCTCCCCTTCTAAGGCAGGCGTCAAAGAAAAGGGATCTCTTGGTGGGGAAAGGTGGCTGCGCGTGAAGCTCCTGGGGACGGGGCTGGCCCCTGGAGGGGCACATATGCCTGCAGCCGAGAGCTGATGGAAACGCACATCTTACGGAAAAATCGGCTTTCTCCTCCACGGAAAGATTAAGACCCGTGACCTGAACGCAGAGAAGGGCGCTGGGCAGAGCAGGATCAGCTTTCCTAAGGCCTTGGACGGGTTTGACCATAACGAGAGGCGGGGGTGGGGGCAGGTGGAAAGTCCAGGGACTGAGGCTTGGGCTTTTGTCATCAATCAACATTCCCCTGCCGGTGCGTGTGGCCTGAAGGCGGGTTCGCACCCCACCCCACCCCATCCCCACCCCACCCCGCTCAGATGCAATGCTGGGCGTCGTCCGGGTCCTGTATCAGAAACCAGAGCTCGCGTGAGTGATGGCTGCATCCTCTCTGCTCCTCTGAGGGGCAGCAGCGGTCACCTTCCCAAAGGGTGAGCAGGGCCTCGGCCAAGGTTAGCATCGGGCTGGCCTGTGACGGCCCCGTTCCCACCGCCCCACCTTCCCTCCACCTCCCTGGGCGGGCGCTATCCCTCTGTGGGTGCCAGCAGCGCCCGGGGCGGGGGCCTGAGAAGCAAGACTTTACATGTGGAAAGACGGCCCCCGCCTGGAAATGCGGTCCCAACTGGTCAACATTCGGAGTTTTCACGAAAGATGTCACGTGGGGGAACCAGGAGCTTTCGCACTGTACGTACGTGCACCTGCGAACAGGTGCTGGGGAGAGAAGCTGAGCACACTGCCCCCTACGGGTGACCGGGGCGGGGGGCTCGGAGCAGGTCTCACTGGGGCTGCCTTGGCGACAACCGTCTGAAGAAAATTGGGGTGCTTTGGGTACCTGGGTGCTGTCCTCCAGCCGGCAGCTACGTGGTGGCCCTCCAAGACAGGCCACATTGCTTCAGGGGCTCACGAGGAAGGGGTAAGGCGAAGAAGCATCCAGGAGCGAGAGAATGTTTCTGTTTCTGGAGTGTGGCAGTGGTCACATGATCCAAGCTCATAGAACGATTTACAAAGAAAAAAAAAAAAGTGCATGTAAAAACTGCCCAAAACCCAAAGAAAGTCTACAGGTCGCTTAGTGGTCAGGGGTGGCGATGTTAATTTCCTGCAGTTAATGATCGCGCTATGGTTACGTAAGACAAAATCGCGGGGTGGAGGGTACACAGAAACTCTCAGCGCTATTTCTGCAACTTTTATGCGCGTCTAAAATTACTTGCGAAGTTTTTAAAAATAGCACCCGTGTAGAGCTGAACAATTCAGTAAACAGACGACAGATGGTGGGAGCCAGATTTCTGGACCAGGAATTCACGGACGAGTGAGGACAGGGCGCGGGCATAGCCCAGGTGGTGATGAACTAGAGCCCCAGACATCACTGTGAACTTCTGTTTGCCTTAATATGGATAGAGGTGGCTACACGTAGAAATATTTAGATACGTGTTGTGCGTCCATGGATCGGCATGCCCACGTGGACGCCTTTGCTCTGTCCGCTGAAAGGGCCTCAAAGAAAAGTCGCCATGAGCACAAGTAGTGTCTTCGTCTTGATTTCTGAGATCGTTCTCCGGTAAACGGAACCGGGGTTCTTTGGGGAGAGGCTGGTTCTAGGATGGGGCATGAGATATGCAAGGTGAGTCTGGAGCTTCTTGTCATGCCGGAAAGTAAGGACGTGCTTAAAAAATGTGTGGGCCGCACGTACTGACTTCATTCCAAAGCACGGGGTACGGAAGGGGGCAGGGGAGGGTGCGTTTACGGTGGCCAGTGGCCACCCCTGACAAACGCGACAGCAGCTGGTGGTCAAGGTCAGCACCAGCCGTGATAAGTCAAGTTGGTAATGCGTGCCCTTGATACGACGGGACGCGGATGGCACCTGACTTCTGCGGCCTCCCTATAACCGTGCGGTGACGGTCGGTTCCTTCGGCGGCTGCGTGTGAGTGCGTCACGTGACACTGCGCCGTGCTGTTTCCGGTCGGGGTTATTATTAATAACTCCGCCTTGGGGAGTCACACGCACGTGCTCCGTTGAACATGTGTGCTCGTTATCTATCCGTTTCTCTCGGGCGTGTACACCTGGGAGCAAAATTCTGGGCTGTGACTCAGGGGGAAAGTCTAGTGGCCTCCAGGACGCCAAACGGACTTCTTCCCCTGCAAGGCTGCATCTCAACACGCTACTCACTTTAGCTCCCCGAGTGTTTATGGTCGAAAGGTTTCTCTTTTCTGACTTGGGGCCACAGCCGTCACTGTTCTTGGTGGACTATTGTATGTCACAGCTATTACCCTGCTGCCTGCACTGTGGCCTGGACACACCATCCATCCGGCCTGGACCGGAGACCCCCACCCACCCTCCTCCTCATTGTGTGCTCACCGGAAACGCAGCTCCTCTGCCCGAGCCGTCCATCCCTCCCTCGTTGCTTTGTTTGAAGCGTCTGCCCTATGTCTTCACCTCCCAACAACTGTTCTCATGCCCTCTGCTTCGCCACAGAAAACCAGACCCCTCAAAAAAAACAAAACATGAGGAAAAGAAGAAATGTAAAGATGCATAGCGTTTGAGGTTCAGTCTTGATAACTCCCCGACTTGGTAAAAATCAGAACTCTAATCATCCTCTCCCAAAGGACCCGGAGTTCATGGGTTTGGGGTGCTCACAACCCCAGGGGAGCTGCATTTTCAGAAGGGCTGTCACAGGCACCAGCCTGTATGATTGGTACAGAGTGTGACAAGACAGAGTGTGAATACTGTGCTTTTGTAGGCTTGCCGGCTGCACTGTGGGCTGAGAGCAAGGGACCTTAGCTGGTTCGAAAACCATCAAATTAAGGACACGCTGTGCCTTCCTCTCGGAGACCCATATGGGCACTTTTGCAGAAGCACAGAAATGCTCCTTGGGGTGAAATAAATGTTCAAAGAAAGTCAAAATAACCTCCTCAATAGCTCAAATTTATCTTGGTCTCTGGTTTTACACAAACTAAAGTTCACGGAGACAGACATCAGTCCATAGGTATCACATTCTCTCTCTCTCTCACCGAAAGCACGTCGGCGCGCGTTTGCTTCGCGTTGCTGCCTAAGCAGAGCTGGGGACGGGACTGGGGGGCTGGCTCTGGCGCAAAGACGCCGAGTAGTTACGGCTTTCAGGACCGTGTCTCCCGCGGGGGGCTCAGCGGCTACAGATCGAGTGGCAGCCCCAGGCCGGCTGGGGGCCGGGGCGGAATTACAGACACAGTTGGTGCATGTGCCTCTCTGCAAACAGAAACGACGCGCAAATCTCCTGAAGACAAATGCAGACTGGTCCGTACATTAGCCGCTGGTCTCTGACGGGGCCTGCTCTAAGGAACACTAGTGATCTTTAAATAGGTATCACATTCTCTCGCTCTCGCTCTCTCTCTCCCTCTCTCCTCCCCCCACCCCAATTTCTCCCCTCTATCTCCCTCTGCACATTTCGTCAATCAAATGCTAGAGTGATTTAAACTACGATAGAATACTGACAACTCGTGGCGTTTTCGCGGGGCCGGGGACCAGAGGTGCAGACAGAACACGGTTCGCTGTCAGCACTGCAGAGCGGGAGCTGGGGGCGCAGACCTCCCCAGGCAGACGCCCCACGACTGGCGCTCTGCCTGTCTTCTTGTTCCGCGGGCGGCGACCCCCAGCGACCTTGGTGGCAGAGCGCGAGCATTCCAGACAGCCGTCAAGTGCCTTTGCTGCACGTGGACGGACAGGCATGGCCGTTGGGTGCTGCAGAGCAAAGAAAGCGGGAGGATTGTCGTGGCCGCCCAGCCACCCCGCCGTCCCTGAGCAGGACAGGCTCTGAGGAGGGTCTGACGCGGCAGCTGCAAGACCAGCCTGGCCAGGAGGGCGTCCCCCACTTGTGGCTGGACACCTACTCTCACGGGACAGGAAAACCGTGCCGCTGCCAACACACGATTGATGCCATTTTCACCAACGGCCCCGTCGGCCCGTGTGGAGGCGTCACTAGGCGGGTCCGTTGCAGCCAAACTCCCTCCTCGGAAAACTCTGGAGAACGCAGAGGGCGTAAAGTCACATGTGGACGGCCCCTGACTGCATGTCACTCAAGAATAGCAATACTCCCGGAGCTTGTCTCCTTAGGGACTGTGGGATGACACCCCAACGGCCATCTTTAATGGAGGCAGGTTCGTAAAGGCACTTAATTGTCCTTGAACTCACTTTGGAGGCTGGGAAGTTCTCAGGAAACCCTGAAGCTTGGCATCCAAACTGGCAGCCCCGGCTGAGACCCACCTGGAAACCGCCCTTCCTGGTGTGTAAGCTCTCGGCTCCCCTGTCACCATCCAGGTCCAGTGGCTGCAGAGCAGGGATGATTGACACGGCCGAGGATGACTTTACTTCCCAAAATGGAAGTTGCAGGTGGCACACATTGGAAGAACCGTGTTTCACCGAGCGTGCGGGGGCTTTACACGATGTTCTCAGGTTGGACGAAAGTATGCAGCCTTAATGACTCTGCTGGTGGGGGCGGGTGGGCATTGGGTTGAATATGACAGGCTGGCAACTGACCCTCGAATGACAGGCCCATTTTTACCCTCTTGAAAGTAACACTCTTCAGCAATGGCGGGCACGAAGTGCAGGGTGAGTCATGACGGAAAAACGCCGCTCTCATTTAAACGAGGCTTTGGTCGTAAGAGGTGGAATTATTAATTCTGGGGAGAAAGTTGGGTCGTAGACATTCTCTAGCCATGTGGCCTAAGGAGGAAATTGGGCAGACTGTGAGCTCTTGGTGGGACGACGCAGCTGAATTTCTGATAAACTAAGTGCAAATTTTTTTTCTTTTCCCTGGTGTTTGTCAGAGTTAAGCAAAAATGCTGACTAATGTGAAAGCGACATTTTTCAGCACCCCCTTTTCTCACAAGGAGAAAGTTCTTCGAGCTGTGTTAGAAACACAGCATGAGTCAGCGTTCAGAGGCCACCCCGCCGTCCCTATGCTTCCTCTCTCCTGAGACGCGGCTGAACCAGCCACGGTGACTCTGCAGGGTCACCCGCCCGGAGCCGGAAGGACGGGATGCACAGGGCGGGGGACGGTTCCCACCGACATCCGGCAAACCATCCGCCCAGTAGCTAGAGTTCCTGTCTTTTCTTTAAATCATCAGGTCTCAGATCAAGGACCAAAGTTATCTGGCCCTTGAACATCCTGCGTCTTCCCTCTACAGCGGACGTCCCCCCGGCTTTCGATTAAGTGGGGACCCAAGGCAGTCCCCACTTACTTCCCCGTGTCGTCTTCCGGCAACTGCCTGTGACGAATACTTGACTCTCTCCCCGCGGCTGCCGTGTCCCCTCTTCTCAGTAGCCCCCGGTTTCTTTAGGGGAACGACCCTTCCCTCTCCATCCACCTGGTCCCCCTGGGCCTGACTGACCTACCCCCAACCTCGAGGAGGCCCCGGTTCCAGACTCGACCGATCAAAGCGCCCCACTGCGTTGCCATAGGGACCATTTCGGGGACATGTGCACAGGCGAGGAGCCCCAGGTGGGACTTGCCCTGGGACTGTTGGGGAAAAGGTGCTTTCTCTTCGCGCATGTTTCTGAGCTCCCAGGATGGAGGTCACAACTGCAGGTGGCCTTCCCTGTCCCCACGTGCGGATGGCCTATCTGAGACAGGACGGAGAGGGACACCAACGCTTTCTTCGCTTCCTCTGCTCTCTGCAGAATCCCGACCGTCTGCAAAATATCCTCCGTCCTTCCCCAGGGCCCTGCGTGCCTTCATCTTCCCGACCTTCGTCGCAAGGTCACGTCCACCACGCTCTGCCGTCATGCCTGTCAGAGGACGGGTGGCTGGGAGGTCCGGCATCTTGGGGACACCAAGGAAAACAGGAAGGACAGCGATAGCCCTGTCTCCTCGTCTCTTCTGGGTTCACCGTTCTGTAATTTTAAGAGGCTTCTTGTCACCGTCCCTGGTCTTCGAAGGCAGCCAAGGCCGAGAGAAACCTAGAGGTGCAGGCGTCTGTCTGAAAACGCACCCCCCTTCTGCATCGATCATCCACAGCCAAACGTGACGTTCGAAAGAGGAAGGAAAGGGGACGGGGGGACAGCCGTCGGTCACTCACAGGGGCTTCGCTAACAATGAGTGACAACTTCCGGGTCGGAATCTGTTTCCGCCTGGTTGTCAGGACTTCCTGGAGAGGGTCTGGCCCAGCCCCCCGCCCTCAGGTGGGGTTCACCTGTCCTCTGTGGGCATCTTTGCTCCCCTCCAGCTCCACATACGAGAGACAACTTAGCGCGGTGATTCAAGTCCAAACTCGGTCCTGCTCCAAGCAGCTCTGCCACGTGCTGGCTGTGCAGCCTTGGGTATATTACTCGGCCTCTCTGTACCCGACTTCCTGACCCGTAAAAAAGAAGCGACAATAAATACTCATCTCTCAGGGCGATTGAGAAGAGTAAAGGAATTAATAATTCTTTCCGCCCCTCATCTTTACTCACTTCCTTAGAAATAGTTCCAGGCCTTACACTTAGACCTACGACCCATTTTAAGTTTTATGTGGTGTAAGGTCAGGGCGGAGGGACACCGTGCCCAATCGTTCCCGAGCCACCGATCGCGAAGGCCACCCCTCATTCCCGAATCGCCTCCGCACCCATGACAAAAAGCAATTTTCCGTAAACGCAGGAGCCAGGCCTGCGCTCAGTGTGTGCCACGGACTGACTTGCACGTTCTTTTGCAAATACCAGATTTTAAAATCAGATCGCGTGAGCGTTCCAACTTCGTTCTTCATTTTATAAAGGTTTTTTTTGTTTTTTTGGTTTTTTTTTTTTTGGCTATTCTAATGTTTTTTCTTTTTTGTTTCTTAAACTTTTGATCCGTTTTGTCAATGTCTCAAAAACTCTGCTGGTGTGTTGGTTGTCATTATACTGCATGGAATCTATAGATTCCACGGGGGAGAGCTGACATCTGAAAAATAGATAAATATGGTATATACCTCAAATTTCAGGGTTTCGTTTATTTGTTTTTATCAGTGTTTTATAGTTTTCTGCTTCTCGAATCTGCCCATATTTTCTAGATTTATACCTAAAAATTTCACAAGTCTGTGCCATTATAAAAGAGACTGTTTCATTTCGCTTCCCAATGACCATGGCTAGAATAAAAAAATTCACTTAGTTTTTTGTACGCTGATACGGTGACCATGTTAAACTCACTTGTAAATTCAGGAGCTTTGCGCTTTGCGTAGATTCCTTGGCATTTTCTATGTGATCCGTTATGCCGTGGACAGAGAAAGTGTTCCAGCTTCCTCTCCGATAGGTACGCCACCTGTTTCTCTTCGTGTCATCGGATTCGTCCCTGGGATGGCGAACAGAGGTGTTAAGAGCCAAGCGTTGTGAGTATTAATTCAGATAAACGCTTATAAAGCATTTAACATAGATCCTAGCACATAGAGTGCTTACATGTTAAGAATTCAGTGAAAATCTGTTAAATTAGGAGAATTTTAATATAGTTCATCCACTTCTAACTGCTTCGGCTTTTACGCAACGAGCAAAATGGCTAGAACGCGTCCGTGTCAGCCACGGCGGGGGGTCCCAAGGCGTCCGTGCTTCTGGCCGCTTCGAATAACACAGAGCCGTCCTGTCTTCTGAGAACGAAGCCCTCCTGGAAATGAGAACTCGTGCAAAATTCGCCTAATTCTAATTCGTTCCTTCCGTGTTTTTATCCAGCTCTAAAGCTGAGATTTGGATTTGGGAATCTTCGTGAGGGACTAGAAATGACATTGTTCAAACCCTGTTATTTTTAAGCCACCTGCCGACCACGAACGGGAATTGTAAACAGACTTAGCGGTGAGTGGCTGTGGCTGTCGGTCGTTTTTCTGTTTGCGTTTATGTTCTCACCGATGCCGAGGTTGCCTTGTGCCAAATTTTCCAACATACCCGCCCTTCAAGCGTCCGAATCTGCTTTCCAGTACCGCCGTGTGTCAGACCTGGCCTTATCGAGAGATGCTGAGACGCGATCATTAAAACACGCCCCGTGGTCCCCAAGCGCGACGAGCTCATCACCTAAGACATTAAGCAACGAGGCACCCGTAGAGGGAGCTGGTCACCGGGCAGTGGGGCAGCTCAGTCCCAGGAAGTGAGGTCCGATGGAAGAGGTTTATGGTTGATGGACCCCAATGTGGGGAGCGGGGTGGAAAGCTGGCGGGGGCGGGGGGGGTGAGAGTCCCAGATGTGACTGTCAGAGGCTGGGTCACACCCAGGTCGGGCCTTAATAGAAGGGCCTCTGCCTATTGAAATATATGGAAGCTAACGAGAATTCTGCGATGTTTAAAATGCTTACGCAGTCATGTTTTTTGACATATTTTCCCCAACAGAATAATAGTCTTCTGAGATAAAGTTCAATGATTATACGTGAGGCCTGGTTATATCACCCCTCTGCCACCTTCCTCTGCACCCCCAAACCCCACTCCCCACCATAATAAGCTCTGGACACTGGAGTAGCCCATGCAGGACTCACACTAGGTCATTTTGGCCCAAGAGATGTCATTTCAAAATTGCCGATTGCAACCAGAATCTGCAAGAGAATAAATCATCACTCGATTAAAACCATAGCATCTTTCTCAGCATGCGAAAGCACAGTGCATGTGATTTCTTTAAATATCTGCCTGGGAGACCCTGGGCCTCCCCTCGATAGAACCTGCAGAGATGGGATGGGAGTAAGTAATCACCACGCCATCGCTTTCTGTGACACCATGGTCCTATTACTCAACGTGTCACGCCAGTTTCAGAAGCACCTCTGTGTCAATTAGGAGTGAATTATTTATATTAACAGCCGCTGCAGACTGTTTTCCAGATGCTGCTTTGTGGGAGACACCCAGGGCTGTCCAGATTTCACCCCAGGCCCATGCAAGTGACCAAAGGTGACAGCTATCTACACGAAGGGGGTTCTTCTCCCTTTCCAAATGCAAAGACACGATCACAGCCAAGTCCCTTCACGTGGAACACGGAAATATCGACCGTTGCCAGCTCATTGCGGCTGGAGGCTCACGAGCCGGGTCTGTTGCCCCACCGAGCTCTGGTTTACGTGTAAACGCCAGAGGCGGGCCCCCGGCCGCCCTGCGCACACAGCTCGAGGGTCCGTCGAGGCTAGAACTCAGCACTGTCACAGGCCGTGATGTCACACAGCTACCTGGTTGTCTCCCTTCTTTTCTGATATGCTACTTAAAGGCGCACACACCTTCGTATGCACCAAACCCGGCTTCCTAGGAAGCCAGCATAATAACACGTTCGAAGCGTTGAAATGACCTGAGGTCGTCTGGACTTTTCTTCCGATTTTTCTTTGCTCATGCAAACGTTTCTATTCAGGGTCTTGTGTTCTGGGTCCCCTTTCTTTCACTCCCAAGATGACAGCTCAGGGACTGGCCAGTCGCAGACGGTGGAGTTTCATGTTGACGAACACCTTTGCGGATTAAGTGATGCACCTTGGAGGAGGCGGCTTCAGGCACAGGCACGAGCGTGTCCTTGCCGACAACCTCGGGGTAAATACGGCCGTGACCTTGGGCTCCTGGACGGTGCTGCGTCCGCCTCTCGTCCACGCTCTCCATCGCAGGCTCTCCTCCAGAGAAACCAGACCAGTAGGAGACGTATGAATCCAGAGAGAGAGACTTGTCACACGCTTACGGAGGCCAGGAGGTCCCCCGTCTGCCGTCTGCAAGCTGGACATCGAGGAGAGCCGGGTGTGGGATTCAGCCCAAGAGTCCTCAGGCCCGAGCACAAGGAGCATCACTGTCCCGGGCGGAGCTGGGGGAGCGGGCGTGGGGGAGTCCCAGCCGAAGCAGAGAGCAAACTCACCCTTGCTCTGCCATGTCGTTCTATTCTGGCCTCAAAGGATTGGACGGGGCCCACCCACAGCTGGGAGCACGTCTGCGGTGCTCGGCCCCCTCGTGCAAACGCTGACCTCATAGACACACCCAGAAATGGTGTCTTACCAGCGGTCCGGGCGTCTCTCAGCCCAGCCGGGCTGATAACATTGAATAGACCATGACAAACAGCACAGAGGTAGACCAGCTCTCCAGTCCGTCGCTCAGCGTGGACAGTCGGCTTCCGCCTTCCATGCATGTCGTCGCTGTGCCCCGTCTGGGGCGCCCTTCCCTCGGGCATCGGGGTGTGCGCCTCACCTCCTCCAGGTGTCTGCTCACATTCCCGGCTTTACTTTCCACGCCCACACTTACCCTCGATGCGTAAATGCGTGTTATTGTCCCCTCCTCTCTTTAGAAGGCACGTTCACAGAAAGTAGGGGTTTTGGCCACAGCTGTCATCCTGGGCCATTTTACCGCCATGGTCCTCAGACATTAGCAGGTGTCAGAATCTCCCAGAAGCTTTGTTAACGCAGAGATTGCCGGCCCCGCCCCCAGAGCCTCTGATGCAGCAGGTCTGGGGTGTCCCCCAAGAATCTTCACGTCTAGCAAGCTCCCAGATGGTTCTTAGACTCACATGATGATGAGCTGAGTCTAGGAACCACACTACGAGCATCACTGCTCAAATAAATAAAAAAAATCCTTGGCGCATAGTAGGTGCTCAATAAATATCTATAAAACAAACAAGTGAGTGACGGCTGCTTCTTGATAAAGCTCTGTGGACACACCCGACAACATGCCTTTGGCCCAGAGTATCTTTTCCATGGGTCTAAGTGTGACCTCTGGGTGTGACCTCTGACCTCTGACCTCTGGATGTGTCCCCTACCCCCACCACCACGAAGGTGCCTCTCGGCCTCTCAGATATGGCGGGTCATTCTACCATTCACGGTTATAGCTGAGTTTAGCCTTTTTCATTTCATCCTCAAGGCTCCCTCCAGGAAGACTTTCTCTCTTTGCTCCAAGAGAAATATTATCGCCCTTCTCATTATAATGAAAAACAAGAAACACCCTAAATATCCAACAATAGATAAATAGTTAAGTCAATGAAGGCCTAGCCATATGCCGAAATACCATTCATTCAGCCATAAAAATTATATTTACACAGATTGTTTTAATTGCCTCCATCAAACGGTTTTTATATAATACCATAAAGAATAACGCTGGAATAATATCCTCCTTGGAAGCTCACTTGAGCTGGGGTGGCTGGAGGCAGACTTGCAAACCCACACACACGCCCGCGACACGAAGCGGGGGTCACCGCTCTGGCTCGTGCGCGTATCTCGTGGGTTTGGTCTTGCAGCTCGATGGAGGGGGTGGCCTGGTCGGTGTCTCCCACGCGGCCTGCAGACCGTATTTGTGTTTGTCTATTTAGGAGAGAGAGGACCCGTTTGATCATCACGCGGAAATAATGGGCAACGTTTATTAAAAGCGCTGACCGTGAGCTGGGCCCAGCGCTGTTCTCCAGTTGACCCAGGCGTGAATTGCATTTCATTGATTCAGAAATCCAATTACATCGAGAAATTTGCAGCGGTTTTTAGGAAGCAGACTGTGTGGCTTTGGGAACAGACTGGGGCGCTGTTCATCAAATGCCTTCACGCGAATGTGCCAGCTGTGAAGTGAAAGCCCCTCTTGTGAAGTTTACGCTCTGGCTGGGTGGGGGAGATGATAAATAAGAAGAAAGCGAATTATAAGGGACACGAAAGGAAGACAAGTGCTGTAGAAACGGGAAGTAAGGCGGGACAAGGGCTGAGAGCATGAAGGTGATTTTAAATAACGGGGAAAACGGAAAAAAATGATGCCCCCATCAAAAAAAAAAAAATTATAGTTTTTATCCCTGAAAGCTGGATGATGGGTCACTTCAATTTTATTTTAGACTGGTTTGGTAAATAATCCACAACACGCTACATTAAAGACTAATTCTCTGAGACTAACAGTTTTCAGAGAAGCCACGAGACGAAACGGAAATGGTCCGTTTTGCCTGGGCGCCGATCGCGGCTCCACCGCTTACTAGTTGAATCACCATAAAGAGCATCGACTTTCTCCTCCGCAACAAGGGGAGCTATTAAAAGATTAAATGACAAATGTGTGTAGCAGTGCAGAATACTTTTGGCTATAGTTAAATAAACCTGACCACGGTACCTTAAATAATAAACAGGTTCATTTTCCTGCCTTATATAGCAAGGTGTCCAGGAAAAGAGACGACTTTAGCATTGGCTCAGGGGCTCACTGATGTCTGGACCAAGAGTTTTGATTTTTTGGTCCTTTGACTCATAGTCACAAGACGGCTGCCGCAGCTCTAGCCATCACAGCTGTGTCCAAAGCAAGAAGAAGGAGGAAGACAGGGGAGCTGGTGGTGGTCAGCAAATCAAATGCCTTTACGAAACCCCACAGGAAAGTTCTACTTGTACCTCATTGGCTAGAATTGACCACTGCGACTCACAGATGATCATGGAGAAGGGACTTAGATAAGGAACATCACATTATCCAATATCCACTTTTTCCACCCTAATTACAAAAGCGCTGTGCCTGGTACAGAGGCAGTGATCTATAAATACTGACTATTACTGTGATTGGACATTTTAAAGAGTCGCCTCCTTTGTGACCATTGTGATTTTCCAGCCATGGGCCCTTGACAGTGAGTAGGTTTTGAGCAACCAGAGACAGTCCAGTCACCGTCTTTCCCAGCCATGCCCAGCTGCCCCGCTAAACGGGGACCGCTGGGGGGTAACTTACTAGACGCCAAGTGGTTACCCAAAGCTCCCCAGGAGGTTCATCCAGAAAGTCCCAGCACATCTGTCACCCCGAGGATTGGTGATCCCAAATACAGCGGTGAGGAGAGACCCACAGTGACTGTAACAGCCTGCGGACTCCTGATCATCAGGTCATCGGCACCAGCCTGGTCCCCTCCTCTTACCTGGACCGTTATAAACCCCCACTGTGTCCGTGACCCCGGTCACACATCTGCAGAGCAACGTCTTAAACGGTAAAGCAGACCATGCCACGCTCCCGCCTAAATGCCTTCGGCAACACCCCAATTGATTGGGGTGACATTGGTTAATACAATTATACAGGTTTCAAGGGTACGGGTCAATAACACGTCATCTGTGTATTGCGTCGCGTGTTCGCTCCCTCTGTCACCGTGTATCTGACCCCTCCACCCTCCTCCCTTTGACAGGTAACACTGTATTCATTTTAGGTTCAAGATTTGTATGTATTTGGAAATAAACACCAGAATAAGTCTAGTCCACACCCGTCAGCTTACGATTTTTTTTCTTATAATGATAACTTTCAAGATCTACTCTCTTATCAATCAACATTTGAGCACGTGACATGGTGCCATTGACTCAGGCGCCACACTGGACTTCACACCCCCAGGGCTGATTTCTCTTATAACTGGAAGTTCGTACCTGTTGGCCCATTCTTTATGTAATTCTGGATACAAGAATCTTATTCTAAACGCAGTGGGAGATGAATATAGAGAAGGAGGGATGCGAAGCGGCCCACGTCCCAGCTGTCCCCTGGGACCCGCCCCATACTGAGAGAACTTCCCAGTGGGATATTACGATGGATCACGCACCGCAGAGAACCCAACCGGCTTGTTTCCTAAATAAAGAACTGATTAAAGCAAAAAAAAAAATTTTATCTGTAACATTTTCACATACTGAATTCCGAGTGTGGCCACCGAGTCCTCCTGACCCGCACCGCCCGCCTGTGCCCAGGCCCCTCCCGCCTCCTCATGGGGCAGTCACTCGGGCTATCAATCACTGCAAAGTGACATTCCACCCCCAAGAGAGGGGACCTTGTTTCCAGACACCCTCGGTGACAGGGTCTGAGGTCCCACGTGAGCACAGGCCGGGGCGACATGGCCGATCGACTCTGAGAAGAAAGCAAAATCGGGAGTCGGTTGTTCGGGGCCAGTTCAGGAAGACGCGCGTGGGTCACAGGGGGGTAGGACGGTGGCAGCGGCCAGCGCGCCTGGCTCGGAGTCCCAGGGGGACCATCCTGAGCAACACATACCCATCGACCTCGGCGGCCAGCCCGGCGCTTGTGAAGGGGCAGCTCGGGGCTCGTCCTCCCTCCAGACGCCCAGGCAGGGGACGGTGCCACCGCAGGTGACACGGGTGCTGCTCCTTGGCCCACAGACGGATCGTAGGCAGAGGGAGGGGCCCACTCTGCGGGCCGTTCTCATCATCACGCCGCCGTGACACGGAATTCGCACCAGGAGGAATAAACGCCAATGCCCCGGCCGGAAAGCAAGGAAAGAGCTTTGTAAATGACGTCCGTCTGGGAGGGGACGTCGCGGCGATGGAGCCGGTTCCTGAACGTGAACCGTGAGCACCGGCCCTGGGGTTGGCGAGGAGCGCTTGGCAGGGCCTGGGGTGCAGACTCCGTCACCCGCGTCCCCCAGCCCTGGCAGTGACAAGACCTGGGCGGTGGGCACCTGGGTCTCGCCCTGATTCTTTGGCCCCTGCACCCCTGCCAGGCGAAGAGCAGAAAGAACCCTCCACACGGAACGCCGGCTCTGCGCCTCATCTGCGTTCTCAGGCCCAGCCTCGGACTCATTTCCTAAGGCTTTCTGGAAAGTCAGATGCCACCTGGAACTTACAATGGCGACCTTTCTTCTCGTGATTGGTTTGAGTTGCATGCTCATGTGACTCTGTCTGTCACAGACTTCCCTTGGGAGGGCACCAAGTGAGAATCGTTAGGGCAACTGCAGGGAACAACATCAATTGAACATTCGTGATGTTTTAAGAGCCATGATTTAATATTATAGATTTTTTAATCCCTATGGCCCTGCAAGTCCAGCTGTAATATTCTCATTTTATAGCTGAAGAAAATGAGGTGCAGAAAGCTAACATCGACAGGTGTAAGTCTGGAGGCCGAATCAGACCTACGGGTGGTTTTGATTTTTTTTTTTTTTTTTTTTTTTTGATCCTGAGGTGTTTAAAAAAATGGACTAGTTACTGAAATTTCAAATACATAGGATTTCACATCTGAAAACTCAGATTTGTCTCTAAACATTCTGGGAAAAAGCAGGCCTGGCACCCCGCCCTGCACGTAAAGTTGGAGCCTTTCGTTACATACACAAAATTTTCCTCAAAATGGAGCATAGACCTAAACATAAGTTCTAAAACTACAAAGCTCTTAGGAGAGACTATAGAAGTAAGTCTTCATGACGTTGGAGGAGGCAATGGTGTCTTAGGTATGACACCAAATGCAAAAGAAAAGACAAAGGTTGGAGTTGATGGAAATTAAAACTTTGTGCACCAAAGGACACCATCAAGAAAGAGAGAAGACAACCCACATAACGGGAGGAAATATTTGGAAATCGTATAGCTAACGAGGGACTTGTATCCAGAATATGAAAATAACCTTTACCATGCAACGATCAAAAGACAAACAACCCGATGGAAAATGGGCACGGAATTTGAAAAGACAGGTCTATAAAAAGATATTAAAATGTCCAATAATCACATGGAAAGCTACTCAGCGTCATTAGTCATCAGGGAAATGCGAATCAAAACCATAGCGAGACACCATTTCAAACCGCTAGGACGACTCCCGTCTAAAAACTGGACGATGACACGTCTCATCGAGGATGTGGAAAACCGGGACCTTCGCACGTTGCTGGTGGGGATGGAAAAAGGTGCAGCTGCTTTGGAAGATATTTTGATAATTCTTCAAAAAGTTAAACATGACGTTACCGTGGGACCCCAGAAATTACACTCTTAAATATATACCCGATTGAATTAAAAACATACGTCCATACAAAAAGGTATATACAAACATCCATATCATAACTAGTCATAGTAGACCAGGGTGAAACAAAATGTCCCTGAACTGATGTATTGGTAAATAAGACATGGCCTGTCCATGCAGTGGAATATTATTCTACCGTGAAAAAGGACCGAAGTACTGACACACGCTAGAACACGGCCAGTCTGGAAAATACGACGCTAAGCGTGGAGCCCGCTCTGCCTTCTCCAGATGGTATCGTGAAAACAAGGTTTTGCAGTAGCGAAGTGAATTTCTAAGACACAGATGAGTCCCCTGCAGAATGTGATGTGCACCCCCGTGTGTGGCTCACTGACCGAGGCCTTGTGTCCTTCAGAGGACAAGGAAGCATAACTCGTGTTCACCGAGCTCTCGGTCTCATTGTATCACCGTCACCGCCCTAGGAGGCAGAGTATCATCAGTGCACCTGTGTCACGCATAAGGAAATTGATGCCCAGAGAGGTTATGTGACTGGCTGAGGGTCACGTAGCCAGTGCAGGGGGCGGGTGGGCTGGGATCTGGCGTCAGAGTCTGTGCTCTTATTATCTCGCCACATGACATTCCGAAGGTCAGTTCGGCACGAACTAGGCCCTTGCCGGGAGACTAGAAGCTTCTCGAGGGCATGGCCGAGTATTGCCAGAACCTGAAATAAGGCTCACGTGTCATCAGCGCTCAGCAAAGCCTTCCGTGGAGAATGATTGAACTGAGAAATGAGAATTGTTCCCCGATTGAGCCGGGCCTGCCTACCGTGCCCCCCAAGACAGGACAATCGGCCGAAAAGGCACACACGCCTTGGATCGTCACCACAATCAAGGCACTAAACATATCCACGGTTTTAGGTTTATTTGTCATAGCCACCAGAATTATCCTGACCGGCATCTCAGATACACACACATCGGGAAGTCCCGGGGGTTATAGCTCGCATTTTCCGACACAGGGCGGCTTGCTGTCCACCCCAAGGGTGTTGCTCCCTCTTCCAACAGGCTGAGTTGTTGAGGGGAGAAGCTGTCCAGCCTGGGCTGGCATTTGCCACTCACTGGCACTGAGATGGGGGCGTGTGACTAGTTGTCACCAACCGGGGTGCGAGCAGGAGCGATGTCAGTTCTGAGCCAAGGCGCGTAGCAAGCGAGAGGGTCCTCCCTGTGCTTTCTCTTTCCCACCCACCTACCCCTAAAATGGAGGGACCGCGGCTCTCGGCAGCACCTGGGAGGACCTCCACGAGACGAGGGGAAGAGGAGAGGATGGTCCTGTGTCAACGCGTTGAGATTTGGGGATTGGTTCGTGACGATGACGCTAATTTATGCACTCCCATGTAATCAGGCTTATTTTAAGGCAACACAGCCTCGATGCGTAATTGGAAAATAACTCTATTAATTATAGAAATCTAAACTTTAAACCTGGCCTAATAAAATAATCTCCGTGATGAGATCTGTCTCTTCGCCCCCACGGGACGCTGCTTCTCCTCCCTGAGTTTGCTGGCGACAGCTTCGAGGTACACGGAGTAAGCCCGGTAAGCATCAGAGCGTGGGGCCCCTGCAGCCCCGGGGCCTGACAGATGTTGAAAGCCGACTTTTTTTTCTCATGGATGTGCTAGGATTCCCCAGAGACCCTGCTGCTGCTCCCACCCAAGCGCCATTTCCTGGGGGCCGACAGGTCCCACTTTTCCACGGCACATGTCCAGGTCCCCGGCCTCTCAGCTTCTGTCCCAGCCCGAGGGCATAGCCTCCTTCAAGAGTTTTCTTGCTCTGCCCAGATGCCCTCCTTTAACATGTCCCCAGACCAACGTCCCTACTGCCGGCTCTGTTGGCACAGGTCCCCAAGACCCACACACCTTAGACCCACCATTGGACAAGAGCAGGCAGGGATTTCTTCTGGTCTCAAACTGCCGCTGTGGGCCGCTTGCCTCTTTCCGTGGTGGCTGCTCCTTAACTATTAGCAACTCCAAAAGCAATTTAACAAGATAACTACGCAGTTACATGTGGGAAAACTGTGTCTGAACAACAAAGAGGGAGATAAATCTCGCCAACTCACCCAGAGCTAAACAACACTTCTTCATTTTCCCATTAGCCACATCCGGCCTATCAAAAATACTCATCTAACAGGTAAATTCGCTGTTCCGATATGTTTTCTTATTTTTGACATATGCCTCTGACAGATAAGCAATTCAGTTACCTCGTTACAGACGTTTTTTATATTCAGTAACTTATTTCCCCCATTTAAATGGTGCTTTATAATCTTTAAAATTAAAATATTTTCTCAACCATAGGAAGAAAGCTATTAATAATTTAGCATACGAATCCGATTTTGCATTGATGTTAACAATAAAAAGGAATATGGACTGTGTAGGAAAATGGACTCATTTCCTGAACATGCGTTTTTTTTCCACCAAGTAACTTTTCCGTAGCGTTAAGAAAATGAGTTGAGGAGAGTCGCGTGGAAGTGGGGGTGCTCTCAGCTGCTCCTTCTGTCTGTTAGGCATCGTCGCTCATGAGTAACTTTCTCCTGTCTTGTCATTTTGCTATTTAAAAAAAATAAAATAAAAATGCATGTCCGATAATTGGGCTCCGTAATAGTAACCTGCTTTCCTAAATCTCGTTATTTTTCGGTCATTTTTGAATTCGATGCAGCACAGCTGCAGCCACGGCGCAGGAGAATAGCTGGGTGAGGCAGGCGTCGCTCGTCTCTTAGTCCCATGCTCTGCTGGACAGGACTGAGGAGGGACTGTCTCACAGCTCGGGCCAGCCCCCTGAGGCCGGAAATCCGGCGTGACCATCTAGGACTCAGGAGTAACCCACAAATTGTAATGCAAAGTGATTAACTTTATTAAAAACACAGTGGTCCTAAGCAAGTTCTAGTCGAAGGCCTGAAAATGTCCTCTATTTGCTAAGACGGGATATGTTCTGCCGGGGTCAGATGATAACAGTAATGACGTCATAGTGCGTTAACCACGTGTCATTGACCGCCGTCTGTGTGCTGATCCACGACTGGCCTGGAGACAGCCATCGACCCCATCCTGCCCTTCTCGCTCTGTCATTGGCAGCTCAGGATCACCGCTACATTTCCCAGCATCCCTTGCAGCCTGATGTGGCCACATCTCCGGCTTCTGGCTCGTCCCCAGTGTGTTCCAGGCCCCCCATCTCCCCTCCTTGCCTGGACCAAATGGATGATAACGGCACCCAAGGAATGGATGGATTGGGACACTTCGTTGATGACCGATCCTCCCAATTTTGCTCAAGAGGAAATAATCAAGTGTCTTAATTAATCCAATAGAGTCATCGTGAGAAATATATATATACTCTTCAGAACTCAAGGAGTCGAGGGCTTAATACTAGCACCGCCTGCTCCTGACCCTCTCTGGTACCACGCTCTCTGCCAACGCGCTTCTCCGCAGTGGGACTTCACTGACCCGCGACCACCCCGCGAGCAGGCCCTCGTTCCCCCACTTACAGAAGAGGAAAAGGGGGGCTTAGAGACAGCACTTTCTTTTCTCCAAGTCACACAGTAGTGTAAGGAGTGCCTGGAGTCCAAACCCAGGTCCCTAACTCCACACCGGGGCCCTCATTCTGCCCCCTGAAGCATGGATCCCAGCCAGCTGCTCTCTCTCGGGCCGGCTCCAGCTGGTCCCCCCAGAGAAATGCCTTGCAAAGAACAACTCAGTCACAAATGACACCAGATGGGCGGGGCCAGAAGAAGCGACAGTCACTAGACCACGTGTATCAGCTGCTGGCGCCTTAGAATGACAGAAATGTATGGTCTCACAGCTCTGGAGGCCAGAAGTTCAAGATCAGGTTGTCAGAGGAGCCGTGCTCCCCACAAAGGCGCGAGGGTTGGCTGTGTTTCGGGCCTCTCTCGTGGCCGCTGGTGGCTCCTTGGGTTATGGAGTATAACTCCAACCTTCACACGGAGCTTTCTCCCCGTACGTGTGTCGGTCTCTATGTCCAAATTTCCCTTCTTTTAAGGTCACCAGTCATCTCGGGTTAGGGCCCCACCCAGCTCCAGCGCCGCCCCATCTGAGCTAATCACACCCACCACGACCCCGTTTCTAAGTCAGGTCACAGTCTGGGGCCCCAGAGGCTGGCACTCCACAAAGAGAAGATGAGCACTTAATCCAGGCGACCGCTTTCTCTCGGTCACTGATTTCCTTTGTTAAAAAAGTAGAAAATTAGAGAAGACTGGCCCTGAGGCTATATTAGCACTTTTCATTTTTTTAATGCCCTTACATGCTTATTGCTTAATGAATGTGTCGTGTTTCAGTGACTCAAACAAAAATTGAACTCTTCCATACAAGATGAAGCACAGAGTGACAACCCCAGGTGACTCAAACAAAAATTGAACTCTTCCATCTCTTCCATACAAGATGAAGCACAGAGTGACAACCCCAGGTGAACACTGTCAGGAGTGGAAATTCGTGAGCTTAAATGGCACAGCAAGCTGATGGTGATGCCAGCTACTATTGGGGACAGACTTTCCAACCAAGAGTCTGCACGTGAAGGAGCCTTGGGAAGTAAAGAAGGTACAGTTCCTGGGAAAGCCAGGGTCTCCTTGTCACTAGCAAAAAAATCTGACTTCGAAGGTCAGTCTCTCAGCAGCGCACAGAAGGGCCTTAACCCCCTCGCGTGGGCTCAGGGAGCTCGGGAGCCAGCGGACCCCTTGGTAATGGAGCCACCCCGCCTCCCAGCTGCCCCCACGGCGCCTCCTGCACAGGTGGCAGTGTCATGGCGTCCCTCTTGTCATAGCAGGCGTCAAGGTCCCAAGACTTGGCAGCACCTTGTCCAAGGTCTAGGTGACAGAGGCGAGAGCATCATTTCCTTGTTTTTGCTCTGCCTCCAAGCAAAGAGTTGGCTTTATTTCTCTGACCATAGAGAGACTTTATCTATGAGACTTTATGCATGAGAGTCTGTGACCCACAGGTGCTGGCGTCCGACTCAGCTTGGGTACGCGCCATATTTTCTTGGTTCTAACAAAAGATAAATGGAAGAAGTTCTCTCTTTCGGAGGCAAGAGGCTGAGAAAAGCAATTACTGCCATCTTGAGCATGCCTCCACTCTCTCGTCTCGATAACGTAAACTTCTTGTCGGCTGAGAGTTGAGCTGAAGAAAACTTTAAAGCATGAATGAGAGAGATATGCCTAGAATGACTGAGTTTTGTGGCTTCACAGGCTGCGTGCCCAGGTATGTGTAGTAATCAAGTAGACAAAATCCCACTTACATAAATCTTTATACCTCTTCTGATGGTGGTTAAAATGTGGATTTCTGAGAAGGAATATAGGTGATAATAACGAAAGAAAATCTAGGGCTTCTGTTAGGATTCGTTCACTCGTACTGACAGAGGGTCCTCCTACCAGTCCACGTCTCAGGACAGAGTTAGACAAAGAGGCGCAGGCAGTGACACAGAACGATGCCCGGGACCTCTGCGGGCGTTGTCACCTCGTCCTTCATAAAATGAAGTCTGCGACTATTTCTCGTCCGGCAAGGAACGTCGACAGAGCAAGGACATCGCTCAAAATAACAACCACAACGAAAAGTGGAGAATGTCCAGAGCACCACTAATTCGGAGGTAAAGTGGACCCAACACAGGGTGTTTGGTCTTTAACGCTCACCCTTAAAGAAAAGCAACAAGAATTTCTCCACAAACTGTTTTTAACATTAAAAGAAAAACTACACCAACTCGGATAGACGCAAATCCACATTTCAAAGAAACGGTTGATGGTAACACTTTTGAGCGAAGGTTCGAGTGCGCTTTACCTCTCTAATGTCACGTCTGCATCCATTCTCAAATAACAGAGCGACGTGTTTAACTTAAGACAGACTCAGGGAATGTGGGATGACTTTAACATAACATCGGAGTGTCCACTTTTTGTGAACTATTCGGAAGTTGTTTTTAATTTTGGATGTTGAAGTGTTTCTCGGCATGAAAAACTTAAAAGCACCACCCATGAGACGAAGTAGGAATACACATAAAGGAGAAGTTTTATGCATACTGTTACCTAGTATCTTGTCTACTAATATTTCAAAAGGAGAACTAAACTATTTCACTACATTTTACAGTATTTGGGTCCTATAAATTCCTTGTAACCAGCAGTGCTGAAAAAAATGTTTCAAGCTTTTAAAATATTATCGGTCAATACAATTTGTCATAAATTCACCCCAACTTTGGAACCAGCCCCTGGCGCTGACTTTGCATTGCTCCTTGCAAATATTCCATAATTCATGGCTATCATCAACTTAACTACTGTTTCTTCGCAAGTTTCTTTGAATAAAAACTGATTTCCCTTTAATGATTGCCTTTCAGTGGCTTGCCTTAGCATTGCCAGAGCATTGCGAATACGGTGAAGACTTGATGTTACACTCAGGGAAACAGCAGAGTTAGAAAAATAACCAAAATGTGTGCTGGAAGAACAGAAAGCCACCAGGAGAAATGATGCTCCCTATTCCAGCAAAAAAAAAAAAAAAAAAGTACATTTAGGTTCTTTGATTGTGGCAATGTGTGACTCAATCAATCATAACGTTTTCGTGAAGAATTTTTTGTTTTCGGTCTCCAGGCAGGCACACTGGAAGCTCTGGGAATCTGTATATTTCGGAGGTGTGATTTTGGAAGAAGTAGGGTACAAGGGTTTCTATTCCTTCCTTTACCGAAGGTGCAGGGCAAGCTTAGACACCAGAGATGTAGTCAGCGCTGGTAAAGGTTGTACATGTGGCGCCTCCAGGGGGCGCTGCACTTCCTTGAAGGTCAATGGCTATAACTTTGAAGTATATGGATGCCATTTCCACCCATCCAAGCCAACCAGAGTGTAACAAGCATTTGACACCAAAACCAATGTTCTCCTTTAGAAGGAAGAACCTAGGCTGCTGGGACATTTTGTTCGGGGAGATACATTTGTTAAGTGATTGGGAGCTATATAGTCCCAAAAAGGAAATATTTCGCTTCAAAAACATCTGAATCCACAACACTATATTTTTGTAATGCTTTCCATGTTTGGAAGCTATTGGATAACCTAGACAATTCACTCTTCAGAATTAGGAAATAAAATCCTTTCAAACAGTATAAAATTCATAATACCATTAAAAGTCCATTTTTCATCAAAATTCTCTTTATCCGGGCTAAACCTGTACTCTGAGCATGTGCTCTAGAAAATATCTTACTTATTTTGAAATGGTGATCATTGCCCTGAAAAACAGGCCTTTCTTGTTCAACCGGGGCTCACAAAAGGTATTAATTTCTACAGTAAGAGGTACTGAGAGGTTCAAAGGCATAAACACGGGGCTGGTTCCGTAGTCCCCGCTGACGGCCAACGGCCAGAGTAAGCTACATGCAGGGGCAGGTGTTCCACAGGTGTCTTGGGGCCAGTCACAAGGGCCGGCAGCTGCGTCTTTCTTTCCATACTCCTGAGAGTGTAGCCCCCTCACCTGTGTGGAAAGGTGTGACACATTCCTTCCCATTGATCTTTGTAATCTGGGGAGAGGGGCCTTTTTCCTCACGTGAGGGAAATGCTGCCTTAGGATAGAAGAAGACATGCCTTCAAGAGAAAAGGAGGTTGTATGGGGTGTTGGGGAGCTCTTTGTTAATTCTCCTGGGTTTCTGCATTTTTGTCTGATGAAGACAAAATACAGTCGAATGAATAAACATTGATCGTGATCATATTCATGCCACGTGACGGGACCTTCCTTTCTCACTGGCTTATCATTTACACGCAGATTTTTGTCACACCAGCAGCAACTCATTTACGATATCAGGCCCCAGCCAACGGCCAGAAAAAAAGAAAAAGCCCAACTAATTCCTTCCAATTTTTTTTTAAAAAGAGAGATGCCAATGCGAGTTGGCAGAAATTTGGAGTATTGTAAATGTTGACATTTTCTAAATAAATACTGTCAACATATGCAAAAACATTGTGACATAACGGTACTAGTCACAGATAATTATGGCATTTATAAAAATGTTAATTTACAGCAAGAGCAGATTTCTACGGGAGTAATGAGAGGTAAGCGAGAAGTTTCATCTGTCATCTTGCCATCCTTCGGCGGGACTCCTCTGTGGTGTCACGGCCTTCCTCGCAGACAACGTTGACCTGAAAAATACGTTAGTTACTTTGCCACCAAAAAACGGGGCCATTCAGGAACAGCCGAGAATGACGACGTGGCGCGCGCGCGCCGCAGCGAAACCAGAGGCAAGTCCCGCGAACGACACACAGGAGGCTTCTTTATAGAGAAAAGGGGACCTTGGGAGGAGCTTTTGTAAACGGCGAGTCCATTGGAGGAAACTGGGAGCCGGAAGTGTAGTGGCTTTTCATTGGCTGGGTCATGATGGCCTCTCATTGGCTGTGCCGTTGCCAGGGGAGGAGAAAACCTCCTCCTGCTGGGTGAGTGGCAGGTGGAAGAGGACCAGGCGCAGGGCCGCAGGACTCCCCATCTGGATGGGGGTCTTGTTACTAATTTTCACAGCAGGCTTAAAGGTCATCACCTGAAGCCCCCGTGGAGTGAGGGATGGAGGCTAAACGGTCCTGCTGGCCCCCATTCACCGCCACCCTGTGGAGAGTCTACTGAAATGGATTATTCCTTAGTTGTGACCGGGTGACCTCAGAGCCAGAGGATCGAGTTTCATTCCTGACTCTTACCTTACTAGGTAAAAGTCATCTTTAGGAAATTCCGCTTTCCTCGGGCATAAAATGGAGGAAATGACAGTTCCTGGTCCGAGGGATTGTTAGCGCGACTCTGTGAGATACCGGCTGTAATGAGCAGCTCTGCTGCCTCTTAAGTATATGTCTCAGTTAGTCATTGCTCTCGTTATTATAAAATGGTAGTATTAACATTTTTTCAGACAATAATAGTTATTACTAAAAGCGAGTTTTACTCTGCACTTTTGCTGTGAATTTCTGAGGATGGAGGGCTGATTTTGTTTTCATCACTGATCCACTTTTCATGATAGTGGATTTAATGAGTATTGAAAACCGAGGATCAGAGGGCAAAATATAACAGCATACCCTCCACCTTATGTCTCTAAAAATAACTACCCGGCCAGAAAAAAAGAATCTTAAAATTATCTAACCAAAATATGTACAAAACCGTAAGTATATTCCCACCCCAAACTCAACTAGTGCGGTAGCTACAGCTGACTGCAGTAATGGGAAATCATTATTTTCTCGTTATCGAATATAATGATTCCATATTCTCCTTATTCAAGGTGGTCTGGGGTGGGAATTGGAAGTCGGTAATTTTCAGGGATTCCCGGATGATTGAGAGGCAGTCTGGGAACCAGTGATCAGTGGTTTCAAACACAGATGATAAGGACCCCAAGTGTACTAATTCCTGTAGGCCGAACGTGGGGACATTTGGGAGCCAGCATGCGGTGTCCAAGGAGTGGACAACTGAAAGAGATTTTATCTCAACATCTGAGACTCGCAGTAGATTGTGAGCCATTCCCAGGGGTTCTGGGAATGACTCCCCATCTCTGTGGTTTGTTTAAGGGGTGTGGAGTTTTAGTGTGGGGTGATACAGATTTTCTAGAACTAGATCTATCTCTCATATGATGGGAAATTAGTTTGCTAGCAAGTGTCAGATGAATAGGAGCAGGAAAAAAAAAATGAAGGTGAGAAGTTCAGTGAGAAGGCCGCCATAACAACCCAGGTCCGGATCATTCTTGCGTCATCGAAGGAAAGCAACAGATGCCATAGTGAGTCAGGCTGAGTTCGAAGGATGATGTGGGATCAGGGAAGCCGGTGATGGCACAAATGACTGACTCCGTCATGCCTTCGCATGTTAAAACTTACGATATCTGTTCAGACATACGATCTGAGGCTACCTAGAATGCGCACGTGTGCACACACGCACACACATACACCCCCATGTAGAAGAATCTGAGAAACACAGATTATACCAGGACCTGGCCACACTCCTGACAGACCAGACACCCCCTGCCCATGAAATGGGTGCGGGAGAAACCAGACAAAATCCTTTAAATTAACCTGGTAGTTTACTTTGAAAAGTCTACGGATACTTTTTTAAAGTGAAGACGTTAGAATCTGTGAGTTTATTTGTTTTTGTTTTTGCTTTTTAATCTGGCAAGGATGCCAATGCAGAATGGAGTGATCCCAGTATCAAGAAAGAGAAAGTGGACATTTTCTGGGCTTTAACCTGCATTACAGAGCATATTGAACAAAATCATATCTATTTTTCCAGCTCCAACATTCAGCTAACTGTACAGAGAAAACTCTCGGTGGATTTATACTTCACAATCCTGTGCCTCTCTGTGTCTAGTTTCTTCTCTGTAGCCGAGAACATTCAGATTGAAAACTAAAGGCTTCGTCTGGGTGGTTAGGCTTTCATTAGGCTCAGATACATCGCATTTTTATTAAATAGAAAAGAAGCATTCAAATTCCACTAACAATCGACTCAATCACGTTGCCTTCTGGTTCATCCCGCGATGAATAGTAATTAATTGCACATCAATAATTTTCATGCTTCGAACTAAATGGAGATGTAGGAAGATGTTGACGTAGAATGCCAATGTAATTATCAACCGGCAAAAAGGAGTCAAAATTCCTTTGGTCTGTGAAGACAAACCGCAGAGAGAAGACAGATGGCAACGAACGAATATGCCACTAACCGAGGTGGACGCTTCCCACGGAATGTTTTATGTGCCTTTCCGGTTTCTCTCTCCCAACGTCACCCTATTTCTTTCAACAGAATTGCTTTTGATTCATTCAACGGGTTTGGAGTAAATCCTTAAGCTAAAGCCCAACATGATATGTGCTGCCTTGACCTCTGGGGAAATTAGGACGGTGGTAAAGAGCCTAATTTCAAGGTCTCCTTTTACTCTGCTGTTACGCCAGCCATCGTGACATTGTCACACGCGCACGTGCACGCATGCACGCACGCACACACACACACACGGAAGTGGGCATTTCGGTATTCTACATGACTGGTTAAGTTTCACGATGTATATGTTGGTATTTGTCCATTCCACAACGAATTTTTAGTGTAGTCTGTGTGTACTTGCTAAGAGGTGTGAATCACTAGACAGATCTAGTCCCTGATCCTCTAGGACTTGCAGACTGAAAGATACGACTTCCTATCCTCCCTGATGGTCTTCGATCACATTTATCAAGTCATCGAACTCCCACGACTTTGCTCAAAACAGGTCAAGACCAGGGCTATTGGTCCATTTCTAAGTGTGACAACCGAGGTCCAGCAAGTTAGGGCAGGTGGACAATACAGGGCTGACCTGACTACATCCTGCATCTGGACGGGACTAGAGTCTCTGGGTCCAAATATGGTGTGCTTCCGCCACACCTCACTGCCCCCCAGCGTGTGTCACAGGCAAGGTCAACACCACACGTCTATATCCATAGTGTCAACGGCTCCACAACTACCCCAAGGAAAGGCAGTAATAAAAATGCAACCATCATCACCCTGGGACATCAAATCCATCACTTTCTTTATCCTGATTTTTTAATATACCCCCTTATTCTCACTCCTCGTAAAGCTAGTTTGTGTTTCTGAACTACCTGGTGAGTCCCAAAAGATGTGAAATATAACGAATCGTTTGTTCTTTTCCTTACGCCTCCCTGACCATCAACCCGCTCATAACTAGAGTTGTCAGGTAACATATAGGACCTCCAACTACCTTTGAATTTCACATAAATTATACAGTCTTAGTATAAATACGTCTCAAATATTGATTTGGTTATACTTATATTAGACATTTAAATTTTACTGCGTTTTTATTTGCTAAATATGATCATTCTACTCACAACACGCCTCTTTTTTCCTCTACCGTGTGTGGCATCTGCATAATTGTTCCCATTTTACAAATCGATAAAAGAATGAGATGCAGGGAGGAATGTTTTGAATAATTCTTTACTACCTTTATTGCTTGTGCCTCAAATCTCAGAGAAAAAGAAATCAAACGATAAGTAAATGCGCAACCCAAATGCCCAGTGCTAAATCGTATGCCCTCCCTTTACTAAACACCGCTTTTGAAAATTGGAATCGATGAGGAGGTGACATAGTTTTTAAAACCCCGATGGTGTAATGCAGGGTTTAATATTTCCCGTCGCAAGCCACGAAATTCCGATAGAAAAAGACAAAAAGTAGACTCCTGTCGTGGAAATATAAAATCAGAAGCAATTGATAAAAGCTCTGACCAAGGCAAACGCTTTACATTTTCAAAAGAACGAGGATTTGGCGGGCACTAGGGAATCTTGGGCGGAGTTTTCAGTACCCTCTGTACCGTCATAGTTTAAAAAGATTTCTAAAGTTGCAAAATTACATCGAACCAAAGAAAGAATTAGATTTGTAGAAGGCAAAACAGTTTTAGAATAACCTTTCTCTTAGCTATGGAAATACGACAGGCTGTGAACGGCCTGGCTCACTTCCATCACAATATAAAGAGCATAAAAGGTGGATTTTTTTGCCACTAAAACGAATAGAATTATAAAATGTGCCTCTCAACTTCCTCTTTATAATATGAAAGGAAAAAAAAGTCATGTTGGGGTAGATAGAAAGAAACGCCAGCACTTACACTGACCCCGTAAACAGTAACGTCTGTCAACGTCAGTTAAGTACCAGGGCAAAGGCAGCTGGGGTTGCTGACTGAAGATATTCAAATGGACGTGAAGAGCGACCAGTAGAGAGTTCAGGCAGCTCATAAGGAATCTCGACAGGAGAGAAGTCAGCAAAGGGAAGAAAGAGCTACGGGACGGGCGAACGTGGTCATCTTTTCGGTTTGTCCTCACGGTCTGGCCACATGGCAAAACTCAGTTGAAGTACCTGACGTGACCAACACATAAACTCTGATGCGAAGTTTCTAGGATACAGCGGTGAGCCACCTGGCCGACTCCCTGCACCAGGCGTGGCATGAGACATCCCAGAATAAGCCATTTCTTGCTATTATCTATTCCTCTCTTAGGTGGCTGATCGGGGCTAATGCAAATTATAGACCATCACGCGATCTCTGTAAGAGATCGGGACCCGTAAAACTTCTGCGGGTAGCAAGGAAGTATGACCTTGTTACCTGCACGCATCCAACAAACCCAAGGACAAAACTGTTTCAAATGATAAAGACGTCAAGACTGGCAACGTGTGACTCAAGCAATCAAGGCATTTTCCCGAAGAATTTAAGTTTATTTTAGGTGTCCAGACAGCGTGTCACGTCAAGATGTAAAATTAATTGCACAGAAGCTGAAGAATTAATGGCAGTTCTCAAAGATGCATACTATAATTTGGACAAACAAGATGCTTAATTATAGTGAAAGCTGTTTTGGATACAATATTCTAAAACATCGGAACTTTAAAGATAATTGTTATCAGAAGTTATTCAAATGGAGGACAAAGCAGAATGTTTTTTTTCCCCAGGTCGCAGAGCTCTGTAGACAAGGAATTAGAGAAATAGTGGGGCAGTTTCGTTTTAAGCTTTTCACGGCTTATTTAAAGTCATAAATTGAAATATTCGTCTCAGAGAAGACAAAGAATGTGTAATTGCACGAATACACACTGCTACAGCACCGTGGCCAATAAGTCGAGTGACAAGGATGTGGGGCAAACAAGAGTGACTTACTTCAAACGCCAGCGAGCCACGAAGATGGCAGATTAGCGTCCTCCAGAACACCTCGAGAAAGTACAGAATTCGGGCTTCTTTTATGTCAGGGAAAGGGGGTACAGGAGGGGTTGAGGTCAGGAGGTGACTGACGACCACAGACATCTGGACGTGAGCAAAGGTCCGAGGAGGGAGGGGAAACTTCTTCGCTTTTGGTCAACACGCTCCGGTCACGAGATTCCTGGGAACCTTTTGATAAGCGATCGTGAATTTTATACGTACCCACCTTATTTCCTTGGGGAGGCGGTTTCAAGCAGGGAGGCTGTTTGAGTAGTTCCCAGGCTGCAGGTTAGAGTCCTTTGATGACTGGCGTGTCTACGTGCCAGACTGAGCAGGGGTTGCTAACCCGCATGCTGTGGGAACTGGGCGGGCTCGCGCATGATGGACTCAGAAAGACTTATTGTTTGACTCTGTTATAAAACTACCCAGAGACACCCCCGGAGTCGACGATCGCGTGGATGATGTTTGAAGAAAGCCCATGTTTCACCAGCTAGGATGGCCGAGGCGAGGGACGGAAAGGGAGCAAGGCGTGAGACAGAGCTATGTCTCGGGAAACGGGACGTTCGCAGACCCTAGGAACCTGCCGAGGAAGAGATGCTCGCTCCTGCTGGGTGTCGACCCGGAGGGACATGAGCCTGGAGCCGCAGCAGCCCGTGCTGCCTGCGTGAGGGACGATGCTGTCTGACAGGGGGACACACAGCAGGAGGCGGGAAAGAGCTTAAGAGGAACTGCGGGTGAACTTCTAGATTCAGCCGGACCTGCAGCCCCTGCACACTTTAGCTACACCGTATGACTGTTTTCTTGTTTGCTTAAGTCCATTCGAGTTGGAGTTTCTGTTACTTGCAGACATAAGAGGCCAAACGGATACATTTCATGAACTCAGGACTATGCATTGCTAGCCTTGGTCTTCCTGCTTCGTAGAATAACACAGGGGTCCCCAACCCCTCGGGCTGTGGACCAGTACCTATCCCTGGCCTGTTAGGAACTGGGGCACACAGCAGGAGGGGAGCGGTGGGTGAGCGAAGCTTCACCTGGATTTGCAGCCGCTCCCCGGCGCCGGCATCACCGCCTCAGCTCCGCCTCAGATCTTCAGACATTAGATGCGCATGGGAGTACTGGTCCCTGGTGCCACAAGTGTTGGGGACCGCTAGAATAGCATATAAAGCCAAGTGACATTGAAGGAAGGGAGGGAGAGGAGTTAGGGTGAAAGTTTAGCTGAACAGCCAGCCTGAGAGATAAGAAGGGTGTAGTTTGGTGGTCTTATCATCCTCACAAAAAATTGTGTGTTTGTGCCCCAGATGGTATTGCTCATGAAATAAAACGTTCTATTAGGCTCATCTGTCTCTCCTCATAAATGCTTTGTTACTAAATAACCGCCTTTAAAAATCATACAAAGTGAATTTGGGTTGGATGGTGAATTACACGGGCCGGTGGACTTTGATAAACAAGCCTCTTCCTAACGGATACGCTAGAAAAACCATCTCTAAAACTGAACTCGGGCCCGGGCTGCATGCCTGGGCCTCATTTGGGATCCAGGGGAGGGCGAGATGCCCCCTGCCCCCGGATGATGTGGGACACGAGGCCACAGCTCCACTGTCCTCGGGAAATGACATTATGGGGCTTTGGAGACCCATGACAGCCACATTCGTGAAGTTTCCGGAGCTCGGGATGGAGCAAGGAAACATGAACCAAAACCAAACGAGCGTCTCAGGCCCAAGCTCACGCCCATCCACTTCCACGTGAGCCCCGCAGCCACACGTGTGCACCGAGGCTCAGATGCTTGCGACACAAGACAGTGACGAAGCCACAAATCGTTGCCTACTCCCGGTACCTCGGTAGATGCACTTCTCTCCTGAGTGACCGTGTGACTCTCCAGAAGAGCCACTGTCCACATCTCGGCCACACTGGCTGTTGTGGTGAACTGTGTCCCACCAAATTCGTATGTTGAAACCTTCACCTGCAATGTGAGTGAATTTGGAGACGGGGGTCTTTAAAGAGGTAATTAAGGCTAGATGAGGTCCTACGGAGGGGGGGGCCTAATACAATAGGACTGGTGGTGTCCTTAGAAGAAGAGGAAGGGACACCACAAATGTGACACACAGAGAAAAGGCCACGTCAGGACGCAAGGAGGTGGCCAAACAAGCCAGGGAGAGAGGCCTCAGGAGACACCAATGTGCTGCTGCTTTGACCTTGGACTTCCAGCCTCCAGAAGTACAAGAGGTTAAATGTCTGTCTGTTAAGCCCAGGGTCCCCAGACCCCAGGCCGTAGACTGATACTGGTTTGTGGCCTGTTAGGAACTGGGCCGCACAGCAGGAGGTGAGCGGCGGGAGAGCAAGCAAAGCTTTATCTGTATTTGCAGCCACTCCCTAGCGCTAGCATCACCGCCTCAGCTCCACCTCAGATCATCAGGCATTAGATTCTAGCAGGAGCATTGGTTCCTGGTGCCAGCCGCCCCCAGCGCCAGCATCACCGCCTCAGCCCCGCCTCAGATCATCAGGCATGAGATTCTCATAGGAGCCCCGGTCCCTGGTGCCACAAAGGTCGGGGGCCGCTGCCTTAAGCCTGTCAGTGCGTGGCACTTCACTATGGCAGCCCGAGCTGACTGACACACTGGATTAACAGGCCGAGCAGTGTCTACACTCAGAATCTTACGGTGACTCCATGAGGTCACTCAGGGACCCAGGCTCCTGCCATTTCTTAATGCTGCCACGCTCGGGGGCCTCCAAGTTACACCTGGATCCTCTTCATCTGTCCACAAGGTGAGGGAAGGGTCAGCATGAAGGACGAAGAAGGAGGCTGCACGACCAAGGACTGGAAATATGCAGATCTGAGTTCTGGCCAGAACTCAGTCTGCGGATGCAGAAAATGCCATCGAGCCGGATGTCCAGGAGGCAAGGGTGATGTTTGCTAAGCAAATAGCCGGTCACTGCGACGAGACCCTTATCTGTCCTCGAATATTGCTGGTTCACCCAGGGGAGATAATGACAGCCCAGCACATAGCTCTGTCCGGCTCCTGATTTAATAAAACATCAGCCACTTGTTCCATTAGGTGTGCAAATCAGACCTGAAAGAACCCGCAAGCTCTTGGCACAACGTCAGAGGCATGATCAGCATTTGCTGTCGGCATTATTATTAGCGGTATTAGGCGGTTATTTCAGAAAACGTGTAAACGAGCCCTTTCCGTGCAGCCAGTAAGGCAGGAGGGGGTTCACGGCACTGGTCCTGGGAAGGAAAATTTGCGTAAAATGGTTTACTGTCTTTTTTTCCGGAGACGAATGAATAAGAAAGCACGACGCGTGAAAAGGCAGCGTCCTCTGCGCGCACGTGGGAACCAGGACCGAGGCTGCCTGCTGCCCACGCAGCCCGGCCCCGGCCCCGTGACACCAGGCCACCTGTGCGCTTCCACGTGGAAGAGAATTCAAGCAGATGCTGGAGGGACTTGGGAGGCAGGGACCATCCTTCCTCCCGTCCTCACAGGGAGGGAAACGGGCTACGAACGCCGAGAGCCACTGGCAGGGACAGGTTTTTAGAAAAAACACATTGCAGCTCATCAGCTTTGATCCCAAATCTTTATTATAGCAAATGGCGGTTATTAGGGGAAGACGCCTCACGTGCCTTCAATAAAGGAACGATGGCGCTTTCAACCTGCTCGAGCTGGTTAAGCTCTCCTGGATTAAAAGCCTTCTAATAATGCCCGCCGGAAAGCCTCTCTCCACTGCGACACGGAACAAAAGCCACCGCACAGCCGTTCCGCGGAGCCTGCACCGGGAAGATGCTCTGCAGCTCTACGAAGTCAGAAGCAGCCATCGATTGTGCCCCGAAGGCTGGACGGGGCACCATCCTGCTCACTAAGCGTCCGTGACGGTCAGGTGTTAATCCGGAGTCAGGACCGACCCCCAGAGACCCGTTTCTGCCCGGGCGCAGTCAGGTGGCTCGACAGGAGAAAGCCAGGGGTGGAGGAAGCCTGGGCACACACGCAAGGGACGGGAGTAGGGACGGGAGGGCCGACGGGTGTTAACTGATGTCAACAGAACCGCCCCGCCCGGGGCACCCCGAACCTCCCCGGGGGGCTCCCAGACGCCTAGGGCGCCGGGGGAGGCGTGAGGCTGCTTCTCGGGGGGCCACGTGTTCCCGCCCTGTTTCCCCAGATCCAGGAGATCAGATCCCTGTGTGGCTTCGTCTCTGTCCCACGGCTGACCCGGTGCTGGGAAGCTTCCAGTAACAGCCCCTCTCTGGCAGAACCAACCTCACTTCCCCTTCAAAATCACCCCGTTAATAATCCTCCGAAACCCTGTCTCACGCCTCGCCACGTTCTCTTTTCTGTGTCTCTTGCAGGTCATCAGACCCTGAAGCTGAGGTCCTTTGTGACTGTCCCTGAAAGATCCTGCCCATGTGTGACATTTACAAGGGTCACCGGTCCGTGATCAGATAGGCTTTCTGCTCAAGACGCCCTTAGCTCCTACCTAGAATGATTTATGAGAAGCAAAGCCAGGCCCCTCGCACAGGTCAAGACGCACTCGAACCAACGTGCACACACACGCACACACATGCACACGCACATGCACGCACATGCACATGCACACACATGCACACTCACAGACACGTACGCACATGCACACACATGCACACTCACACACACACACGTACGCACATGCGCGTGCACACACACACATGCACACACACACCCCGGAAACCTGAACCCGTGTTGCAAATTTTTTTCACCCAGCATTTGACTCCTCAATATTTCCCAAACCCCGGGGTCCCACACGCAAACGCCCGCGGGGGCCCGGCTGTGCCGTGATGCAGCAGGTGCACTAGGAGCTTTGCCTCGGGCCCTGCAGAATAAGTACCGTGGAGACCTGGTGACGTCAAAGCTTTTCAAGGAGAAACGGGAAGTTTCTCCAACGAGAAACCTACCCACTTCCCTATGGTTTTAAATGGGACACGACACGCCAGGGGAGCATTTAAATACAGCAGCTCGAGGCGCTGCCTCGCTGCTAGACACCGGTTCATGATGTTGGCCCTGCGGCTCCCTCTGCCTGGCGTGACCGCACCAGGGACCCTCTCCTAGGACTATGTCCTTGTAGCTGGTAGACTGTCCAGACACGTGGAAGCCACTCGATAGCCCCCATCCCAAGGAAGTAAGGAGGACCTCGAGGGGGTCCCCACGGAAGGGCAAGGAGGAGGCTGTGACCGCAGCCGATGGCAGGCCCGCTGCAGCTCAGGAAGGTCCGGCATGGCCTCGGGTCGACGTGCCTAGTGTGCAGAGAAGGGGGAGGCTTCCACCACAATGCAGAGCGTCGGCCTCCGAGTTCTGTGGCTGCTGGGGGCGGGGAGCAGGGGAAAGTAAGGGTGTTGACCTCCCCGTTTCCTTGGTGATGGTACCTCTGCAAGAGTGACAAGAACCACCTGTGATTCAAAGGCTGTGTCCCTTGAAGGATAGACCTCGAATGCCACAGAAGTCCCCGTTAACTTTCCTAATATGTGGATTGAATTGCGTTCCCCAAATTCATGCGCTGGTGTTCTAACCACCAGTACCCCAGTCCCAGTGCGGGGAGCAACCGCCAACCAGCCTTCCTCAGAAAGTGTGCACGGTGACGGGGGACGAAAGCAGACCAGTGTGGCCCTGTGGCGGTGTAGGACGATGTGGCCACAGAAATGCTGCCAACAAAGTCCACACGGCCGCCAGGGAATGGGAAACGCTCGGGTCTGACCTGGTTTTGCAGAATCAAAGCGGGCTTCTGTACGACAGGAAGACTCCGAAAACTGCCCGGAGGGCAGATGGGGACCGACCAGGTGACAGCAGCGGGAGCGTTCAGGACAGAGGGAAATGCAGGGAAGGAAGCAGAAGCCAACCCCAGGGGCTGGGGCCTGGGGCGCAGGGAGCCCGGCCTGGGGGCCGGAGGGCCGGGGGCTGGGGGCTGGCAGAGGCCTGGCTCTGACGGAAAAATTGAAGGGCTTGTTTTCATTCCAAGAACAGCGAGAGGAAGAGGAGCTGGCGGGAAGGATATAGGATGAGATCGCCGTCTGAAGCGACCCCACTGACTAGCACAGGGTTAGGACCGTGGGGATGAGCAGGACGCTGACCATTTGCAAGACTGGAACCTGAGCCCACCTCGGAAATTGAAATGACGCTGCCCGGCCTCGCTCAAAACTGGGCTTTTCTAACCAAAGTCAGTCTCGATTCTCGCCGTTTTCTCAGGGTACCAGCAACCATCTTGGGTTCGTTTTACTTTTTCTTTTTTTTTTTTTCTTTTATTTCTAACTTAAAAAGAAAAAAAATCCTGCCGAGTGAGTGAATGCCCATTTACCAAACAGGAAAACACAGATGTCTCTCATTAGGACAAGATGGCTTTTATCTTTCACACGACTTTAATTTTATTTTCTCGTTTCATGAGCATCGATAGATAGAATGAAATGAAGACGTCGGACAAATGATGCGATTTCACGCCTTTCCGCTCGGGGACTCTGCGGAGTTGACACGGAGGACACTGCGGCCGCCACTTTCCGTTTGCTCGGGGGCGAAACGGGCTCCTGACATTTTAATCAAAGAAAGCGGTGTCTCCCCCCAAAACCCTTGTTTGGTTCACCCAGGCTTCGAGGAGCAGGAAGAACAAGAAACATTGACCTTGATCTGACCTTGTGGCCACCTCTGCCCCCATGCACCCAACTCCTGCACTCAAGGGGAAGTTGGACAGTCACCTGCCTCTACCAGGGCTGGAGACTCCCAGGTCCCCTTGTTCTGAACTTAGAGAGTGTGGGCCACGGGTCTCTAACTCGGGTGCCTGCTGGGGCCTCGCGCTTGAGAACGCTTGACACAGGCTGCTAATGTCCTCAGGGCCGTGTGTTTTGGGCCTATTAAACTAAGAAGAATCCTCGTTACTTTCGCCACGAAATCCAAGCTCCCCGCTTTTCTGAAAATAGCTGGTCCTCAGAGCCTTGCCTTCGTTTCCCCACTTTCGATAAAGATGCGGATCCGATAAAGCTTTGGTTCTCGATTCTCGTCCGTGTCGTCTGACTACCCTAAAGGAGGCACCTCGTTTCCATGCTGATCGCTCACTTGCAAATCTTCCTCTTACCAAAGAGAAACTGGGCTTCAAGTCCATCAGGGGTCTGAGAACTGGAATTGAGTAGCCTTTTCTGTGTTTGTGACCTTTCGAGTGGCTTGCCGTTTGTGACAAATAACACTGCTTCTTCACTTATGGACGTGATTTAAAGTTTCGTTCTGAAACAAATTTATTTAAGAAGAAATTGAGATATTTTAGAGACAAAAAGATATCTGAAAGAAAGCCTTCGTGTTTGCCTGCGCTCACGGTCACTTGGCTGGCCACGCGGGGCCACCGTGTCTTTGCTGACCGAGCTCGCTCACAGCCGTAGTGGTGGCTCCGTAAAATCACGGATCTGCTTCCGTCACTCACCTACTTAGAAACTGGTTATGGTGCCTCGTGACCCACCAAGCAAAGCCTCAGCTCGGCTGTGATGCTCAGGCCGGCCCGGGTAAGGTCCCACCATCCTCAAGGAGACACGTGCATCTCCCGTAAGTGCCTGTTAGACGCTTGGGTAAGAGAATGAACCACTGTGTCTTCCTCATCGGACCTCCGCTACGGGGCTTCCCCTGTTCACGGGGAAGGGCGTGCAGCAGGGAGCTCGGGAGTGGTCCCTCCGCCGCTGCTGTGGGTCTCAGTGGGTGGTGCTGAGGACATGACAACAGGCTGATTGCACTGGGAGGCCCCCAGAGATTGGTAACTGCAGGAAGCTGTTATCACCCCTGGGCCCAGAGAGACAAAAGGAGGAGCCAGAATCTTAAAGGAGAGGCCCCCCCAGGAGCTGCAGCTCAAATGGGGACGCCCCACAGAGATAGGGAGGCAGGGTCAGGGCGGCACGGATGGCCGGGGCCACAGAAAAGACCCCAATAGCACCAGGAGCTCGGCCCGACGCAGAGGACGTGGCTCCGCCCGGGCCTCCGGCCTCCCGTGCTGGTTCCCGCGGTCGGATCCACCTAGGAGCCCGTGGGCACAGCGGACAGGTGGCGGTCAGGACCAGCCGCTGCGGTACCAAGCAGCGTGGAGCAAGGACAGCAAGGGACCCGAGACCCACGAGCGAACGGCCGGACCGATGGGACGAGACGAGCAGGGTCGTCATTCGTCATTTCCACAGGCCGACGAGCGACGACAGGCCCCTGGGATCTGAAACGCCACCCGCTCCCCTGGCCCCTCCCGTCTCGCCAGATGGCCGGTCCGTTCCCGGGTCGCGGGTTTGTGTACGGACAGCTACTGGGTCATTTCACCGCCACCAAATGCCACCCTGGCGTTCCCCACTGATGGCTGCCACGGTTCGGGCTGTTTCTGAAAACAAGCTGAAGTACGCAAGCTCATGAATCAAAATGCATTGATTTTTGTCTCAAAATTTAGAAATATAATGGCAGAGGAAGCTATGAGCTGATATATTTATGTCAGTGATACCTGATGCATCTGTAATTGGTGTTTTTAAAGGTGAGTTAAAGAAAAATGCTGACTTGCACCCAAACCGGTGAGAGCTGGTGTGCAGTGGACTTTTAACTGGTCGTGGGGATGACCCTGGATGGTTGACATCCGGGAAGGGCTGAGCTCGAGGCATGTCGGGGAAGTCCAGGCAGGGGCCAAGACCCCATCTGGGCAGAACCGCTGGGCCAAGGAGAGATCTGTGACCCCCACACGGAACCCCGCTGACTGCTCCAGGTGGAGAATCTCTTTAGACTTTGAAGGTCTCCTGGGTAACACAGTGTCAGGGAGGGTGCAGTGAGCATTCAAATTACATCACAAATGAGGCGCCTGCAGCTCATTTTTCTGTAGCCAGAAAGAGCTATAGCACAGGTCTTCACCTCTCAGTCTAGAAACTTCTCATTATGATTTTTAAAATCTAAGACCTACGTTGTTAAGAGAAAGACAGGTGAACCGACTAGCGAAAGCAAGTTCCGATTTTTTGTTTGGTGAACATTCACTTTCTCTTTTTCAGAGACGAGGAGAAAAACATCCAAATCTGTTTAATCCCGACTTAGCAGAAACGTGGAGCCCACACTGGTTAAGAGGCGTAAAGGATTAGAAATGAGAAACAGAAATACAATGTCATTACTGTCAGATTCAAAAGGAAGATCCCTTAAATCACGTTGACGAACATCACGCCTCGACCCACCTAGACAGATAGTAACGGATCGTTCGTAGGGTGTCAGGCAGGCGTACGCGTAAGTCCCCACGCCTCCTTTCTCTTGCTGGGACCGCTCTGCTCGTCGCTCACACTCTCAAGGTTAACTTGGCCACTTTTCTTTATTTACCAAATGTTTACTTAATAAACTTGCAACTCGCCTCGTTCCGATGATCCTGACGTTCAAGTTCGGGGCACGTGAGCCGGTGGGTCTGCGGGGTTCTATGCTGACGGAGTAGCCACCTGACCGACAGAAGAACACAGAAGGGTGTCCTACGTCACATCTTAAGAGGGACGCGCTGGCTCCCGGCTGCACGGTGGGGGAGACCGGACCCCCTCCTGTTTGAAGTCTTCTAGCCTGACACCCTGTCCAAATGCAGGGCCCTGCTCGTACCACTGGAGAAGGACGTTAACCCGGTCACGACTGTCCCCTTGCACGGCGCAGTTCCCACATGCTGCTCCCCGCCTCCGAGTCCGTGGCCGCTGCCGTGTGTTCTCATGACACGTCCGTAGACGTGGACAGACCCTCTGACCCGCCAGCCTCGGCCAGACCACAGGGCGTGGGACTCAGCCCCAGGAGCTGGACTCTGTCCGACAGGCTGGACTCTGCCACTTTACAAGGCAGACATTCCGGTGACACTTCCTCTGGTCAGCCTGGCGAGAGACGCCGCCCAAAGCCCCAGGCCCCACTTGCCAGCTGTGAGTACCCATGATTGCTCTTCAGATCAGAAGTCCCCATCCTTCCTCGGAGCCCTGCTGACGTCAAGCCCCAGACTTGTCTGAGCTGGAACCCCTCCCCCGAGCCGAGTGTCCCCGGCAGGTAATGCCCCCATCACATGCCATCCGTCGTGGTTTCGCTGCCCGGGTAGAGCAGAGGGCGCAGTCATCACCTGCTCCTTGACAGACCGAGAGGGTAAAATTTAGGGAGATTAAATGAGTCAGACTTCAGACACCTACGTTGTTTTCGAGCAATGAGCAATGTCAAACGGCACGCGGCCGACCCGGGCCGCTTCTCAGCCCAACATCTGCTGGTCCCCACCCCGCCGCCCAGCCCCACTGCCATGTTCCAGGCACACGTGTTTCCTGCGGCAACAGCAGAGTTAAAAGTAACGTCCTCGCTTCTCCCTCCCAGTGACGATGGGCAGCCCCCTGCCGCCAGGCGTCCCGGGGAGGGGCGCTTTGCCGCTTGTCTTGAAGAAGCTCAACAATAAAATGCCACGTGTGCGCATTACCTGGATGAAATTTTAATTCATTCGGAGCTCGCCTCCAAACTTCCCAAGGGCGCTCGGGACCATGACCTCTGTGGGCGCTTCCCCTTCCCGCTCCTGATGTCACACTAAATGGGCCACATCTGCAACGCTGACGGGACGGACATGCCGGACTCTGCAGCTTCGGGGCCAGACCCAATACCACGCTGTCCCCTCTAGACCTCAGAGCTCCACCTACTTCGGCGAAACTGGTGCTTTTGCATAAATAAGCTTGCGGAGCTGCTCCGAAAAGGCCAGCTCGCGCGGGTGAGGTTTTCTTTAATTCGCATGCTGGAAGGCGACGCCGCCCGGCCCGCAGCCAGAGCACTTCGCGGATGGCGCGGGGGGATGCCGAGCGGTCTGCCACCCCGGGCCCTGCAGCATCCCAGCCTCGCCCTCCTGTGCCCGGGCGGCGATGGGTCACCCTCCTGTGACGGAGCGGGCGCCCTCCCCAGAAGTGCAGGTGACGCACAGTGCTGCTGCAGCATCTTCGCCCGCTGGACCTCCCCACCTTCAAGAGAGGGGTGAGGACACCGTCCCACCCGACCCCAGGGACTCACAAAGGGCAGAGGGTGTGAGGTGGGTGCAGTGCTGTGCACAGTAAGAAGCACCTCGCACTGCGAGTCAACATCCCTGGCCTCCACCAGGGCCTCCGCCAGGGCCTCCGCCCGGCCACCAACCTGGCCCTGGGGTCATGAGGTCACGGAGGGGACAGCCCAGCCCAGCAGGGCGGCAGCCTCAGCAGGACGGGCCGCGGGGACAGGCAGGACAGGGAGAAAACGCCGATGACACGTGGGTAGCGGTGGCATTGTCTGTGGCACGTCTCTCTGCCCCCAGTGTCACGTGCACCTGGCACGGTGACCTAACACCATGAAGACGCGGGACCAGAATGCAACGCCGCTTCGCCCTCCCCTGGCCTTCCAGTGGACCCATGGGCCGCCCCGCTCCCCGCATGCGAAGCCCAGCAGACCCCACGCCGCTCCTGCTCCCTGCTAAACAACGAGCCGCCCCACGGTCAAGGCGGCCACGAGCACAGGCTCAGTCACGGTCAAACGTCCTCTCCGAGACCGATCTGCCGTCCTCGGCCGCTCCGGGCTTCCCTGTGTCCCTCAAACACGGAGCCTGCTCCCCGCGAGCCTCTGCCCGGCGTATGGCCGAGCCCTCGTCACCTCAGGGAGGCGTCCCTGGCCATCCCCGATGCTCTCTGCACATTGTCCCATTTTATTTTGAAGCCAGGCAGCTCCGAGCGTCCACCTGAGGTTCTTGTTCTGAATACACAGCGAGTCCAGTCCGTGAGGCCGACGGTTCCTCCGGCCAGGCCGACAGCAGAGTTGAGTACCCAGGGGGGGACGGCGCCATGGAATCGGGGTGGCCGACGTGTCAGGGAATGGGATGACGTCTGTGACAGCGCCCGGAGGTCACGGGGGCGCAAAGCAGATCAGACATGGGCTGGGTCTCGGAGCAGCACACGCTCAGCGCGTTTTTGCTGGTCATCAGCGCGTGACAAAGGTCGCTGCCCTTCCGATTTTTTGCTTTCCATGAAAATCACAGCACTGAGATTTTTACGAGAAATCTCTGTCGGCAAGTATAATTCGCTTATTTTCAAGCAGACAGAAAAAGTTTACCAAACCTTAAAAGATCAAATAACCCTGAAGCTACTTAAACTATCCTAGAGCAAGGGAAAAAAATAAATAAAACTTTCGAATTGTTTATGAAGCAAAGATAACATCAGCTTCAAAAGCTGACATATATAACTAAAAAACAACACCAACAAAACTAGATCATTTCAACGGCCTTGATGTAAAAGCAGCAGATGTCAGGTTAACGAAGAGATGCCGACAGCACGTGGGGCAATGACCCCCTGGCCTCGTCCAGCGTGCAAGGCCGGGCCGCTGTTGGAAAGCGCGTTAATGCACGCGTCATACCAAAAGAACTAACGAGAAAAATCACGATCATGTCCCTATATGCGCTTGACGAAATCGCACACAGCCATTAAATACAGATTGGTGCAGACTTTTATGCGCGTGTGACGAGATCCAGGTTGTGGGGATGTGGGTGTCCGGCGCACAGCTGATAGGGTGACGTTCGACGAAGAAGAAAGGACGGAAGGCGGGGAGGACGAGGGACACAGCTGACCCACCCGGGGAAGCTCGCACACCGGCTGGGCGTCGAGGGTGTTGTTAAATTCGGAGCAGCCGATGTGTTATGATATTAAAAATGAGTCCTTACCTTTTCGAGATGCAAACGAACCTGCTTACAGAGCAAACTGAGATTGCACAGCTGGCTGCGGTATGATTTCGGGGGAGGGGGAGCGGAGGGCCGCAGAGTTGGAATGACAGCAGGTGCGTGTTCAGAGCTGCAGAAGCTGGGTGGCGGGTGGCGGGACCGTGCGCCCTCATTCACGCGCCTCTCTGCTTCTGTGTGTTTGAAATGTCCCTGAGGGATAAGGGGACATGCGTGGCTCAAAACCACATAT
>NW_006434829.1:2666733-2675464 GCF_000325575.1 Pteropus alecto
GCTCCGGCGCGGGTCTCCGGCCACCAAGTCCGCAGGGAGCGGGGGCGCTGTGACAGGGACGGCGGGAGCTGAACCCCGAGACTGCGAGCTCTGCCTCCTGTGGCGGTGCAGCCCCGGGGCGCTGGGGTCGGCGTGCGGACCGGAGGGAGATTATCTGTCTGAACCCGGGAAGAGACCCCGCCTCTTACAGACCCCGAGGTGCCTCTGGCTCTCGGAAGGCTGGAGAGGGTGCTGCAACTAGTCCCGATGTTTGCACAATCATCTCTCAGGACGTCCTGCAGGCGGGTCCCCCTCAATTGGAACCTCAGCTTCTCCCTTGACTCTGCGACCTTGGATAAGAAATTCCCCTCTCTGAACCTCAGTTCCCTCCACCCCCAAAATCGAGATCATGATGTGCCCAGGTCATAGGGTTGGGACATAATGAGACCGCACCTGTAGATGGCCCCCAGAACACCCGGCACACACGCACGCGTGCGTGGACACGCGTGAGAGCCCGCGGCACCTCGGCGGCCAGATTCTGCTCGTGGAGAGAAACGTGTACTTTGCCTTACACCAAATCATGGCTTCGCGTGGCTCATCAGCCTGAACCTTGTCCGGGTATTTGCCGGCGTTGGAGCTGACCCTTAGTCCAATTTTCCAGGTCGAGAATTAGAGCTGAGCGGAGTCGTTCTCAGCTGCTCTAACCACTTACCTGGCAGAGCAGGACACCTGGGGCGGTAAAGGATCCTTCCAGCTGGCCTCGAGGACACCAGGCACTACAGCTGCAGGTGGCAACGAAAATCTACATTTCCCCCAAGCCCTTGGTAATTACAGGGTGTCATCGCAGCCTGATGCCTATTTACCCTGCGGAATGAAACAATGTGATTCCTGACCCATCCGAAAGCTCAGCTGTCATTTAAACGGGGCATGGTGTTTAAAATATTAATTTCATTATCGTCTAGCATCTTATAATTATAAATCTAAACCGCCGCTCAGAACGTATTTGCATGTGTAAAAAAAAAAATATCCATCACTACTGTTTCTGGGTGGCAGAAATGACTTCTGAATCTGAGCACGCAGTGATGGGGAATGCGGTGACACAACGTGTTTCCGCGTCAAATCGTGCTCGGTGCTGGAGAAAGGCAGGACACAGAGAACAGGAGGGCAGCCAGACCGGGTGCTTCTGAGGCATTCTCCAGCCCCGCGTGGTTGTGCGGCTTCACCCCTTCTGTCGACAGAATGAAAGTCACTTCGGAATTCCCCAAAGGTTGACACCAGTCGCAGCGGGAATGGGGACTGTAACCTTACTGCACAGTTCTCAGGCTGGAATTGTGCATTTGTTCCGAGTCATTTGGTTGTGCGCTTTTATTGGTAAATGCATTTGTGCTCACAACGTAATGTAACAACGCCCAACGGCTGTTAGCCCTGCCGACCAAATATTCCAGCTCGCACCTCGACCTGAACCGTGACAGCACCGTAACGCCCCACTCCCTCGGTTTGGGTGGGACTGTATGACTGAGCCTGTGAGTCCAGTGGGCTGGGAGCAGAAGCGACACACACTCCAAGGAAGGAAAACACAGCTGCTTATGTCGCCGGCCCCCTTCCGGCACAGTCCAAGCCCCCAGGGCCACCAGACGTAGCTTGGCCTCCTCGCCACACTGTCCCCTCCCTGCAGTGGGTCTGGTTACCTTGCTGTACCTCAGACACACCAGACACGCTCCCGACTCAGGGCCTTTGCAATCACTGCTCCTCTCTCTGGGGTGTGCTTGTCCCCCACATATCCCGAGTCTTCTGCACTCTCTGCCCTGAGGTCCCTGCGCTGACGTCAGCTCTCCAACGGGTCTTGGCTGATTGGTCCCTTGTCAGGTCCTGTCTCCGCCACCAGACACTCTCTGTGCCCATCCCCTGCTGTGCAGTTCTCCACGGCTCTGTACCCCACCTGACCGGTCTGAATTTACTTATTGATTTGTTTATTGCCTGCATCCTACTTTGAAAACATAAGTTCTGTTTATCAGCACTTCCCCAAATGCCTAGAACAATGACTGTCACGTAGTAGGCGTTCCATAAATATTTGTTGGAAGAAGAAAGACAAATAAATGTCCACTCACAACCCCGGCATACATGCCAGCTAGTGATCGGGCCCCCCTTTCTCTATCCAACCCTGTCTCTAGAGAATTGGGAATTCCAGTCCCATGTTTTCAAGAGAAGCCATGAAATTCTATTTTTTTTTTTAATGCAAAATCTAATTTTTCAAGCTTAGCCACTCATTCTAAAGTAACCGCTTTGGAGGCTAAACAGAGCCTAACTCCAGGTCCTTCCTCTTCCCTGTGCCAGCCCAGAGCCCCTTGCAGAGATGTACCTGAGAAACTGGACCTGTCATGGTGATGACAATGAAGGGCGCAGCTGGCGGGGTCTTGCCCTCCGTGCACGGGTCCTGCCCTAAAATATCACAGCTGCAGTCACCCCCTGAGCTGGCCGAACCACTGTGTGGCCTGACACCAAAGACTCCACCTCTGTGAACATTATTTTCTCATCTATGAATGAGCATCATAAACCCATGTGCAGCTGGTCATCAGGATTGCGAAAATAATGGCGAATTACTCATGTCTGACACAATGACTGGTAGACGGTGATGCTGGATAGATAAGTTATTATTTTAGCTTCTCAGCACCAATCGTAGCATGCTGAGCACATACTCACAATGAGTGGTAGTCTGTTGATATGTGTTTTCTGTGCATAGATCCAGGCTCATATTGTTGGCCATCTACCATTCAGAAAAGGAAGAGAACTGAGTCAGGAGTCTGAGCACGTTGGCTCGCACGTCTGTCCAACCATTAAATAAATATACATCATCATCACCACAATCATCATCATAGTCGTCGTAATCATCATCATTGCAGCCATTATAATCACCATCATCATTGTCATAATCATCACCATCATCATCACCATCATCATCACCATCATCACCATCACCATCATCACCATCATCACCATCATTACTGTCATAATCATCATCATTATCGCTTTCATCATCATCATCATATCATCTCCATCTTTTGTCATCACCCCCATCATCATTGTCCATCATCATCACCATCGTCACCATCACTATCACCAGCATCAGCATCATCACATCATCTCCGTTCTTCATCATTTTCATTGTACGTCATCATCATCATCACCTCATTATTCCTAGACAGAAGGCACCATAGGAACCACTGGGGTGGAAACAAAGCTGTGTAGGAAACAGTCCCTTCCATCGAGCTGAAAAGCAAAGGTGCCATAAGGAATTATCATTACCAGGAAGCTAGTGACAATTTGATTTTGTACATTCAGACAAGTCGGAGTAAATCTCATAGATGTGTGTGTGAGTGTGCAGGTGTATTGATGAGCTCACTGAGTTTAAAAACAGTGTGTGAGAACAAGGATGGAACATGGCAGAATGCACCTTCCTGACATAGAAAGTGAATCACCCTAAGGCAGATAAAATACACATTACAGATGAAATTAAACATTACATAATCAACTACAGATAAAATGTCACGTTTAATACTGTAGCGAGGCAGTGAAATTCCCTTTGCGATTCGCTCTGTTTCGAGGCCAAACATGCTGTAGGCAGAATTAACGAGACTGCAAATTTCCTGCAAATGCTTGATATTCTGGGGTAATGACTGTGTTTTCTATCTCAAAAATTACTGGGACTTCCCTTTTTCAGAGGAAAACTGAAATGTCACTTTGTTAAAGCTAATGGGTTTTTTTTTATTTTGGGGTGTTTTTTTGTTTGTTTCTTCGCGTATTGTTTCTGGTCTACTTGGTGTCTCACATTTTACGACAAGGATGAGTTATCGGCCACAGGGAGCTGGCTCAGAGGAGGTGCCCAGCGATGTGACAGCGGGGGACGGTCAGGGGAAGCGATAACTGGCATCGGTTTTTTTAATCGACAAAACCAGGACCTAAGATGCAGATGTGGACACCACTTTACAAAACAGAGATGTTCTCCAAGGCGATCTGCAGGGGCAATTGTCTAAATGGACCACATTTTCTGGCAGACGTCACTTTGACTTTCAAGTTGTTTTCGTTTCTCTTTGCCCTCCAGTTGGGGACGGTGCCTGACAATTCTCTTCTCCCCAGCCTTTAAGAAGTTTACTTGGCACCATCAGATATCCACCCAGAGACGTCGTGGCAGAATTGAAAGGTAAGTCTCCAAGGAGTGACTTCTCTCTCTGACGTATGGATTTCCCCGAACTAGAGGACGACACGGTGCATTCGGGGTTTAGTAGTTTGGCTGCCTGGGCTCGAATCTCGGCTCTGTCAGCTTACTTCAGTGTCTAAGCCTCAGTTTTTTCCACTGCAAAATGGGAAAGTAAACAGGATCTAATGTGCCAGGAGAGATTAAATTAAGTCAGTGAATGACTGGCAGCTTTATTACGATTAATATGTGCACTCTGAATTTTTATTTACTTAGAACATTACATAGCAAATAAAAAGTAACAAGTTCAGAAGGAGACCGCGAGGAAAACTTTTATAATTTATTATGATACTTTTATCCTTTTTTATCCCGACTTCTGAATAGGCGTCCCACGAATTATGCGGCCGGCCCCGCCCACAGGGCTGTGTGTGTGGGCGTGTGTGTGTGGGCGTGTGTGTGTGTGTGTGTGTGTATGTGTGTGTGTGTCTCCATTATCCACAATTTTGGTGACTCCGTTTTACTCATATTCTCCTCGAAGGTATGGCTAGCATTTTATCCATCTTTGCAACACCCCCAACAACCAATGGAGGATCAAGTCCGCTAGTAGATGCTCAAGTGTCCACTTGTGGCTTAAATTTGCTTGAGAACGAAAAGGCATTTGTGAGTGTTTTCACCAAGGGAGTGACAAATGGGGCTGTTACGCAGGAAATTAATCGCGCCGCTCACAAAAATAACCACAGGGTGGCTTTCCACGCCTCACTCCCTTCTCTATCACAAATAAACGTGTTCTTAAAATCCCTTCGAGTGCCTCTTGTCTGTGCCCAAATGCATGCTATCTCAGCCCTATCGCTTGTAAATCTCCATTGTAAACAAGGGGAAACTAGACTCAAACGACTTATTGACTCACGTGAAGACACATGGTGTGCCTCGGTACAGCTCCACTTGGCGATTCAGCGGTGTCTCCACGGCCCTGGTGTCCTTCTGTTTTCCTGCCTCTTCTCTGTCTATTCACACCCGCTTCCTGATCACCAAATGGTAGCCAGTAAGTACCAGGCACACAGCTTCTCATTCGTACCTTTCTTTCCAAGTATGTGTGTGTTTATGGAGTGTGAGCTGGCAGAATGTAGGTGTAATCAACTTGGGTCTTTGGTTGCTACCACATGGGGAAAGCTTATCTCATAATCAAGTCAACACAGAAGATAATATTTCACAGAGATAGAGAGAACTAAGAATATTGATTGAGCACCTGGATCAAGCTATACCTGAAACCACCACCCTGACTTTTTACTTCCAAGTGCCAATAAATCACGTTTTTCTTTTTCTTTTTTTTCTTTTCTTTTCTTTTCTTCTCTTTTTTTTTTTTTTTTGCTTGCTTGATGGACTGTTTGATGGATGCTGACAATTGCAAGACTCATTCATTCAAACATTCACTCATCAACCAGTTCTCAAGAATCTTTTCTATCAGATACTGGTCTCTGCTTTTGGGATCCCACACCCAGAAAGAGAGGAAACCCCAAGCAGACATCTGGAAGTGATGAACCCCACAGTCGTGAGAATCTGGACAGCATCGGCTGCTTGGACAGTAGCTGTGTCTAACCCCTCCAAGCTGCTTGCCTGTATCCATTTCTAGGGACCTCGCTGGAGAGAGGCTGCAAAATGTTTCAATAATATATAAACACGGGTCAGCCCCTTGCTCTTCAGATGTTAATTTTTCCTGCCCCCAACCCCGACAGCAAATAAAAAAGAAAAGGCGTAAAATAATGTCTATAAATTACTTTCATTAGACATTTTTCTCCTGAATTTGGGCAGTAGAGAAAGGAAATAAATCTCGTGGTTTAAACACTAGGTTTTCCATCCCTGCCCATCCCACAGGCTTTTGCTGGTCTGTGGTTAACAGCCGGGGCATAAGAGCCTTTTGACAGCAGCTCAGAGTTAAACCACTCGAGCTGATTCGCGTGTGTCACGCGCACTTGTTTTTCCTTTGTCCCTCTGCTTTCTCTCAGCGCACGGGGCCACCCGCTAATTATCCACAATTTTGAAACTCTTACATAAACTGGCTCTAGAAGACAGTGCGTTCCTTAACTCTTCTGCTACATGTTCTGACGGGGTGTGACTGATTTTTTTTTTTTTTTTGCCACGTACTTTGGACCAAGTTCTCTGTCCCCACGTGTCTGGTCTCCTCACGTCATTGTCTGCGGAGCTTCATCGCAGGCTGAGTTGGTGTCATTCAGGCTGCACTTTAATGTCCTTCTGCAGCTTTAAGCTTTCACTCTCGGACTGCGGAGAAGCTAGCTCGGTTCGGAGCCCTTAATGGGGATGCCGAGAGCTTTGTGTATTCGGTTTTCCCCCAACCACTTGCGTGTTTCCTAACTTTCTCCTTGCGCTTAACTCGGCTGCAAACTCATTTTCTACACAGCAGCGTGGGCGCGACGGCGCAGGCGTTCGCCGTTCCCGGCTCATTCTTCACGCTCGACTCCCAGCTGCCACCAGTCTCGTAGCTTCTTGGACGGCGGTTTCCACGACTGGAGCTGACGTTGCCTCCTAAGGCAGGTCCCCTACATCCACTGAGTGGTCACGGTGTCATTTTCTGTTCACCTGGGTCCCTCTCTCTCACCGGCTGCCTCTGCCTCCTGTGACGCAGGCTGCTTTGCCGAAGTCGAGATTTTTCTCCCAAACCACCCAGCGGGGATGTCGCAAGGTGTGATTCATCTAAGAGAGACGGCCAGTGTTTCAATGGGTTCGATCATGTGATAGGGATGCTCTTAAAATGAAGGGCCAGCGGGCTGGGATTCCACCCTATGAGGGGCATTTCATCTTCAGGGAGAGGGACCTGTTTACTGTCTCCAATTAGTGTCCCTAACTTGTTTGAAGTGATCGCCTCGGCCGAAGGTGACTTAAAGTCTCCTTGGGCTGCGTAATCAAGCTGAGCTGGTCGTGAATTTTAGGATATGTCTTCATGTGTGCAGAAAATCGTTGGGTATCATTTTCCCCTCCTTAAAATATTTTGAGTCTTTACCCTAAAAGCAATCAAACGTGTCTGCCATCATCCCCCGGGGAATTCCCAGCCTGAGCCTGTCCCAAACCTTGAGAAGATGCCACCCAAGTCCCACCCCGCTTCCCTGGCCAGAGTCAGGAGAACGTCCTCTGACTGATGAGGGTGAGGTGTGACTATTAAAAGCCACCGAATGGTACGCTTTAAATGGGTAAATTGTGTGGCATGTAAATTTTATCTCAGCATGGCTGTTTATAAACATAAAAGACAAGTAAAAGGAACCAGTTTCAGTGTCCGATGCGAATGTCCTTTTAGTGTTTGGGCCAATGGAGACGGATGAATCCTTATACGACGGATTTTTAGGAAACCTTCTACTTTATCATCTCGCTTAGCTTGAGCAGGGTCCCGCGTTCCCAGCCCCACCACCCGCACCCCTGGACGGGCTTTGTGGGCTGTCTCAGGCCCCAGCGCCTTCTCAATCACCGGCCAGGAATCAGCCGGGTCTAACGTCACTTGGCGTCCCCGTCCCCAGCCTCGCACCACATCGGTGCCTTTACTTCCCCAAAACACCGACAATGCTGAAAACAAAGCAGAACCTGCATTTTTAACAGTATTCACGGAACACTCCACACTGGCATTTCTCCAAGTCTGCAGTGCAGTCCATTAGGGTCTTAGTAGGGTCTTAGACCAAACTAGGCAAACGATAAGTTAATAAAGAATTAATTAAAGTAGAAAAAAGAGAAAGAAAAAAGTGGGTAACGTATGGAAAGTGCAGGCTAAGAAACACCTGAAGTGTTTCTTTGTAAGCGAGGGTCTCCAAGCCGCCAATATGTTCTGAAAACCTTCAATCCATCCCCACGGCAGGATGCGTTCCCGGGATGAATCTGAAGTATTTTTTATCTGTTCGTTTCTGTCTTTCCCACCATCAAATCTCACCAAGTTTATAATACACTTGGAGAAACATTTATGCTTTCTCTGAACACATACTTCATCACCTGGGTAGAAAATTCCAGGCGGTCCCTGAACCAGGACTCTCTCAGGGCCTCTGTGAACCCCCAAACGCCCTTCCCTCTCGAGGTTCCACTTCAAAGCCTATCAATCATTTACGATACAACCGCAGGCAGTAAGAAATATGATTCTTTGATAAAATAATTTTGCCTCTGAAATTACCTGGCTTTGAGTAACTGATTATTTCCATTGGCTACAATTTCTTGGTGATTGTCATTATGAGTCATGACAATTTTATGGGCATTGAACATTAAGAGTAAATGGAGTTGGCATAATAGCAAGTCTTACAGGCATTTAAATATGTCTGTAGTCATTTGGAGTTTGGTTATTTTGTCTGCATTTTAGAGTCTGAGTGTGGGATTACGATCATTTGAAGAAAGAACTGGAAGTTCAGAGCCTTGAGGTTTAGTTTCCAAATAAGCAGGAAGGAATCCAACTTGTGTGGAGTAAGGATGATGAGCAATAATGATGCTCCTGCACTGGCTCTCAGTTCCGCCCCATGCACGGAGAGGAACGTTACCTGTCCCGCTGACGGCCACCATATCCTATAAAACCCAAGT
>NW_006434829.1:2675501-2680061 GCF_000325575.1 Pteropus alecto
GGTCTTGTAATTTTAGTAAATAAAGTAAGGACAATTAGAAATACAAGCTCCTCCATGCGATTTATGGAAAAATGATACTTTTGAGGAGCGTCAACTGCAATAGTCTTCATTGTTAGTTTTGCAAGATGAAAACAAAAATATCTGATACACAATGTACAAGTTCATGTTCAACTGTTTTTAGGGCAAACACCATTAAAAAATGTAAAATGCAAAAAAAAAAAAATCAATTTCAACGGCATCGACCCCTAATGACCCGGGCGGCCAAGCAGGACCGTCCTTCCTGGCACTTCTGCCTGGTGCGCCTGGAACTCACCTGGCGCTTCTTCACGTACATTAACCTTGCTCCGGTACCTGCCGGCATCTCAGGTACGCTGCTTTCCTGAGTTCAGTTTCACCTCGTCATTCAGTGGAGAGTCAAGGCAAAGAGCGGATGTTTGTAGCCCAGCCATGCTCCATTCACAAGGTTGTCTGCCTTCCCAGGAGGAAGAGGGGGTACCACCCACCCCACTGCTGGGTGAGAGGCCGCCACGGACCCCGGAACTCTCACCGCGAGACACGGAGCTCGGGTGTTGGCTCAGGGTTGTCACGGTCGCCTGAGACAGCCAACCTGATGCTGTCTCGGGAGGACACCTGTTTCGCTAACGCTGAATTGGGGCGGAGGGCTCGTCAGCCAGCCACACGCATTTTAGTTCAAACAACACAGCTGTCGGAAACAGTCGTCTGCATGGGGCACGAGTGCGGGGCGATGGGGGTCCCTCTCCTGGTTAAAAATTTGCAAAGAGGTGGAGACCCGATGCACTGAAGTGTTTGGCTTGTTCTGGGGTTAAACGCAGCGCACCCCAAGACTATGAGAACGAACTGGAACTTTTGGTGCCTACGTTAGTTTCCCTGGGACTCACCTTTTATAAGCAGAGCCAAATCTGAATAAAGCTTTTTTTTTCCTCATTAAAATTCAACTTCATAAGCTTCCAGGAGAAGATGTACTTTCCTTGGCTCTCTCTGAGAACTGAGTCTGCGTGTCTTAACTACAGGAGCTTGTGGCCACCACTGTCCTTCTGGAAGTCGCCTTCCAGATGCAGGGAAGGCTGGCGTGGCGGAGTACGCCACCAGACTCTCCCCCGGGACACAGAGCCGGCCCCTCGCCCCCAAGGTCTTGCCCTCGAATTTAAACAAACCGTTCTTTTCTCTGCTTCTCAGGGTCTCCATCGAGAGCTGTCCTCGAGACCCGAAGACACAGCTGGCTCTACGCTGGACCGGGGACAGCTTCACGTCCTTCGAACATCTACTTGAAGACGAGATAACTTCCCGCAACCCACTGACCGCTTTTCTATAACAAGGAATCATCCAGCACGCTTTATTTCTTCGTTTTCAAAATGTCTGGAAGCGCCTTTGCAGATACGTCAACCGTACTGAGGGACACAGAGGACAGGCCGTACGGAAAACCTTGGGCGAAACGAGATAGACACGTCATCCAACCAGAGAAGCGTCTGGAAGCACAATGTCGTAACCGCGTGCCATTTATAACGTCCGGCGTTCACCGGGGCACAAGAATTCAACTGGGAAAAATGGAAAGTAGAAGATAACACCTTTTTTTTTTTTTTCAAACGCTGGATGAAGTTTGTCCCCACCGTGTTTGTCGCATCGAGCCATCCCAAGGTGCGGGTCTGGCCAGGCGGTGAGAACACGGCCACCGCGCTGTGTTTTGAAGCCTGGGTCAGACCCGCCTGTCTGAGGAGGGTCCGGGGCTGGGGCCTGACAGCCGGGGCACAGATCTAAACCGTGGGATGACGACAGCCTCTGTAGACACACGACATAGGTAAGCGGCATTGCAAAACCTGCCTGCCGTGGACACGGGTGCCTCCGTCCAGGCACGTGGCTGGGCTATGCGACACTCGCCATGCGTGAGCAAGCACCTTCCACAGGTCTGATAGCCTCTTCCCTTTTCCTGGCCTTAACCACGTCTGTGTTATTTAATCCTCCACTCTCGGCTCCTGCCCGTCACAGTGTGGGCACTTGCTCGAACCCACAGTGACAGGCGGGGGTGACTAGAACATCAGCCGTCCTGGAGCCCGGGTGGTGGGTTTGTTCTTGGTGCCCACGTTGAGCCTGAGACCGATGCCCTCTGCTACACATCGAAGGCTCCCAGCACAGGACAGCTCCAGAGAGGGGTCGCCACCCGCGGGGCCGTGCCCAGAGGGAGCCCTTCCGTCCCTCCACCTGGAACTTCGCCACGCTGGAGCGCCTGGTGCCCGTTCACAGATGTGCCCAGTGGACACGCAGCAGCCAGAATAGCTTAGTACAGTGCTGCGTGCCAGAGAGGGTGCGCGTGTCCACGCTCGGGGGTGGGGACCTCGTCAGCCCACGACACCATGGGAATTCGGCATGCTTCCACCACGGAGGGGTACACATGGGGAAAACAGAGACCCTACAGGGGGTGTGACTGGGAAAACAGATGGTGACACAGGAATAAGGCACACTCTCCAAGGACGCGTCTCTAAGTGAAGAAACCGCATCACGACGGCAGTGTCTACACGGGCAATCGTGTTATCTCAGTCGGTGAGTCCGATTCCTGTGACGGGGGTAATAACAAAGCAGGCTGGTCCGGCTCCAACGCCTGATGGTGGAAAATAGAAAGTTGTACATGCTCGTTGGCCAAAAGCAATAAAGAAAGAAACGCTGGGTCGAAAGTGACGTAAGGGAGAAATGGGGAGACAAGTCAGCATCACGTTGACCCCGAATTCCAAAGCCACCCCCATCGCTCCGTAAAGAGCTCTGTTCCCGTGGGCAGTGTGGATGTGGCGGAGGATCACCTGTCCCCTCATCTAAATCCTCATCACAGAATTAAAAGCTTTCGTCGGAGCAACTGACGGAGAGAAATAATTAAAGCCAAGGAAATCATCAAGGCATCTCGCGGGCCGTGGAGACAGCCCAGTTTTGCGAGGTGAAGGCGTGATTGTTCCTTGGACTGGGGACGGTACCCTTCCTGCTGGACTTGAAAGAACTATTTCCCAACTGGAAGGTGACAGTGTCCTGCTCGTCCTGAGGGTTTACCAACACTGCAACCGGGTTAGAACGCTTCCGAACTTTTTTGTTTAAAAATTTTTTTTTAATCAAATCACCAAAAAAACCTCTGTGACTAACCTAAATTGTACTAAACCCTAAAGAAATGAGCAGGCCTTGGGGGTTTCCACGCCTAACATCTGAGGTTCAGGGTTTGTTCTGCGCACACACACACAGACCAGAGTCTAAAGTGTACATTCTTTCACGAACCTCGTTTCAAACGTTGTGTTTTCACTTCTCTCTTAGGAACTGATTTTAGGAAACTGCCTACGAGCACGCTGAGATCTGGGAGAGTCTGCGGGGCCCAGGACTCCATTGTCCCCCGTTCTCAGGAAGAAGAGAGGGAGGCCATGCCTGGGAAAGCGTCACCCCCAGTGTGACAACCTGCTGATGGGGGCGGGAGCACATCTGGGCTCCTTTGAAGCCACTAGGCCCCAGGTCCTATGCTCCCACCCAGTGCCTCCGGTGATGCGTAGGGCCCAGTGGAAGACGAGGCTGGCATGGAACGTTTATGATGACGTGTCAACTTCTGCCTAAGGGACACCTCTTTTCATCCTGACAGCGACAGGTGGCACTTGCCACAATGTCAAAGGTGACGCCGGCAGTGTCAGGAAGTGCGCACAGGTCGAGAGAACCCGAGGCACTTGGCCACATGTCCCCACCTCACCGCTGGGACGCCCACATCCTCCTCCAAGCAGAGCGCGACTGGCTTGTGTTTGTCTTATGTCGCCAGGGCGTTGCCTGTTTGGGGCTCTCGGCAGCCCAGGCCCTGGACCCTACTCAAGCCCCCGTCTAAAATACACGCACGTGAGTGAGCCACTGACAAGTAAAGACCAGGGGCACAGAGGCCAAGGCCCACTGCGCCCACGTCAGCCCTGAGGCCAGGACGGTTTGGCCTGGACAGGGGTGCGAGAGAGGCACGCCCCCACTCTGAGCCATCGGCAGGGTGTGTCCCCAGACTAAGTGAGAGTTCATCAAAGGTAAAGGTGGATTGCAACTTTTGAGAAACATTCTCCTTGGGTTTCCATTTATTGCCATATTAAAGGTATTAAAACCTCTGGCTAAAAAGAAAAAAAGATAAATATAGTTGACTCATACAGATATTGAAATTAAAAAGGGGGTCCATGGGTAAAATAACGAAACAATCGAAGATTTAAACGTTTATTTCCATGTTAAAAATGACGCGTTACCCTGTGGTTAGAATATATACCTTTATGTTGGAAAATGAAGTCACTTTATTTCTGAAATATTTCCAGAAGAAAAGAAAAAGGGAAAAAAAATCCAAACGTAATGAAGAATAAGATCAAAATGTTCTGGCAGATTCCATCGACGATCCTGGCATGAGCCCCGGCCTTCCCAGGCCACGTTCCCGAGTCAGTGCACCTCAGGGTGTGGTGTCCCGAAGTTGTCCCCGTCGGTTTAGATTCTGAGCGGAGTCCTGCACATTTACAAGCTACGGATCTGCATGCTTTTACTTTAGAATGCACTTATGCCAATACG
>NW_006434829.1:2680077-2681824 GCF_000325575.1 Pteropus alecto
ACTGCCCACCTCACATACGAAAATACCCACTATCCACATTTCAGCTTAACTTTCCCACCTGTCCCGTTCCTTAACATGACAGGCGACAGGCGTTACATCACACCTGTAGACTTTTGATGGAGGGGATGGTTGCTGGGTTTCTAAACCGCCTGTCATGTCACCGACAGGGACCGGGATGGAGAATGGAGAGCACTTTTTGAGACGAGAGTAGAAAACACAATGGTACCAATGAGATCGCATGAAATCGCTCTCTGTGGTCGCTGCCGACAGACAGAGCCATCCCGTAGGCCCGGCATTAGGAAGGCGCCTTTGTAAACAAGTGGGATCAGGATGTTGACCATACGCATCAAGCGGACCTTCTGAGGATCAAACACTAGCGAGGTGCGAAATACTCATCCACAGATAAGATGGGCCAAACATTAACCCACGATTTCCCTGCATCGACGTTTACGAACAAACCCTCAGCCTGGAGTTTCCGGATTATCAGCATCCGGGAACTCACGCCGGCCGCTGCGCGCGGCAAAACAGCTGAGTGTCAAGGATCCTGTCGCCGGGGCCCACGGAGCACCCTGGGGTTCGCTGGGGCGCGTTCTTCTAGGGGACGTTTCTGGGGAAAATGCCAGTGTCTCCTCTTCTTGCTTCTTCTCAGATGCCGCTCCGTGTGCGTAAACTCCGGTTCCTTCTGCGGCAGCTGCTCCCTGACCTCTGTGGACAGCAGCGCGGCTGGGCCACGTGGTGTCACATCTCCAACATTCTCGGTCGCCCAGGCCTCGTGCATGGAGCCTCTGAACCGCCCTCACCCTTGTGGATCACAGCCCGGTGTCCCCTCAAGGGGCGTGCTGCAGTCTGTCCCACAGGAGTCCAAGTGTCCGTCCTCTGGGGCAGGAAGGGGCTCTTCCGGTACGGACACCGATCACTCGGGTCCCTCGGCCATAAACACCTGGAAAATCCAGGCAAATGCAGGGTCCCCCGGAAACTACGTCAGGGCTTGATAGATCACGTCATTCCCCCCATTTAGTTTAAACATTTGGGGTGTGGCTCCTATCTGTTCTAAGTCGAGCAGCTGGAAGACGAGCCGACGGGCCCCGCGGCTCCTGGTCTGCAGGAAATGCTTAGAGCGGGAAGAACTTCAAGGAAATTCCGTGAGGCCACAGCGTGCCCACGCCAGCTGACGGTCACTGTCGAGTCCCAGAAAATGCTGTGCCCGCTGGCTCTCCACTGTTCACAAGCACGTACGCGTGCACATACGCATGTGTGCTCTATGGTAACAGGACCCTCCTCCACCATCTTGCACTTGACCTTTACGGAGTTTCAACGTCAACTCACGAAGGTGGCCATCCGCGGCCCGTGTCACGCGGGTGACCCCTCCCTCTCCACAGGAGGCATCTTCAGGACAGCAGCCAGCTCCCAGCATGCACCGTCCACAGCTCCCAGTTTGCTCCTGGGAGCCACATCAAGTGCTACTTTGGACGCACAGCTGAGTGTCAAGGATCCTGTTGCCGGGGCCCACGGAGCACCTTGGGGTTCGTTGGGGCGCGTTCTTGATAATGTGAGTGGTGGCTTCGTCGTTCCCTCCCAAATTCCGCCTCATTCAAAGTGTCACTTGACCCGCGGGAAGCGGCCTGCTGTGTGTGTGACGGAGGCTCACCCCGACGTCGGTTGGGGTGCCTCGGTTTTAGGAACGTTTCTCTTAGCCGTGACCTTCTCTCTGGCATACTCGTCGGTTCTGATCTACCTCCCACCGAGG
>NW_006434829.1:2681853-2687033 GCF_000325575.1 Pteropus alecto
TCCCTGAGCAGCCCGTCCTGCGAGGTGTCGGCCACCTCTCTGTAAACTCCTTTGGGAGCTCATGCCTGGGTCTCCTAGCAAAACTGAAAGGTTTTTAGAATTTCATCAGCTTCGGTTCCTGACCCGCCCTTTAAACACACGATCGACGGCACAGCAGCCTCGGGAGGTCAGGCCGGTGTCAGGAGTCACGTCTGCACCGGGGTCCTGCGGGCGAGAGCCAGGGGCAGAACCCGTGGCTGCCACGTCACGGTGGAGGGGGCTGGGCTGTCACGTCCCCGAGCACAGACACCGGCAAAGGATCCGCCCGTCGCCTCTCTTTTGAGTAGCTCCGTCATCAGCGCCAAGGACCCGCCCCTGGTACCTCCTGCCCGTCCTTGCTACTTGGGCCTTTACAATCCCGTTCCTCGGAGCTGCAGATGGCTCAGGGAAGCCGGTCCCGTGTCCATTTTTCCAACTATCCCGTCGCGATAAAAACGCGGCCGCGGATTCCTGATCTGAAACTCTTGCTTTGCTCGAGGCCGTTATTCGCGTTGTTCTTCGAAAGGCATTTTTTTAATTTAAAAATTCTGCAGGAATCGTGCTTTGCCCCGCTCTCTCTCCAATGTGATTTTCCAATAGCTCTGGTTTTTCATCATCGCTGCTTCCCGAGCTCTGAAATGGCTGTTTATTTTTATGAATTTTGGAGGGGAACCCATTGTTTTTCTCCACCTGTACACACACACGGTATGGTTTTAGCTCTGCCAGAGTCATGACTGAAGATATTTTAAATTTTGGGCGGGGTGGGGGGAGTGGAATCATTTTATGGATGGATTTCTATATATTGCTAAGTTGAAACATCATCCTACTTTTTTTAAAAAATTATCTTTTGTTCTGGTAACATGGAACACTTAAGCCGAAGTTATTTCCTACGCCATTCCCTTTGCATGTATAGTAACTTTACATTTAGCTTTCGGTTTGGATAATAAATCGTGTTGACCACAAAACACTTGTATAAATACAGCTATTTTGAGGTTCTTTTTTTTTTTTCCCCCAGAAATGCTCTTCAAGAGTTCCCCCATGAATCTTCAACACACAGAAGGTAAAATAAATGTTTGTGGGTCACACCCTTCCTCCGGCGTTTGTAAGCTTACAGAGAGAACTGTGACGTGATGGCCTCTCTCATGGTAGATCAGGATTTTACGGAAGGTCCTGTGTCCCAGTCTGATACAAGAAAACTTGACCACGAAAAGGAGGACAGACGCGTGGGGGCAAGCTCCTTAGGTGTGGCCCCTAAGTGACAAAGCTGGGGGGCCCTGGGAGCCTGACATCCGCACAGACCCGCAGGAAAGGACACGATGTGGCCAACCTCACGAAAAGCGAACAGGAAACAATATGGCGTGACTAAAACTCACGTGAATCAAACAGATCTCAGAGAAAAGAATGACGTTTCTCTTCTTCGTGTTTCGAGAAGAACTTCGGAGGCCAAAGGAACGGGCAGGTGGCAATGTCTATAAGATCAATGAGCAGTGCTCACCACAAAGCAGGGCGGCTACATTCGGTGTCTTCCACGTACGACCCATCTCAGGCCGAGGGCGAGAAACGTCCACTGTGCTTTAAAAGATCTAGAAGTAGAAAAACCAATACTAGGTCTTTAATCCCACACGGCCGTTTGTCACGAGATGACTCACAGCATCCGTGGGGTCAGATTAGTCATATTTGAACGGAGCTGGTCCCAGGCAGCAGATAAAACTGTCGTCTTAGATCTCCTCCAGGACCTGCAGGTGGCTGTTTTGAGAGACGGTTCCCGGCTTCAAACCCAGCTGGCTCTAGCTCTCCAGACTCGGATACCTGCTGAGGACGGGGTCCCCCCCGGACCGCCACAGATTAAGCTCTGCGAAGTCACCCCCTATCGCTGATCAGACTCACTGCTCCAACCACTGCAAAAACAGAAGGCATAAAGGTGAATACGAACATAAGAAAGGAGTCTACATCTGCTCTTGCAGCCTTTCCATGTAGTCTCTAAAGTCCGGGGGCTCCCCCAGCCCCAGGTCTTGGCAGACCCACTTGATGTTGTCGTCACTGTCAAACAGGATGGAGTTGGTGTACGGGCCACCGTCCTCCGGGAGGATGGTGGTGTAGGAGGTGAACTTGACCCTCTTCCTCTTCGGGCCCGACGGGGTCGCGGGCTCGTTTTTCATTTCTTTCTCATAGACGTAGTCGGGTCTGAGCAGCTGACTGTGGAAAGCCTTCTGGGAACTGCCGTTCAGAAGGAAGTTCCTCTCCTCGAACTGCAGCCCCCGGTCCGCCGCGGCCGTGCCCTCCTCCGAAGCGACGCCGATGGCCACACTGTTCTCCAGCAGCTCCACTTCGTTCCCGAGCCAGACCCAGTCGTGGGAGTGGGGGAGGTGGCCCTGCTCGCTGACGGCCAGTCTCTTGTGTCTGTATTTCCACGCGAAGGCCACGCAGTTGAGCAGGAAGACCAGGATGGCCAGGCAGAAGACGCAGAGCAGTGCGTACATGCCGATCTCCAGGTCGGTGAGCCCCCGCGAGGTCACGGCCAGCTCCCCGGGGGCCTTGGGGTCCGGCAGCCTCCCCGGGGCGGGGAAGCTCGTGATGGCGTCCGGGCCTCGCTTCGTCTCCTTTCTCTCCGCGGGAGCCCGCGGGGTTGTGCCGTGGCCGGCCCTGTCCTCGCGGCCAGCAGAGGCGCCGTGCTGGGACAGTCCCTGCACCGCTCTGTCCCGGCCCCCTTCCCGCTCGATGGCGTTGCTGAGGTGGTCTGTGTGTTCCCGACCCACACCCTCTATGTCGTTGGTGCCTCCTGGGCGTCCATCCGTGCCAGCCCCGAAGCTGACCTTGACATTGCCCTTCCCCTCACCAGCTCTACTTTGATCAAGGGCCCCTGCCCTTCGCCCTCTGCAACCACGACCGGCCACGCGGCCTGTAGGTTGGCCTGCACGGACACCACCATCTCATCCAGCGACGAGACAGAAATGGAAAAATCCTTGGGGTCGTAAATGTCTAACGGCGTCACCGAGCCATCGCTGAACAAAATCCAGGAACTGACTATCGCCTCCTAAGAGAAACGAAACCACAGCGTCACGTTACAATCAGGCTCCTTCAGATGGGTGGATGTAAACACAATTTCCTATGTGATGTTACTTAAGCACATAAACCGAGAAAAAGAAGCTTCAACGTTTTATCACTCTGCGCATCTCTCGGCGTGCCCCGCACGGGCATCTGTAAGAGGCGACTGGCCCCTGATGTGGAAAACAAATAATACGCTTTAATGAACGCATTAAAGCATACCTTAATTTACCGCATGCCATACAGCAGAATTTTGACTTTGACCTTTCTGAAAACGTTTTGAAGGATGAGGCAATTGATCTGAATCAAATTCAGGGGCGACTTGTCATCCGCCTAATGTTCCAGATAATATCACTCTGAACGTTTTTTATTAGGAAACCAGCACAGGTGAAGCAAACAGACACTGGCCGGAAGTGCTTGTGGAAAGCTGCCCCACGAGACGGGCCGGCCCAGAAGGCACAGCGCTCCGGCATCACTGCAGATGACGCGGGAAGTCTAAGGCTGGAGGAGCATCGTAGAGGTGACGATAACTGTAACAAACAGCAGCGATCTGGTGCCCGTTAGAGCCATTTTGTTTGAGCAGCGATGGAGCAGTTTCCGGGTATGAAGAACCACCTGCTCTGACACATGTGGAGCGTGACCCTCTGGTCCCGATCCAGCACAGACAAGGCTGCTCTAAAGCAGGTGGCACACGGGTGTGTGGTCGCCGTGTAGAAGCTTATACGAGGAAAATGTGTGTGAGCCACCGAGCACTTAGGGACAGAACAGACTGGATGAGAAACAGGAAGAAGCTTCCAGAATCACAGCCCCAGCTCTGAGTGCACCGCTGAGGGAGAAGCGGTCTTGCTGACCAGTGATTAAGGACCCCAGAACCTTACCTGCTGTGGGGCTTGAAGGACGTCCTGGGCGGTCACTGTCGAGACGATGGCCCTTCTCTCCGTCCTGTGAGGCTGCAGGGAAAGAGACAAGCCAGCCACCAGCTGCACGCCCAGGTCTGCGATGGTGACACGGTCGTCCAGGACGATCACCGTCTTCTCGGCCAGGATGGAGTCAGAGAGAGGCGACAGGACCTTCGGAAGAAGTGAGAGAGCCCCATTGGCTGCCCTGCACCCCATTTCAAAGTCCTTAATGGATGCTTCCGGCTAAGCGGTCTCCCAGGCCGTCTCTGCTCAGTGACAACACCCGGCTAAGCTACCCTTCGATGCCCCTTGCTGATCGAAGGAGCTGTACAAACATCACCCTGGTCCATTCCCTTTCCTGTGATTCACACCATAGTAACAGCGGTGTGTTTTCCAAGAAGACTGAAAATTGCCCGCCTTGGCACGAGGCCCCCAAGGATGGTGTGTTTCCCACAATTAGCATTTAGGCATGAAAATGGCAGAGTCGTGGCGAGACTCCCTAAGTGAGCCATGCGTACCCGTCTTCTGTGTGTATTCCTCCCAGTGGACACGGAAACGTTCACTGTGGGACGATGATGGTGGCCATGCCTGCCACCGTCATCGCTGGGTAAACCAGGCAAATAAAGTGGAAAAGGGAATCTTAATGCCCGAGGAAGCCATTTGTCCTAATTCAGCCTCTGATGTGGAAGCGGGAAGAGATATACAAAATACGACGTTTAATCCAGCTTCGTCAAAAATGAACCGTGAAAACACCTAAAATAGGACTTGATTAACTATGAGCGGTAACATTGAACATCTTCATTTAAAAACGTGCTGTACCCCTTCTGCATAATTACCCTGTCAAACTTGGCTAGAAAACGATTTTACTATAATAAAATAGAGAACATTTAATGGTGGATTTTTTTGTTGTTACATTTAGTGTAAATACAGGTTTGATTTTTTTTTTTAAATGCTGTCCACCGTTCCAAGAGTAATATAGCTAAATGGTTAACCCTCAAGGTTAGAAAGATAAAACTAGCGTTCACCGTGTCTACCATCGCCTATCGGCGATGCGTGTAAAATCAGCCAACTATCCTCCCGGGGAGGGGGGACACTGCTCGCACGGTGTGTTTAGTTTAGCTGCGACTGGTCAGAGGAGTTCGGTGGTTTTTCTCACCTCTCTCTAAGGAGCAAAGCTTGAGCTGAGATGTAAAGGCGCGAACGCGGGCCGGGCCGGGC
>NW_006434829.1:2687542-2696554 GCF_000325575.1 Pteropus alecto
CCCGGCGTGGGGCGCGGGGCGGGCGGCCTGGGCCCTCGGGGCCGGTCCTGCATCTCCCAGCGCCCGACCCCGCACCTGCTGTCAGCATGGCTCGGAAGCGGACATCAGGACGGCCGCCCCTGACCTTCCCCCGGGGTGCGTGAGGCTCAAGCGCGTCACCTGAGGGCTGCTCCAGAACCTTCCCTGCTAGACGAACCAGCCCTGCGCCCTTCCATGAGAGGACTTTGGTGGCTGTGACCAGCCTGCGACCGTCAGTGGCCGGGAATTTGTGTCAGAGAAGGGGGAAGCCACTCGCAGGCATTGAGTCAGACCTACTGTGTGCCGGGAGCTGCTCTACACGCCCAGTCACCACCATGAGAACTGACATAGGTCGGCCACATGCCCCACGCCAGCCACACGCGGTCGGCTCATTTAACCTCCACAGAACCTGGAGGGGTGATGGGGTTTTATTGTCCAATCTTACCAGCGAGGAGGTCAAGGTACACAGAAGAGAGGGGACTTGGCCACAGTCAGTCGACCGGTCATTGAGACACAGGGCCCAAGCCCAGGCTGCTGTCCCCTGGTTTGTGTCCTCTCCCTGTGCCTAGCTAACTCCGTCCATCACCACAGCCGTGAAGCATGTCCTTAGTCTCACGCGGAGAAACCAAGGCTTGGGGGGTCGGTGTGTGGCCGGGACAGCTGCTCAGGCGGACGCGGCTCGAGCTCCACTTGACTCCAGAAACCCAATACATCACTCTACCTCCCTGAGGGGTCTGAGAACCACGTGGAAAGTTACAGGAAAACTCGCCAGCACCGTTATGTAGCAACTTAAATGTCCCAAAGGGAAGGGTGACCATTCTTGCTGGTAAGGGAGATGATTTCAGAGGGCAGAGGGACATAGCATGAAAAACATTGACTGATATATTGCAAAGTCATGCCCGTTTTATATTTTCATCCTTAGGCGTATATCACAGAGGCTGTCTGTTCGGTGCCTCCCACCAAGATAGGGGCCCCATCCCAGGGGACGCAGACCTACCGTCCTGTCCGAGAGCCACCTCGCCCCGCTGGCTTCCTCACCTTCTGTTTGGGGCCACGGGGACCCTCCAGCCTTTGATCTGGCTCAGCTCCGTGTCCGAGATCTCTATCTGCAAGGGGAGTCTGGGGGCCCACACGGTGACCTCCAACTGCGAGGTGAAGTGCTGGTGGGTGAAGTTCACGATCGTGTCCACTTTGCTCTTCATCTCCTTCCCATTCACAAAAACGGAATCGCAGTGGTTGGACACCTGTGGGGAAGGTTCGGGATCCCGAGATGCAGCAGCAGGAAAAACACAGGCGAAAGCTGACGGTGGCAGTTCATGAACCGCAGGGACTGGGACTTAGGAGATGCCGAGACAGCCAGAGCATGACTTGAACAGAATGTAATTTGTAGGCACTAATTAGTGACAAATACTGATAAACAGACTCCAGGAAAACCATTTCGCATTACGAAATACTGATGAGTAAAACCATGAACGTAATTTAATGGAGTTACAGAACCTTTGTTGCCTCTTTGTGTTTTTGTCTGCCTCACCTTTTATGTACTCAAACCACCACTAAACAAAACCCAGGTGAGACATATGTCACTCTGGCACCATATTTGAAGAAGCATAAAAGGTAGCCATATGTTACTTAAGAAAAATACTCAATTTATTCAAGCCGTAAAGAGGATCTTTTCTGAAAACCAAGAGAGCTTTGCACTAGATTAAAATCCTGATGGGAAAATACTCACGAAATGCACTAAAATGTGGATATAATTATTTTGTATCATTAAAGTATAATTTTGCAGAGCAGAAGCCAGGATGGAGCATTTTATGGCTTTGGCTCGGCTCGTGTGGTATCCTTTTGACGTGCATGCATTAGCGGGTTACGGATTAGCCCATCGAAGCCCCCATTTCAGATAAACGAGTAAAATGCTGATGGCGTTCTCTTCTGTGCCATCGGGAAAGCGTCGATTACTTATCCATGTGTGTGTCGGGGAGGAGCTGGGACTCAGGGTCACTTCATGGGCAGAAGACACAAAGTCAACAATCAGTTCACCACAGAATCACAAACTGCGAGGGGTCCATGACCTCACTTTACAGATGAAGAACCTGAGGCCAGCGATGGGACCTAACTGGCTCGAGGTCGCACGCCGCATTTGGGGTGACCCGCGGGCTGCTGGCAGGGCCCCCGCACTTGGCCCTGAGTGCCTCCAGGCAAGCCCCAGACGAGGACGCATTCTGGACTTCGTCTTCCTCACCACGTTTGTCCCTGCAGCCCAGGCCTCCCTCCCACGCCCCAGACGCGCCCGTCCACCGGCCTCCTGGTCCGAAGTGCCAGCGTCCAAACTCGCAGAGCGAACTTCCACGTTTGAGACAAATTACCATCAGCTCCACCGATGGACAAGGGGCGAAGAAGACGCAATATACAGATGAGACACAGAGAGATGCAGATGGTATCGATGTACCTGTCGCTATAGATACACAGTGAAATATCACTCGGCCATAAAAAAGAATGAAATCTTGCCATCCGCAACAATGTGGATGCACCTAGAGGGTGTTATACTGAATAAGTCAGACACGGAAAGACAAATATGATATGATTTCATTTATACGGAGACACTAAGGAACAAAATAAACAAACAAAACGGAAACCAACTCATAGATACAGAGAACAAACTGATCGTTGCCAGATGAGAGAGGGATCAGGGAAATGTGGGGGGGAAGTGAAGGGATTTAGAGGTATAAATTGGCAGTTATAAAAACAGCCACAGGGCCGTGAGGGACAGCAGAGAGGATATAGTCAGTAATATTGCAATAACTGTGTGTGGTGCCAGGTGGGTACCAGACTTACGGGGTGATCACTTTGCAAGGTATAGACACGTCTAATCTCTATGTGGTACACCTGAAACTAATACAATATTGTATGTCAGCTATGATGAAAATATGAATTTAAAAAAATGGTAACTCCTTTAAAACATTTGTTATTAAAGGAGATGCTGAAACCTCTCCATGTGTCCCCAGTCACAGCCACGGCTCCTTGTCACTCCCACTTCGCAATGTCACACGTCTTTAGGAGTCTTTGAGCAGAGTCGACCGAGGCCACTCATGAAGAAATGGGATGCTGACTGGGTGAGCCTGAGCCACGAGGCGCTGAGCAGGTGCTGGAGGGTGACGCGCATCAGGCCAAGTTCACTTTGGAGCCCCTGCCCCGCCCTGTCGGAACTAAAGAGTCCAGTGTCGTCTGCCCTGCAAGGCCAAGGGCAGCCACGATGTGCTGTGTGTCAGACACTGGGTACGGGTCAGCTAGGGACCAGTTTGGTGGCTCGTCCTCAAGTCCAAGGAGAGGCAGCTGGGAGTAGCAGCTCGGTGCCTCATACTGAGGTCCGGAGGTGGCCCTTGTGACACCTCTCCCCTCCCGACATCTGGATAAGTCACTCCCCAACCTCCAGGGCCCAGACTCTGCAATAAATTAATTTGCACCTCACCAGCACTGGAGGTCATCGCGAGCCCCCATTCTCTGAAGGGGACACCCTAATTCGGTGTTGCGAAGTCTAATCTTGATGGCTGGCACTCGGCTTCGTTCATTTTTATCAGTTCTTGGTCATGCAGGTTGGTCTGGCTCCCACGGTTGGCCCGTGGCTGGGATGGGTCCCTTCTCCGCGTCTCTGAGGCAGCGTGCCTATGGCCTGACTGTGCGGCCTCCCAACAAAAGCCGGCTGGCCGCTGTGGCTGCACCGAGACCACCGTGCTCCCTCTGCGTCTCGTCCTCGGCAAGCAACCTCATCACAGCAGCGCCCAGCCTCGGCACTGACCGAGAGAGACCTCGGGCCTCGTCTCAGGGAGATGAGAGCGAGGGTGGGTGCCCATCTTCAAGGCACGAGAGGTCACTCGAGTCAGAACTTAAAACTCGGGGCCAGTGATGAACGCGGTGGGCTCTGGGCAAGGACTCTGGGGACACAGAGCATATCCGAGAGTCCCCACTCACGTACAAAACGCTGTCAGATACGGTGACAGGTGCAACAGTAAGGTCCACAGACTGCTGACAGGATGGCCGGGCCTCCCTGGCCATCTCCTGTCCACCTGAACGACAGCAAGGGATTGCCACTCACCCGAGTCTGAGCGTCACGCTGGACCATCTGACACCCGTGTCCCATCCGACCTCACTGCTCCCCCACCCACCCAATGGCACAAGTACCAAACACAGACCAGCTGCATGCTGCTTATGGGCCTCCACGGAGAAATGGAAAATATTCTGGTCCCGCCCCCCTTCCACCGGGAGAAAGATCTCTCTCCCAGTCACATTCAGCCAGGTTCGGTTCTGCCCTTGCCGACAGCTGCCTCCGAGGTAAGGTTTCTTCCCTTACCACACGCCAGCAAATCAGGCCCGAGATGACAATCTGGTGTGAAGTTTAGCACATACTAATCCATAGAATGTTTTCTTTTAGCCTTTCATCCCTTGACCCCAGGGGTTTTAAAAATGCCACCAGCACTTGTCAGCTTAGGGGAAGGTCCAAGTCCCTGGGAGTCATCAGCAGCAGGTGTGGCCGGCTGCCTGCACAGGCGCTGATGGCCGACCAGAGCCTGTGGAGAGGGTGCCGCTAGCTGGGTCCCCCTGGCCTGGGTGCTGGAGCCGACGCCTAGGTGTTCGCACCTGAATTAGTCACATAAAAGCAAAGCGTTTGGGCAGGATCGACATATTCTCAGGGGGATGTGAGATCTCTAGGGTTTGTGTTTTCCAAACATTTTGAAAATTTCTTTTAAGAAACTTTTCTATCCAAGGATGCGAATTGTGCGCTCCAGGTATAAAAACCCACAGCGGCTCCGAGAGTCCTCATCTCTGAGACTCCAGGCGAAGAGAAAAACTAAATGGACTAGATGCCCCCACCGGCGATCACGCCCCAATCGGAACACAGCCAAGAGGGACCCCGAAAGGCCAGAGCTGAGAAAACCCAGCAGAGTGAGATTTGCTCGCTGCCGCCAGGAGAGGGCTAGATGTCCAGACCCATATCCAAGGAGAGCTCCGGTGGGGGGTACCCGCGACCCGGGGCCCGGCCAGGCTGAGCGAGTCACGCAGGAGGCTCGATGACAAGCAGTGCTTCTGCAGCTCAGCAGTCGGCACGTGCACCCCTCCATCAACCTCGAGACCTTGCCGGCAAGGCGCGCGCTCACTGGAACCCCGGACTCAAACGTCGGGTCTGAACAACTGAGAAGCCGCCCGTGGTGGAAAGCGGTTCTCACAGTAAACGACCCAGCTTTGTGAAGACCTCTACGGACACTGGCGACAAATCAAAATCGTGGCATCCGATGCACTGTTCTAATACGTCTCACCTGAGACAGCTAGTATATCTAATACACGTATAACAAACAGGGCGCAGGTTACCGTACGTTCATCCCTATTCCTTTTAGCACGATGGGCCAGGGATGGAGCTTCGTGGGGGTTGGGGGGGAGGTTGGGGGCAGTGCTGGTGGGAGTTGACTCAACAACCAAAAACCCTTCTGATCCCGGGAGGTGACAAAATAAAGAAGGTGACTCCGCTGTGCATGGCAGGACAGCTGGGGACTGCGGCAAACTCGAGAGAGCCAACCCAAACCTCGCTCGGGGGGACAACTCTAAAAGGGACAGCCGCCACCCACCGAGGCTCCTCGTAGCCACGCAGGGATGTGGGACTGTGTTTGGAGAGCTTGTGACTTTGCGAGAGAAACAGGAAATTCAGAGTTTGGGTGAAACTGACTAAGTTTGAAGCATGAGCATCTAAGCGTATATTTTAAAGTCCTTTCCTGGCCGCGCTGAGCACATTTTGGTGGCTGTGCTTTCCTCGGGACTTGCCACTCAATGGCCAGTGGCCTGAGGCCACCCTGATGTACACGTACACGAGACCTGTGCCCCGGCGCAGGCGTGTTTGGTTTCTGTTTCTTCCCCCTACAGTATAACAGCCTTCCAGGCCCATGTTGTGGCCTCATTAGCGTCATGCTCTTCAGTCCTTACGAAAACCTTTCTAGCTCCGCACAGACTCGCCCAGAAGCAGGAAGCAGGCTCCTGTCCCCGCTCCGGGTAGCAGGAAGGGGGCCGATGAGCGCGGTCCGCGCGGGCGTGGGCTGGGGGTGGGGCTCAGTACAGGTTTTGTTTCCTCGATGTTATTCATATCAAATTTAGGAAATGAAAATTCTTTTGCCCGACGTGACCGAGCAAAGCCCGTCCTGCCCCAGGCAGAGCTGCGGTGCGGGCACTCGAACCAGAGCTGGCACGCGCCACACACCGCGGCCTCCAGACCCCTCTGGTCTCAGCGCAAGGCCACCTACTGCGCTCACACGACTGTGCCCATTTGAAAGGAAGTCAGAACATAAGCCTCATACTTATCAAATGTCCCACCCAAAGGTGTCAGGAACGGCTGGCACGGTCACCTCTCTGTTCTCAAGCACAGACTGCGGGGAGCAGTATGGCTGAAACCTGATGACAGAAAGCGCTTGGCTGTCCAGAGCATTAAAGATGACTTTATTAGGGCGATCGCTGGGGACTGAGGCCTTGAACCTTTAAAAAGAGCTTGTTGACCTTGGCTTTAGAAGTGGTTGGAAAACGCGACCGGTCGTGGCGAGGGGGCCCGGTAAGAAGGCTGACCCAAGGCCGACCCAAGGCTGCAGGGAGGAGCCGAGGTCTGAGGAAGGGCTTTGAAATCTGAGGTCTTCTTTTAGCATATAGGTTAAACCTTACTGGTTTCAATGGAAAATGAATCCAAGGGCAGTTCAGAAGATGTCTTCGGGAATGAAGGAATGGTGACCCTCAATGGCCTTTTACTGCTGGAAGCCCATCCCTCTCGAAAATGGAACGCAAGGCAGGCCCATGTGGAGGCGGCTGTGTGATCCAGTCTGGCCGCTCTCTAAGAAATCTGCTTTCAACGTTTCCAGCTGACACAGAGCTTCTATTTCCAACAGGTGCAAAAGGCAGCATTACCCTCTGAACGTCCACACTGGCCCGTGATACACATCAGTAACGTGCTAATACATGGCTTAAGCTAAATTCTCTGCGTATTGCGGGGAAAACATGAGACTCGCAAGAGCTTTCTCTCATCTGTGCCTGTCTTCACTGTGGGGTTTATGTTCACTGGCTCCTAACGTGAGTGAATTTCCGTGTAGACAACTACAATATTTAAGGGAAGAGGGGAAGAAACTACTATGATTAGAAGATAATAATCTTAATCTCTAGATAGGCTTAACATAAGCCGATTCACAGACAATCACGGGAATAAAGCGGGGAGCTGACGTCACTTTCCCCACTTGTCTTTGGCCCTGGGGAGCAAGCAGCGTAAATTTACAAACTTAGATTTAGACATAAAAATGAAAACCAAACAGACGAGGCTCAGAATGCTATTATCTCCCCATCTATCAAAGAGAGAGTTTCGAAATATTTGAAAACTTTTTTCCCCTATAGAAATCGCTTCGTAACACCATATCGGTAGAAAGGGCAAAAACCGCACGATCGTCTCAATAGATACGATAAAAGTATTTGAGAAAACCCAACACGCCTTCGTGCTAAACACGCCACACACTGGGATTAGAAGGGAAATTCCTCAACTTGATCAAAGGCAAGTCCCAAAAAGAAAAACAAACAAACAAACAAAATCATCACTAGCGTTATATTTAATGGATAAAAAAAGGAATGTTTTCTCCCTGAGATCAGAGAATGTCCACTCTCTCTACTTCCACTTGACATTTGAGTGGAGATTCTGGCCAGGGCAATAAGGCAAGAAAATGAAATGAGAGACATCCAGACTGGAAAGGAAAAAGTGAACGACCGTTCCTTACAAGTGACACGATCTTGTATATAGCAAATCCTAGGGAATCCATTAAGGAAAAAAAAAAAAACATTAAAACTAATAAACAAATCCAGCAAAGTTAGAGGCTACAAGGTTGATATGCAAAAACCAACTGTATGTCTATATATCAACAGAGAGCAATCTGAAAATGAAACCAAGTAAATAAATCAATTTAAAATGGCACCAGAAAGAGCAAACAACTTAGGGACAAACTTAACAAAAGAAGTGCCAAGGTTAAGTTCAAAAAAACCAAAACCACGGCTAGAAGACATTGAAAAAGATCTTGTGGACATAAACACACCGCACGTCCCTGATCAGAAGACTCAACATTACGATGGTAAAACCCCCCAGATCAATCTACAAGGTCAACGTGATGCCTATCAAAATCCCCAAATTCCAGCTGCCTTTTTGGCAGAAATGGACAAGCTGGTCCTAAAATTTATATGGAAAGTCAAGGGACCCAGAACAGTCAAAACAATCGTGAAAAAGAATAACAAAAAAGCTTGAGAATTCACACACCCGATTACAAAACTTACTACAAAGCTATGGTAACAAGGAGGCTGGAAGACTGGGCTCCAGAAGAGGCTGCTTATCCCACCCGCCTCATGAACTGTCACGAAGAGACATACTGGTCATTGGAACAGAACTGAGAACACATAAGAAAAACCTCACATTGACGGTCAGTTGATTTTTGGAAAGGATGCCAAGAGTCTCTGCTGGTTTGTTGCTTTCAGTTTCCGAGCCCACAAGAGTGAAATCATGTGGTTCTCAACTTTTTCTGTCTGACTTATTTCGCTTAGTGTGATTATCTCAGGATCCATCTATGTTGTCACGAATGGCAGTATTTCATCTTTTCTTATGGCTGAGTAATATTCCATCATATATATGTACCACAGCTTCTTTATCCAGTCAACTATCAAAGGATATTTCTGTTGTTTCCATGTCTTGGCCACCGTGCATAGTGCTACAGTGAACATCGATGTGCATATATCTCTACAAATAAATGTTTAAAAAAAATTTAGTGAATCAGAAGACTTAAGAATTAGAAAGTTTGTGAGAGGAATGATTTTTATATTTGGAAGTTTTAAAATAATATATTTGATTTTAGTTTAAACTCTTGACACTTAAAAATGGTAGAATTAGAGTACTTTTTTAATTTTTAAATTGTGAGCCTAGCAGGTGAGAGATAGGTCAGGTATTCT
>NW_006434829.1:2697483-2716793 GCF_000325575.1 Pteropus alecto
GCAGAGGCAGGCAGAAGTCAGAGGAGGAGAGAGGACCCTCTGAATCCAGCTCTGCCCAAAGTTGTCATGGTCCTCGTGGCTGCACAAGCCAATACATCGCCCTTTTTTTGGTGTAAGATGGCTGGATGTGGGTTTCTATTACTTGCGACCAAAAGAAAAAGCAAAGCCAAACTCACGGACCCAGGACCTCCCCGCAGGCTGCCGGCCCCACCCCCATCACACCTGCCCAACACCCCCGCGAACGGTGGCATCTCTTACTTGGTGACGTCTGCCCAAATGTGGCTTTCTAAGGACCCTGTTCAGGGCATACCCACCGTCCACCCACAGTCTCTATAAATCCAACCACTCAAGGAAAACTGGTCTCGTAGCCTTTATAGTGCTCCCTAATAACGCAGGGATGCACTGCTCCATGTCCCCCCTGACCCCAGTGACAACAGCAGAGGCTGAGGGACGGGCCCCCACACAGCGCTCAGCGGCAGAACCTCTGTGCTTTCTCTGAGAGCACGTCCACTGCCTGCCCTTGCCCGTCGCAGGCTGAATCTGGAAACGAGATTCTTCCACAGGGCGGAGAAGGCTGCGGAATCTCAACGCCCTCCCATGAGGCCTTCAGCATCTCATTATTGCGAGTCCAGCTGACACCAGAAGGCTGGAGATTTCATTACTGCAGCCAAAAGTTGGGGGCACCCTGGCTGAGATCGGCACGCGCTTACACTTATTTCTCTCCGAGCGTGAACGAGTTCCTCCCCTGCTGATGGCAAAGGACCGGCCTCCGTGGTTCCGGAGACCACGATTCATAAACGAGCAACACACTCACCGACACATAAAAACGTGAGGCCGTCCCTTAGTCAGAAAGCTAGGCCTTCAGAGATTAAATCATAATTACCGCACAGAAGTTGCCTTTTTCTTCCTTCCTCTGAAGACATTTAAAGAAACTCAGCCCAGAAAAGAAGTTTTATTTTTAAATGCAGTAGGCAGCTTAAAGCACCTCCCCGCCAAAGGTAGCCACATCTTAACCCTGAGAACCTCCACATGTGTTACCTCACATGGCGAGGTGGGTTGGATTGTGGCCCCAAAATGAGACGTCCGCGTTCCGGCTCCTGGTACCCGGGAAGGTGACCTTACTTAGAAACGGCGTCTTTGCAGATATAAGCATGTTAAGGACCTTGAGATTAGCCATCTTGGAATTAGGAGAGCCCCCAAATCCAATGACGAGTGCCCTTACAAGAGAAGAAAGCCACACAGCACAGTGACACCTGGGCAGGACGCCGCTCACGTATCTACGCTCGGTTCAGCGTGCCCCAAACTCCACGCCGCGGTTCTGATCACACAGAGATTTGACAGCTATTTACTAAATTCCATTACACGAGCTTGGAGGAACTGTAGACGGCCAGCCGACAACTCCTCCATCAGCAGACACGGAAGGGAAGAAGAGGAGGACGTACCCAAACTTCGACGCCCCCAAATCTAACTCGGTTAGATCAGAATTCCCCTTAAAACTAAACGCCGTGCTATAATGCCCCGGGAAATACGGCCACAGCTCAAACGCAAGGACTTTTCTTTACCCATCCACTGTCCCGAACTTGCTGAACCCAGGCTCTACCCCGGGCTCCTGACAGTTCTGATTATCGATAGTTCTGCCTCAGCACTGAGCCGAGAACAAAGCTCCGTGAGAAGCACCTCTCCACCAGATCCTTAGCATCTCCTGTGCCTGGTGCAAACCTGGGCCCAGAGGTGTTGAGTGATCTGGCCAAGGTCGGACAGTGAAGCGGGCGGAGTCAGGATCTGGGCCGACGTCCTCGGAGAGCTCAACCGAAGAGCTCGCCACCTCTGCGCTGAGCTAGGTCAGGTCCCTTTTAAGTTTCACTCTTGGAATCTAAAAAGCACAGATCTGCTCTGTCTCCCTCATGTCCCCCTTCACCCCACCCCCGGCCAAACACTCACACTTCCTCCAAGCGTTTCTCCTGCGATTTGATTTCAGGGGCCCTCAGCCCCCCGGACAATCTCGGACAGAGTACAGTCCAGTTTCCTGCGTTGCTCTTACGCCCAAAGGGAGAGTGTCCTCCTTTGGAGTGACAGAGCGTGAGATCCGTCATCTGTTGCTTTATTTTTTATAGGGGCCAGGACATGACAAATAGCTCGCTTTCCTCTGAAATGTGCCATCAGAAAACCAGCAGCTCGGGTGTGACGAGGAAGGACAAACGCCCCTGAGCCTCCGCGCGGGAGACAAGAGGGGGTGGTGGAGACCACGGTCACTGCAGGGGGGAGGGCACAGGGGTGTCCTCTAGTCAGCTCCCAGTGACGGTCACAGGGAGCAGGTGGGCCCAGGGCGACCTGACCTTGTGGTTTTCACAGGAAGCTGGAATCCAGATTTCTCTGTGACTTTGCCAGTTTGCACAGGACGGCGATAAATTACACACACGCACTACTGTTAAGATGACCCGCCCCTTGCGTGTGTTTTTAACATGATAGTTGTCGACTTAGAACGCAGACTCCCAGTCCGGCCAGATTGTGCCAAGCTGCCAGCCTTTTAAAATCACTTATGTTCTCAGACGCTTTCCCCCAAGTCATCTAAGCCCAAAGACAATCTGTCCATGTGGCGCCACAATGTACGTCTCCCTAAACTCACATTTCCTCCTTTACCTAAAGGGTAGAATTTCCAGTGCACGGAGGTCTTTGGTGAGCCCCACGAGAGTCTGTCTCCCTGGGGATCACGCGGTGCTTCCTGCACTGGGAAAAGGTGACTGCACGGTGAGCCATATGTTTGAGCCCATGACCGCCATCGCCACCGGACACACATCCAGGTGCCATCGCCAGCGTCCCCTTCTGGAATGACACGGGGATGGTGAACGATGCGGGTGCCAAAGCTGACCACGCCCAGCGCGTCATCGGATGAGCTTGTGCGGCTTGGCTCAGATCTTCCTAAACTCTGAAGATAGAAGGTTCTAGATGTGTCTAATCGAGCCTGCCCACAGCACACAGGTCGGGGCTGTGTGTACTCTGGAGCTCGTCTGCCTTCTGTCTCAAGGGAGAACCGCGCCCCCAGCCCGGGAGCCTGGCTGTGCCTAACTCGGGGTTCCTGAGCACTGAGTTTAGTTTTAAGACGGGCCCCACACACACATACCAGTCCAACTCGTCCTCATCGAGACCGCCCCCGCCCGAGGCTCAGCCTCCTGCAGGTCACAGGAGGAAGAGACCGAGCCCTCTCAGGCCTCCCCGTGGGGACGCCACACTGGCCTGGCCGTCACATGCCAGGTGCTGCAGACGGGGCCCCGGTCTCCCTTCGCCTCCCAGCACGGACAGGCTCTCGGGGTGACTGTATTTTCCTGAAACGAATGGACAGGGAGGACCTGGGGGCTGTGTCAGCAGTTTGAAGAGGAAGGACAGTTCTGAAGATTTAAGCCCTGACCCCAGAGGTCTCGGCTAAGAAAAGAAGATGGCCGGCCAGTCAGCTACGGAAAGACAGGCGGACGCCCTAAATCCGGCGACTCAAACAGACCCAGCGAAGGACGTGAACACAACCGCGGGCTGGCTCCCGGCTGCATCGGGGGTCACGGATTCGGCTAATCAGAATGGAGGGCCCAGCAGAAGTGTCCCCTGCCCGGGTTTCCCACACTGTGGCCTATATCCCCCTGGTGACGCTCAGGTTAGGTGGCACAGGGAGGAACATTTTTTTAACTTAATAGTCATTAATTTTAATCTATATTAATAGAAAAAAAGCACATCGAGCTCACGGATTGTACTGTCTTATAATGAGGCTCGATCAGTATTTAAATGTTTGAAAAGTGGGGCATTTAAAGAAAAGTAGAGAGTAGGTGGTACCGCCTGGCACAGGACGTCAGCAGTGACCGTAGCTGGCTGCAATCGGGCCCTGTCGTCCCGTGAGGAAAAGTAGGGGAAGAAAATCCTGTCACTCAAGACGAAGGGCGGGGTCCCCACCAGGGGCAGGAGGCAGAGCCCCAGCTGCTCAGTCAGAGCCAGCCCCTGGGACAGGAGGGCCCCAGCAGGACTCGGGGGCTGGGGGCGAAGCCCGTCATACCTTGATGACGTCCTCGTCGGCAGACCGGCACTCCACGGACTCCGACACGTCCACCACTGAGCCGTCCTCCTGAACGGCCACCACCCTGACGGGCACCGCGACAGCTTTTCCAGTGACAATGGCCGTGTTGAGGATCTCCGTGTCCTACACGGGCAAGAAGGGGGCACATGTCAGCAAGCAGGCACCCCAGCGGCCGCAGGAGGGGCCCCCGACCCAGCTGCCTCCCACCCCGATGCCTGTTCCGCCCCTCAACTGTCTGTGCCCACTCTGTGCCCATTGTGTCCACTGTGTCCGCTCTGCCTGTGCCCACTGTCTGTGCCCACTGTCTGTGCCCACTCTGCCTGTGCCCACTGTGTCCACTCTGTGTCTGCTCTATCTGTGCCCACTGTGTCTGTGCCCACTGTGTCCACTCTGTCTATGCCCACTGTCTGTGTCCACTGTGTCTATTCTGTGCCCACTCTGTGTCCACTCTGCCTGTGCCCACTCTGTGCCCACTCTGCCTGTGCCCACTGTCTGTGCCCACTCCGCCTGTGTCCACTCTGCCTGTGCCCAGTCTGTGCCCACTCTATCTGTGTCCATTCTGCCTGTGCCCACTCTATCTGTGTCCACTCTGTACCCACTCTGTGCCCATTGTGTCCACTGTGTCCACTCTGCCTGTGCCCACTGTCTGTGCCCATTGTCTGTGCCTACTCTGCCTGTGCCCACTGTGTCCACTGTGTCCACTTTGCCTGTGCCCACTCTGCCTGTGCCCACTGTGTCCACTGTGTCCACTCTGCCTGTGTCCACTGTGTCCACTCTGCCTGTGCCCACTGTGTCCACTCTGCCTGTGCCCACTGTCTCTGTCCACTCTGTGCCCACTCTGTGCCCACCGTGTCTGTGCCCACTCTGTGTCCACTGTCTCTGTCCACTCTGTGTCCACTCTATCTGTGTCCACGGCGCGTCTCGCACAAGCACGAGAGTTCTTTTCAATCTGCCGAATCTTGGCTGGAGGCTCAGGGGGTGAGCGCTGCCTTGTTAGCACAGAGACCGTAACCTTCGTTTTACAGCAGGTGTAACGGAAGAGAACCAGTGTCAGCGTAGAGTGATCCCCCGCCCTCCTGAGCTGACGGCCAGCACGCCGGTCCCCAAACCCCCAAGCAGCCCGAGACCCCCTCCCGGCCCAGGCGTGTTATGTGCCGACATCGTGTTAGTTCCTGTCCTCCCCTGGTGACCCCTCAGCGTTCCGTAGGTCCTGTTCTCACAAATTACCTCCGATCTGTCCAACCCCGCTACCCCCGCCACCTAGGCGATGCCCCCCTCGGACACGTACCCTGTCCGGGTCTGAGACCGGCTCGGCCGCTGTCTCGGTGAGGACCACGTGATCCCACAGCCACAGGAGCCCGGAGGCCGGTGAAATGACCAGGCGTCCGCATAATGGAGGTTCTGGAGGCGCGTGGCTGCCGCCTCGGGTCCAGTGGCTCCGGGAGGGCAGGGTCACTTCTCTGCAGCTCCCTTGGCCACTCCATCAAGGTCCGAGATGGCGTCCATGACGCCAGCCATCACGTCCACCGTCTGAGCAGGGAGGAGGTGGAGGGGGCGGGGCACGCTCCTTGTCACCAAAGCGCGTCGCGTGGCCAGCCGCGGGCAAAGGAGGCTGGGACCGTGGCTCTACGGTGCCACTGGCCGTGGAGAAGGGGAAGCAAATAGCTCTGTTTACTCCCCTCCCGGCATCGGCCAAGGGTGACCTGCCCCTGTGCCGGGGTCCCCGCCCGGAATAAGGGGGCTCTTAAAAGCACGGCAACTTTATGAAGAGTTAACGGCCATCTACGTACACGGTCCGGGGCGGAATAGGGACGGAGCGGGCAGCGATGGCTCGGTAAAGACCGCTATCCCGGAGCCCGCCTTAAAACGCCCGCTGAAGCAGTGTGTTCGCGAGCCACCGCACAGGCTCAGAAACGGACTCTGGGGGACGGGCCACTTCCACGTGTGACCGGAGAGAAGGAGTCAACTAGGGAGGCTGGGGACAACTGGGGGACGCAGCTCGGCCACGGGAGTCACCAAGCACGCAGTGAGCGGCCCCACCAGAATGGCCCGCAGCGGAGATAACCTCGAGCGCTCCTGTCACAGCCGGAGTCCGCGTCCCTGCCCCAGCTCCCAGGGAGTCCCACGTCCGGTGTTCTACGTGGGCCCCTCGCTCCCCACCCCCAACTCGGAGAACAGTAAGAGAGAGGGTCGAATGTTAATAGCAATAATAATGAGTAGGGTTCTAACATCAACTTTATCAAGAACTTTTGAAAATAGCACAACCCAATCTTAACAAGATGAAAGATAAGGTGTTTCTTTAACGCGTGTCCTTCCCTGTGAACGGAATCTCAAGGAGGTAACCCAAAAGGACAGACGCCCGTCCACGACCCGAGTGTTCTCGTCCCATGTATATCTAAGGTGCACGGGGAGGGCAGGAAGCAAGAAGCAAGGCGGAAGCCGGGGTGGGAACTCGCCCCACGACGGCGCGCAGCCATCACCGTCTGCAAAGAACAGAGGCCGCCTCGTGGTCCCGCACCGAACTGCTAGATTCGACTCGAAATGCAACTGAGCGACGTCGCTGTGCGCGTCCCGGGCGCCGGGCTGATTTTGCCGGCTGAGCATCTACGGATGCGAAACATGCACCCTCCCTTCGTTCCGTGTTTCCTTTGGGGATCGTCCCCGCTCTGCTGTCAGGAAACGTGGCTTGGATGGTGCTGACTCCGGGCCACCAAACCAGACTTCACAGCTAAGCCAATGAACCAAACGTGAACCATTGAGATACTGCAGCCTGACTCAAGTGAAGCCTGAACAGAAGAAGCCAGAGACCGGGAGAGGAGGGATAACTGGGAAGGATTTCTGGGTTCCTGAATCGGGCTACATTTGTGTCAGTGACTTTCGGAAATTTAGATCTATAAAAGGAACTGTAACTTAAGTTTGAATTGTTCTTTTTGTTTGTTTGTTTTGTCACTTGACACAAACTCTCAACTAATCTCGTGAGATTAAGCAACACTCTAGGCTCTAGGGGAAGAGAAAAGACTAAAGTAAACATCAATGTCTACCCTATGGAAGCTCACAGCCTTCAAAGAAGACATTGCGATAATTCCTCCAGACTGAGTTTCAAGGCAGGTGACTTCATTTTCCATAACGACCCATCGAAACGGATCCAGACTTGTGCTTTTATTCCAACCACCTTTGCAACCGTGTTCCCATGGGTGGCTGGGATTGTGCAACCAGTATCCATCAAAAAAAACAAACAAAAAAATCTGCAGGGTATTTTCTACCCACCTCTGGCGCAGTAAAGCAATTTATCATGTTAAATAGTACATTTTAATCATCCCCTGGTGCCGGTGACTGCTCAAAATTCACCATCGATCAAAATACAAGTCTTCTAATTCTGCTCCTATTTACGCCTTGAACACCTATTTATGTTCCTTCACGAAGATGCATTAACGTTACATGCTAGGATGGTGTCAGTGACATGTCAGGATGAGGACATCCAAAACCTCTCTTCTCCATAAAAGCAATGAGAAAATTGTCCCCCCCTCACCCCCAAGTAAAGGTCAAAATCAACTTTTTCACCATTCTGGAAATGCAACAAAGCCCTGTGCAACCAGGAGAGCGCTCACTCAAGAAAAACGCTGAATCTTGGTAAAAACAGAGAATTCCTTGACATTTTACCCTGACTTACTCCCATCCCCTGCTCTCCAGTTCTGTAGCAGCTTTGAAAATCAACAGCTCGCATTCGCTGTGGAATCCGGCCGTGGGAAAGCCACTGGAGAGGGTGGAGTGGGGCTGGACATCTTCCCAGACCCCAGTCCCAAGGGCCTCCCTTTGTCCGACTCGTCTGGAGTTCCCTGGAAGACCCCCTTGCAAGGCTGTCAGTATTTGAACTGGCTCCGAGCTCACCCCCTGTGAAAAGCTTTTCCCTTAGAGGCTTTTGTTAAAAGCAATTACTTATCCTATGACCCAGCAATCCACTTGTGTGTCTGCGTGTGTGTGTGGTGGGGGCGGTAATCCTCATGAGAAGTGGAGACATATCCCCACACAGACACTCACACAGCATCGCCATCCACACTGGCCAAAGCAGAAACAGCCCAAACGTCCATCGACTGACGAACAGACGGACGCCACGTGGTCTCGCCATACAATGGGATGTCATTCGGCCATAAAATGGATGGAACTTCCGACACAGGTTACGACGCGAATGAACCTTGGAAACACTGTGCTGAGTGAGAGAAGCCAGTCACCAGGGGCATGTATTCTGCGAGCCCGAGTATGTGCGATGCCCAGAGTAAGGGAATCCGTACACACAGGAAGCACTTAATGGTCGTGAGGGGCTGGGGTGCGGGGAACAGTGGCTGATACACACAGCGTATGTAAAATATCACACGGCAAGTAAAACAGTAAATTGGATCCACATGCTGGTTAAGGACAGGCTGCAGCGCTTCGGTTTCCTTACCTGTAAATAGGAGATTTTTCAAAAAAATTCAAAAGGATGACACTAGACACAGGAGATGTGCCTGCCAGCTCTCTTCTGGGGAAATTAATTGGTTGGATTTCACCGTCCACTTGAATTTAGCTGGGGCCACGTGACCTGCTTTGGCCAATGAAACGTGAATGGAATGACGTGCTCACCTCCAATCGGAAGCTCTAAGAGGACAAGACCCCATTGACTGCGCTCCCTTTGACTGCCACGGTGACGGTGGACCCTCTGTCACCCTGGGTCCCAGAGCCAGGACAGTGCAGCATGAAGCCTCCAGCTGATCTGTGTCGGACACGCAGGGTGATCGAGAAGAAGCCTCCATTGTTTCAAGCTATTAAAAGCCAGAGCTGCGTGTAACTTTTCAGCATGTTATTCTGGCTATACAAGATAAAAACACCTGGAAATGCATGCTGAATTCTAGTTAGGTTTGTTTTCCACAGCGGTATGGGTTAGCAATTCCAAAAATACTTTAGCGAATTCGAGGATCGAGCAAATAATACATGCTGAAGGACAGAGCCAGGATTCTCGCTGTAGAGAGAGAAGCGTGTTTACCAGTGGGCAGGAGGGTGAACCCCATGTTCACGAGCTGGAATTGGAGGTCCCGCCACAAAGTCAGGGGGAAGCTGGCTGTGCGCGTGGTCACTGTGGGTGTGTGGATGTGGGTGTGGAAATGTGGATGGGGTGTGTATATAGTTGTCCCTAGTTCTGGTCGCTGAGAGGACTTAAACACGGTGACACCTTTAGCAATCAACACAGCTAGACCCAGCTTTTAGTTTTAAATACCATTCTCCAAAGAAAAGAAAACGGAGCTCCTTGGAGAGATGACCACTGCCACGGCCTGGGCACAGGAAGGACAAGGTGATGAGCCTCCCATGGCTCGTGAGCAAGAAGGCATCAAAGTGCTTGAAAAATATCAAAAGGACACAAGAATCGAGCTGCTATAAATAATTGTAGCAGCCAATTATAAAAATATAATATTTTACATAGACAATATATTGTTTATAACTGTAGTTTTTAAGTATAGTATGTATAGTATCTATTATATATATTGTATAAATATTCTCTATAATAAGCTTCTGAGTTAATATAAACAACCAAACGGGAGAAGGGAAACTTCATCCTTAGGGTAGAATTCCAACGAATAAATGTAAAAAGGATGATGAAATTAGAATACCACCACCTGGCAACCACCCTTCACTGTTTTAGGTGACAATCAGCATGGATGCTTCTCGTGATTCAAAGTACGATAGGAAACAGGATATCTGTATAGTGTTAATGCATCTCCGTGCAAGAGACGTCTTCGTTTCGGTAACTTTATGGTGCCAGACCTAGCATACATTACATCATCCACATGATTAAACATCGCAGGGAACAAACGGACATCCTATGTCCTAAACAAGGACGTAACATCACTTCCTAAGTGTTCCCCCAAAAAACAAGTGAATCTAATAATAAGAAAACATCGGGCAACCTCAAATTATGGGGTATCCTATAAAATAACTTGCCTGTACATTTCAAATACATCGCAGTCTGAAAAAAATAAAACTGAGAAACTTTCAGATTAAAGAAGATCGAGAGATGAAACAAAAGTATGTGTGGTCCTGGGCCGCATCCTCCCACGGAAAAAAATCTATTTTCCTTTTGCTCTAATGAACGTGAGTAGGACAACGGATGAAACCTGAATAAGGTCTGGGATGATTCTTTGTATCGAAATTAACTTCCTGATGTATCAATATCAATTTCTACTTATGTAAGAGCTTTGAGGAAATTCACACTGATGTATTTACAGATAAATAACCATCGTGTGTGTAATTTATTCTCAAGCATTTCATAAAAATGATAATAACGTGTGTTTGTGTAGACAGAGACAATAGTAACATTTGGAAAATTCTGATGAAGGAATTTGGGAAATGCATTTATTCGGACTCACGGGAGATTTTAAAATAATATGAAGAACCAAAAAAAAAACCAAACAAAAATAAAAACAAATCAACGGTATAGGTAGAGGATGTGGTAAGTGCCCAATGAGCATAATTTACAGCTAACTCACTTTTCTTAAACACTCAGACAAGTGCCAGACACTGTGCTAAGTGACTCGTGCGCATCGTCTGTTAATGACAACGCATCTCTATAAAAACGCACAGAATGATACGTATTAACACCTAATAACGAAAGCAGAGCTAAGGACAGTGCCGGGTACATCGTACGTACTCGATCAGTATTAACCGGCCTTATTAATCTCTCACTTAATTCTCAAACATCGCTACTGAAGGATGACTCTCTTCATCAGCGTTTTACGAATGAGGGGACCAAGGCTGAAAAGGATTCCAGAACTTGGCCAGAAGCGTATTTCCACGAGCAAGCCACCAGCAGTGACCCCAAGAGCCACCGCCAGCTCCTCGCCTGTAAAATGCCGCCAACGATCCATGTCTTTGCCTACCTAGGAAGCTTTAAGGGTAAAAGATAGATTGTAGAGGCTTTTACTTGAATACCTATAAAAAAAAGAAGTGTTACAAATGTGAAGTATAAGTGTTAGTAGAAATGGCCAAGTAGCCGGGAAGCCCCAAGCCGAGCACGCAGGCTTCAGGCCTGCTCCGTCCCGCCTGCCGCCCCAGCCTGTGGGGTCCCAGACCCGGGTCCTGGGGCTGCAGCCTCATCCTCTGGCCCCGGCACGGGGTGCCAGCCTGGCCTCCCTCTCGGGCACTCCTCAGCTCCCAGGCATCCTGACTTCTGACTCCCAGCGCCATGAGGCAGATGTCCCCTGGGAGGCAGCTCTGCGGGAGGAGCCAAAGCCATGTGGAGGGACCTTTGATCGGCCACCAGCACAGCCCAGGGCAAGCTCGGACGGCTCCCTAAGACCTCCACAGCCAACACAACAGCGCAGACATGGGGTGTCCCTGCCCCTCTCTGTACCGATGGACTTTCCTCAGGGACTGGGGACCGAACCGGTCAAAGCCATGAGGCTGCAAACTCCATGAGACCGCGGAGCAGGTCTCAGTGCTCCGTGGCCTCCCACGCTGCCCGGGCGCACTAAGATCTCACACGCAGCCGAGGCCACCCGAGGGTGACGGGACAGAGCCGGAGAGCCAGGAAGACTGACGGGGTACACGGACGCATGCGACAGGACAGTCCGGCCCGGCCCCTGGGGAGTCCCGTCCCCCCTGCATCTCCGGTTAGGGTGGGTCCTCTTGACTCACACTTCCCAGCTCCGACACGGAACAGCACGCGTGTCCCCTCTGATTCGTTTCTCTCCTTTAAGTGGCGCGTCCCTAACAACGAGCACAACCTGTAAATAGTATTTCTCTGCCATCCGGTGCGGGGAACCTTCGCGTCCGGCTTGAGCTAAACTGAAATTTCACACAACTCCCGTTGACAGAGGAGCAGCAAGCAAATGACATCTGTCCAGTTAAAATCTAAGCAGACTCACAGCACTCGCGAGAGACGAGCTCCCGAGGCAAGCTCGGCACGGCTGAGACCTGAGCCCAGGGCCACAGCTTAATTTTATTTTTTAATTTATTTTTATTTTCTGGTGACATCGGCTTTTTAACGTGAGCGCACCCTCCCGTAGGGTCGCTGTGACCTAGCTGGCGCCTCGGTGACCGGCGGTGAGCGGTGACAGCCTGGCTGGAGGCTCCAGCCGATTCCCCGTCCCGCGTCAGGCCCCACGCGGAGGGATGAACGGAGAGAGGGAAACGAGGAGAGAGAGAGAGAGGAAGAGGAAAAACTCACGGTCCCAACAAGAGAGAGACAGAGAGGGCGAGAGAGGCAGACGGACAAGGAGACAGAGACAGACAGACGGACCGGGCGAGGCCGAGAAAGGGGCAGAGGGTCGAATGGCAGGGGACAGAGGGACAGAGGGACAGAGCGGGGCGGTCGGCGAAGTCAAGGCAAGCTGGTGGGCAGCGAGAGAGAGAACGAGAACACAGACCGCACAAGGCCAGCGCTGGCCTCGTCACCCACCTGGTCGTTTGTTTGTTTCCGTGGACCCCCCCACTCAGCCTCCAGGACTCGGCAGCCTCCCAGACGGCGCTCCCCGGCCGGAGATAACCGCTCCTTCCGATCCGTCCCCGCAGCACTTGATAACGAATGCCACCTCTGGGGTCCCGTGTCACGGCCCCTGGCTGCCTCTGCAACGTGCTTTTGTGGGTCCTGTTGAGCGCCCAGAGCTTAGCGCACGCCCGGAGACATTCGGACAATGGAGCAAACGAACTGACGGACTAGAGAACTCACACGGTCTCCGCGGGGGGACCTGGGGAGGGGGACGCCGGGAGCCACATCCTCGGAAAGACAAGACCCCAGCACTTGCCCTGGAGAACTGCAAGGCCGGGAGAGCCGGTCTCACTGAGAAGCTTCCAGGAAAGGTCTGTCTGCAAAGAAGAGAAGACTGCGCGGCCTCCTAGGCAAACCCTGCCACAAACTACACGTTTCTCACTCAAAAAGCCTTTTAGAGTGTCTGTCTGAGCAAACGCGGGGAGGAGGCGGCAAGAAGCAGCACCGCGTGACAAGTACGTGCGGTTCTCGACGCTCTCCGCTCGTGGACACGGGCGACGCGCGGGTAGAAGCCATTACTCCCGCCTGTAAATTATCCGCCGTCTCGTCCCTAATATACATCAGTATTAAAGTTAATATATAGAAGGAGCTGTTATAATATTATTATCATTCAGAGTAACTGCTGAGCTGCCCCCAGCGTGTGCGAATGATGTGTCGGGATTTGAATTAATGAATCTGCTGGCTGCAAAGCTCAATTTGTCTTCACAGCTACATTACGTCAACTCCACCCTTTCTCTGCCTGAATCCGCGGGCACGTGGTGGGCGACACGGCGGCAGAAATTCATCCTTCCACAGATCTGGCAGTCGGAAGTCTGAAATCGAGGTGTCACGGGGCCACCCTCCCCCAGAAAGTTCTAGGCGAGAAGAATCCTCTGCCTCCTCCAGCTCCTGGTGGCCCGGGCGTTCCTCGGCTTGTGGCTGCCTCGCTCCGGCGTCTGCCTCCGTGTCACACGCCTCCTGCTCTGTTCCTCCTCCGTGTCTGTGTCTTAAACCCCCCTCTCTCCTCACTGGGACGCCGGCCATGGACGTAGGGCCCGGCACACGTCAGGGCGATCTCCGCCTGAGGCCTCTGGCCCGGTTACTTATGCCAAGACCCCGTGCCCCGGCAAGGTCAGAGTCACAGGTACCGGGGTGAGAGCCCGGACGCGTCTCCTCGGAGCCACTGTCCACCCCTCCAGGGGCTTGTTCTCCAGGACAGTATCAAGGAAGGTGCAGACTAAGCAGCCTCGACCTCCGCGTTAGTAAGACAGCGACAGAGACTCGGGTCCTCGCCCGCACTGAGCAAAAGCTCCATCCTCCCCATTCTTTAACAAATCTCTCCCGGCTCTGGGGAAGCCCGTGGGGCGACTTTCCCATTTTCATGATAAACGCGAATGGCAAAGCAAAACCATTGTCTGTGAGCAGGAGCCATGGGATCCGCAACCTCTACACCCCTCAAGTTCCCACCGGAAGGCGATGCCCGGCCACTTCCCAGAGGGAGCAGCCCTTTAACTTAGCTGTCCCCGAGACGCTGCTCGCCCCTCTGCAGGGCTGGCAACGGCACCCCTCCCCTAAAACGTGCCGCCGGCTGGGACGGGAGGTCGAACCAGACAGAAGGTCTGAGCCGGCTGCTTCATCACGCCCTGCGTGGGCCGGGGGCACCGAACGGTGTGGGTGGCGGGTGCCTGGCGGCTTGCTCGCCCCCGTCACAGAAGGACGATGGGAAGGTCACTGTCCTGCAGGCTTGCCACCAGCACACATGAACGCCTCCGAACTCCTACTGAAGGGTTTGTGGGGTTCCCTGACCAGCCTCCTTGGATAACTGACTTGAGCGAATCCTACTTCTATCCAAAGGGAAAGCAAATCTAGGTCTTTACTTGATATTTCCATTAAGTGTTGTTTTGATGTTGGGACGACAGGTGCGGTGACGAGCCGGCAGGCAGGCAGCCGCCGAATTCGGGGATTCAGACAGCGCAGTGTTGACTGACGCCCAGAGCCAGGTGGATTTCGGCACTTCTACGTCGTGCTGGATTTGGGGGATTATTCTGAAGAGTCATCAAAACCCCAAAGAGAGAGAGAACGGAGTGACTAATTATTTCAGGAAGCGGGACTCAGGCCGTGCCCAGACTCCCGCGGTCATCCAAGAACTGGCCCCAAAGCTTCTCTGATTCCCCTCCGCCCTGGGGACTGGACCCCTGACCCTTCTCAGACCTTGCTCTTCAGGCAGGAGCCGAGCCCGTCTCCAGCTCCAGAAACACATCCTGGGACCGACCGCGGCCTGCAGCCGAGCAGCACCCGGCCTTCCTCTGGCCCCGGTGAGGGGCTGGAGGACTGGACTGCGACCCCGCTGGTCCAGTCGGATCGGGCTTTCTGCCAAGTGCAAGCAGCAGCTTCCTGGCCGAGCAAAGCCGGTTACAGACTCTGCTCTCCTCCTGGCCGTGGGCCAGTGACGGGGCTGCCGTCCCCACGTTGTGGCTGACGCGCTGGCCCCAAGTCGCAGATGGAGCCAACCGCATCCCCACTCTTACCTGGTGTGCAGGTAGACTCGCCACAGTTTAACGAGTCCTGGGGCAATTCCCGTTCCCGCCTAATTCAGAGAGGAGCAGTCACCTGGGTGTCAGCCCCAGTGGGGGACCAGCCAACACCCGGGCACAGCAGAGCCCCAGACCCAACACGTCCGTGTGCACGTGGGGCTCAACCGGTGCTTCCTCCGAATTATACCACCACCCCCCCTGCCCCGGCGAGTGACCGTGACTTCACCCCTGCAGCACACCATGCCGGGCACGACACCTGTACAACGAGAGTCACCACCTGTCCGGGGGGAAGGTCCGCTCCCGCCTCCAGAGGAAGCTGAGGCTCAGGGAGGGCGGCCGGCCTGGGGGCTCAGCCGGTCACGACACCTGCCCGGGGCAGGAACCTGCCACGCCCTCCACCCTCTAGGGAGATACTGGGGCGCCGTCGCTCATTCTAACAGGGACCGGCACTCGGGTTCCAGACCCCGTGCCCGTGCTCCGGGCTCCTTCCCGGCCTGGGATCCTGCGCCCCCCGCCCCCCGAGTGCACTGAGTCAATGACTGATCTCCTCAGAGACCCGGCTTACTGAGATTCTGCCTCCTTGTTCCACCAAGTACTGGGGGAGGAGCGTTTAAAACTCCAGCTACGACCCCGCACGGTGGGTTTATCTGCTCATCTCTCCTTTCGGTTATGCAAATCTTTGCTTCGCATAGTTCGAAGCTTTGCTATTGAGCGCTGACAGCCTCAAAGGGGGCTGAGGTGTGGAGACGACCCCCGAACTCCAATGGGGTGACAGAGATACAGATCTGATACAAAGAGCTCATCGGCCTTTTTTCCTTCAGGAGCCGCCTCCCTTTGTGGACGTGAAGTAGCCCGTCACGTCCCCCTTCCCCTGGGACTTGGGCCCTCTCAGCGCGCAGAGCGGAGAGTCTCATTGTGGTTGGGGGGTGACTGCTCTGCCTCGAAAGACCATGGGGGATGAGAAAGTCACCTCAATTTCTTACGGTCCCACGATTACTTAGACTCCTCGAGCCTCCGCCTTTCCTCACGAACACGAAGTTAAACACGTCGGAGAAAGTGTTGACACGTGTTTAATAACATCGAGATGGCTTTTTAAGGAATCGAGGCCAAATTTTTTTTAAAGGAGACGATCTTTCTACGATGGTGAACGATGGGCGCTAGTTTGACACCTCGGCGTCTGCGTTTCGCCGAGAGAACCAGACAGCACCGGACCTTGCCAGAGGCCTGAGGAACCGGCTCCTCCACCCGCAGCCGCGGGCCCGAAACTGCCAGGAACGGAGACGCACGGAGCTGGCGAGGGGGTGACGCGGTGGGGGTGACGCGGCGGGCACTCCGCGCTGCCCAGGGCCCCCAGCCCGGCCACACCGTTTATAATCAAAGCCCACGCCCCTCGATCCAGAGCCAAATGATAAGGGTCTCTGTGAAGTTTATCTTTATTGTTTGTGGTGCAAACGTGAAAAGAAGGAAGAAAGGAAGAGGGAGGGAGGGAGGGGGAGACGGAGGGAGGGAGGGGGGAGGGAGGAGAAAGACCAAAGGAAACAACATGAACACATAACGGAAGAGGACCCTTTAAGCAAATTTTGCCCACACGATGGAATTTTGTGTGGCTATTACGAAGGAACACGTTTTACTTCTATACATAGACCCGGAAACGTGTGGTGATACATCAAAATCTGAAATGCGCACAGACTGACCCCACGGTCCCTGCGGGGCTGTGTTCCGGGGCCACGTGACCTGGGGGAGGGGACGCCGGGAGCCAGTCCCTGGCCCCACAGGCAGTGTGCTGGGAGGAGAGCAGAGACAGCCACCTGTATTCCACGAGAAGACACTAGGGAGCAACCGGAAACCCACACACCGCTCTCCAAGGCACAGTCCCTCAGGCCTGGTCCTCGAAATTCGCACCATTCTCGCTTGGCACGATCGGCATTTCTGTAAAGCAATTCACACATCACAGGGTTTTACTTAAAGACTTAAACGTGTGTTTTTAAAAGAAGTTTTCTGTAACATTAATGAAAAGGGTCAGTATTACTTGCCACAAATAAAAAACAACTTTAAACGTGCAGGCAGGAAGCTTTGCAAGTTTCCACTGCACACGGATTTCGGCCACCACAGTTTCCTTACATGACACCCATCTCCCCTAAGCACGGCCCCACTGTCCCCAAGACGACTGCTGCCTGTAAGCGCATGAAGTACAAACGTCTCGCTGGCTCTTCGAATTCGCGAGCTCTCAGGCCCACAAACTGCTACATAAACCATCGGCTGCACATCAGGATGAGGGACCAGGATGAGTAACTGCGCCTGTGAGTCGGTCCGCACTCAGACAGCAGAGCATGTAGCTGTGCTGTCCCCTTGTCTCCCAGTCATAAAACCACCCGCCCCAGGCGGATAACCGGAAGATGGGACTGGCCAGCACAGCAACGAAAAGAAACGATGCTGGGAGTAAAATGAAAAGTCACCGTGAGCGAGCTATGGAGGACACAGCTGCCCGAGGACGCGCTGACACAGCCCCGTTCAGGAGACCACGGCTCTGCAGCCAGAGCGACGTAACACCGACGAGCTTGTCGGCATGAATCAGCCAGGTGGCCGAACCGAAGCGACCAAAGCCGTCCCAGAGGAGACGAGTCCGGCCAGACGCTTTCATGGAACAAATTTCTGGCGATATTTCACCATGTCGAGAATGCAAAGGGAAAAATGTCAGAAGGCGATTCACTCAGCGCGTACGTCACCCGGCAGATGCGGAGAAGCCCGGATTTAAGGGACTGCGCGCCAAGTCACCCCTGGTCGTGCGAGAGTCTCGTTGTTTATAACCAACAGGAAGAGAGTTTTCACGTTCTGACAAAACTTTTTCAAGTTCGCAGAGCGGACGGTTTTTCCCCTGACTGTTGAGATGGCTTCGCGTGGTTTCAGCGTGCAGAGTTATTACCGCCCCTCGCTGCCACGCGAAGCCAGGCCCACCTGCAATTAAACCACGCGGTGTTATTCAATTACTTTTGAATCTGTCGCCTGTCCAGAGGTTTGGCACGAGGCCCACTAATTCTCTAGTAAAAAGGAAGATCAGCAAATATAAGAGGTTGTCGAAAACGCAGTGGCATCAAATGAGGCCTCAGACCTTTCCTTGCGGAAGGGCTGAAGGGGAATTCAGAGGAATCTCTGCCTCTCTGCCTGATTCCGCTTTACACAACGCGCTGTTCATGTGCTATGTAAATTCGTCACACCCGCTGGGATGCGTCCCCTCCGCCCAGGGACACCTTCAGCAGTGATGTTTCCTCCTGAGGGCCACGTCCCCGCCCCGGTCCAGCCCCACCCGCCACCGGGCCTTCACCCCTGGGTCCCCACAGGCCTGCTCACGTCCGTGTCACACGCTGTCACAACGCCCCCACCGTGCCACCACGGCGACCACAGGATGGAGCGTGTCTGCAGCTGTCCCGTGTCCGGTCCCTGTGAGAACGCAGGGACTATGCCCCCTGCCCCTGCTCTCCGCTGCACCCACGGGCCGAGCCCCGCACCCAGCGTGTGAGAGGTGCTCGCTGAGTTGTTGAATGAATGACAGCTCTGGGATACCGCAGGAAACGACACGTTCCCTAAAAACAGTTGGTCCCCACGCGAACTAGAAAACGGGGCCCCTTGCATCGCTCAGAGAGGTGCCACGTACCCCGGCTTCGCTGGAAGCAAGTCGGCCCCGCCACCTGCAGTACGGCTGCCCCACCGAGGTCCCCGACCTGCTCCGTCTGCGCTGTGCAGGACGTCGCCATCGCCATGGCTGAGCACAGCTCACGAGGCGCCTGGCCTCGCCCCACGGCCTTGAGTGTCCCAGGCGGGCACGGGCTGGGCGCCTAGGTGTCTGGGATGGCTCCGTCCACCAAAGCATTCAGACACTAAAACGACGCAAAGGAATTTCAAATAAAGTTTCAAAATAAAATAAAGCTAAGAAGCCGCCGACCCAGAAGTTTATCCACATCCAGAGGTTAAAACCCGGAGGCAGTGACGTGTCCAGGGCAAGCGAACCGAGCCGATCTGAGAACAGGGAGCCGAGGAAAGAGAGGGGCCCGCCGGGCGGCGGGGGCTGGGGGCCCCGCGGGCCTGGGGGGGACGAGCTGGTCTCCGGGTGTGTGACTAGGCCCGGCTGCGCCGCCAGTCAGGAGGCAGTGACGTGTACAGGGCAACCGAACCGAGCCGTTCTGAGAACAGGGAGCCGAGGAAAGAGAGGGGCCTGCTGGGCGGCGGG
>NW_006434829.1:2716816-2734485 GCF_000325575.1 Pteropus alecto
GGCCTGGGGGGACGAGCTGGTCTCCGGGTGTGTGACTAGGCCCGGCTGCGCCGCCAGTCTGGATCCCCGCCCTGAGCCACGCCGACGCAGCCAGGCCACAGCCCACAGGGCCCCTCTGTCCGTCTCCGCTGAGAAGCCGTCGTCAGGCACGGCGGGGGAGTGGAAGCCCCCACGGCCCGTCGTCCGGGCCAGCCCAGCTGGCTGTCACCCTCGTGTCCGTCCCTGGGGCACACGAACACAGCCCGGGGTCGGCGTCACGCCTCGTGCCACCATCTAATGACGTAGCCATTGTGTTTTGTCCTCGTCGTCATCGGCGGAGAAGCTCGCTCGGATTTTCTTCCCGAGGACCTCGAAACGGGCTCGAGGACCCATGTACGATGCAGTGTCTGAGGCCGTGACAGGAGCCATGGCAGAGGAAGTCCCGAGACGTGAGAGGTCGCGTCTTCCCTGCACGTAGCAGGTGAGTCACAGGAAAGAGGCCACGTGTCCTGTCGTCAGCAGCGGGAAGGGGCAGAGCCCCGTTGGCAGCCATGGCGTGAGGCGCTGTGCGGTTCCTGATGTCCCCCTGCATTCCCACTGTGGACATCGACCCTGTCCCAGGAGGAGGATGAAGGTGGGTGGCCCAGAGGCACCCCGCTGACCGCCCAGAGGAGCCCCCTGCCGCCCAGCCCCGCGAGCGTGACCGTAGATGGCCGTGGCTCTGAGCCCGAGTTCTCGGGCGCTTTGTTCCGCAGCAGTAGGAAGGTGACACGAGCATACGGGGAACACAGCGAAGGTCGGGAAGGGAGACAAGGTCATCTGTGAAGGTCAAAATCGAGAGAGTCGCAGAGAACAGACGCCGGAGACGGACGTGTGAACCTGAGTCTCCGGGCGGTGGGAGGAAAGATCTCGTTTTATTTTCTTCTTCGGGAATGTCTGTGTGTCACCAAATTCTACCGTGAGAACGAACATTCAGAAAAACGAAATGGTTTGCCTGGCTCCATCTCCTCACTGCGGCTATGGGAGCCGAGGGCGGGTTTCGCTCCGCGCTGGAGAAGCCACGGCACCGAGGGGAAGGGAAACGGGCTGTGGGGGCCCCACGCCCACCCTTTGCGAGGTGCTGCCCGAGGGCGTAAGTGGGCGGAGTGGACGTGGACAGGGACGGGGACGGGCCGTGCGACGGTGAAGGAAACCAAAGTAGCTCGACGACCAGCTGCGGAGCCACAGACCCACGTCCCGAACGACGGCCCTGATGCTGCCGCTAAAGAGGAAGAAGCTCCATCCCGAATTATCAAAAAAGAGAGACGCTGAGGTGTTGCTTTCAGGGCGTGTGCCACTCTCCTGAGTCAAGAAGGGGGTTCATTCTCCCGTTCACTGAGATCGCCTGCAAGCGCCTCAGACGTGGCCGGTGGGGGGCGCGGCGGCCTCTCCTCGGCCTGCTCTAAACGCCCGCTCACGCCCTTCCTCCGGAAAGACCCAGCAGCTTCTGCAGCGAGTCTAAGTAACTGAGGGCCCCCCAGGCCGCCAGTGTGTCAGCCTGGTCCTCAGCCATGGGATGGATACTTCCTCCTTCATCACAGAAGTTTCGCCGTAAAATCGGAGAACCGTTTCTGGATGGAAGGTGGTGGTGGTGCCGCCGATGCCCAGAACTGAGTCTCCCGTGCGTCCCGGCTCCCGCCCAGAGCCCGGGCCAGGGCCTCCACCAGACGTGCGGAAGGAACGGCTGACGATCTGTCCCACGGCTGATGACCTGTCCCTCGGCTGTGAACGGCACGCCACAGGCAGCCACGCACGTGGGGACCTCCGGGCCAACCCAGTGGCCCGAGCACTCGGTTAGGCTCGTTTCTCCCCTCGCGACCTCACGAAGATGAGGCTGAGGGGAAAGTGGGAAGCCTTCGACAGAAAGGGGCCTCTGGTGACAAGAGACACCAGCTCGGCCCTCCCTGGAACGATGGCGGGGCTGAGGAAGGGAGCAGGAAGCTTAAGGAAGACGCTGCAGAACGGGCTGCTGTTAAAGTGAAGGCATCAGATCCCAAACCGAACACAAATGGAATAAAATTCGACGCGGTAAACCTATATTTAAAATTGACAAACACTTAAGCAGAGGGAAGCGAAGGACGTCAAATACCAGCCTGTCCTTTGGTGACAATATTCTGTGTCTGCGTGAACAGGTCACCGGTGGCCACGTGGCTCTTGGGCACTTGAGACATGGCTAGAGCATCTGAGGAACTGAATTCTAATTGCATTTGTTGTTAATTAATTTTGATTTAAATAGCCACATGCTGCGAGTGGCCACCACTTTGGGTAGCTTGGGTGCGATACCATCTCAGAGAGACGTGTTCTCTGCGGCACCGTCCACAACAGCCAAGATACGGAAACAAGCTAAACACCAGCCAGCGGACAGATGGGTAAAGAGACGTGGGGCGTGAGAAGGAAATTCTGCCGTCTGCAGCGACCTGGACGAAGCTGGAGGACGTCGTGCTAAGGGAAATAAGCCAGACGCAGAAAGACAAACACGGCGTGACCTCGCTTCTAGGTGGACTCGGAAACAGCCCCAGAAGCCACAGCCGGACGGTGGTTGCCAGGGGCGGTCGGCGCCGGGTGCAAAGTGTCAGCTATGCAGGACGAGTGAGCTCTGGGAACCTGCAGTCCAGGACGGGGACCCCTGTTAACGGCGTCACCTCGTATCCCCGAAGCTTCCTAACTGGGGAGAGCGTAAGCGTTCTCTGCACACACGCGCGTGCACACACGCGCACGCAGACAATGGCGCCCTCGTGAAGCAATTGCGAACTTGCGGTAACCGTTTCACAGTGTAGATGTCTGTAGAAACATCGCCTTACGCACCCAAAAGACAGACAGCTTCCATTTGCAAATTATCCCCCAATGAAGCTAAAATACCTTTTCAAATAAATAAATAAACAAATAAATAAATAGAAATCAATAAATAAAAGCTTTGAAAAGCTTTAACGATGCTAACCTGAGATGAAACACTGGCACGAAGACCTGGGAGCAGCAGTGGCCGTGGGAACCGGGAGGTCGCGGTAACTAATAAACGAGGAGAGAGGGCCCTGCGCTCAACTCCCTCACCCACGAACGAGGGGTCACGGCGAGGCGTTCGGACAGCCAGGACCCCCTGTCGTCAGTAATTAATGTCTTTTCGAAGTTTGGAAATTTCACGTCGGGCTCTTTGCCTTAAGTGTAAGCAAAACGGGGCTTCGGTGCTTAGAGCGAAGCAGGACGCAGGGCCCGGCCGCGCTGCAGCCACCGCCCGCCAGCGCCCGGCCTGTCGGCGGGCCGAGGGTCACGTCGGATGACGGCTCCACGCTGCCGATGGTTTGGCCGGGGAGGCCGGGATTTTGATTTTGCCCCGTTGTCTTAAAATTCTATAATGAACATGGATGCTTTTAAAGAAAAGCAAGAAAGCCTTTCAAGAAAGGAAGCCACACGCGGGCGTCCGGCCTCGGGCCTCGGGGCCGCAGTGGCGTTGGTTGAGGGAGGCAACACCTTTCCAAGCAGCCAGGTGCCAGGTGCCAGGTGCCAGGTGCTGTGCTGAGTGCAGGGCGGGGCTTCAGGAGGGATCCCCAATTCTCACACACGGGGGTCCCAGGTGAGCAAAGGGCTTGATGAGCGGTCACCTGGGGAGAGGCTCCGCCAGGGCAGGTGTTCAGGGAGCCTCTGGGGGAGGGGCGCGCAGGGCAAGTGCGGCCACAAGCTGGTCTGTGAGCGCCATCTAGTGGCACCCCGGGGACTGTCACCGTGTGTCCCTGTCCTCAGAAAAGGAAGCTGGATGGAGCCCATGGGAAAGGCCATGGTGGCCGTCTGCGGGATCAGAGCGGCTTAGAGGGAGGTGTGCGGGGCGCAGGTGCCGAGCTGAGCCGAGCGCAGGTGTGCGTGGCGTCCCCTGGCCGGCCCTCCCCGCGGGGCTGCTGTCCCAGCGCAGGGGCCGTGCCACTTATTCATGGGTGCGTCTGTCGTCAATGCCACCCTGTCCGACGCCCCTGTCCTTAGCTGTCCCCCTGCAAGCACACGGGCATGCCGCCGAGCGGGTGCACAGTCTCCACGCCGTGCGCTGGGACGGCCCCGCGCGCGTCCAGCCTCGCTTTGTCGCCGGACCTCGCTGAGGTTATTCCCGTGGGGACCAGGCTCCCTTCCCCTCCGGACCGGACCTGAGCCTCCGGGCCGACCGCGCGGGACGTCACACGGCCTGAGTGCGTGGCAGCTCGCATGCAAACCGCGGCGGCCGACCTCCCTTCAGCACGCACGTCTTTGCCCCAGCCGGGGGAGGGGACAGTGACGAGGGTGGCAAGGCCGTTACCAAGGAGCCCGGTGTCACTTGCGAACGGGACCGTCCGTCCCACAGGAGCAGAACCAGCTTCCCGGACCTTTTTTCCCAGAACCTTTTCTCCCCGGGAAAGGGGAGAAAAGGAAGGAACCTTTCAGGGTGTGGCTCCCGCAGTCAGCGCGCACCCTCCCAGGCTCCCCCTGACACGGTCCCCTCCGCTCTGCAGGTCCTCGTCACCGCTGGTCCTGTGCGACCCGGTGACCTTGAAACAGCACCTTCCGTCCTCCGCTGTGCCTGCCACCATCCTGTTTGTCGACCGTCTCCATCCTGGGCAGTTTCCGCCACTCTGGGCCGGATTCGCAACGGGGGAACTGAGTCAGGGGACGGGTGAGCCACGGGCCAAGGTCGGGGGGCAGGACGTGAGTCTGCGCCCGGCCTGACGCTGAGTGTCCCTTGGGTTTCTGAGTTTGCCATCACTTCAAGACTCTGCTGCTCGCACAGCGGGGACCAGGAAATCTGTGTCACCGCCAGAGTAAAGAAGAGGTCCCAGCTCCCCGCCTGGCCCGAGTCCACGAGAGACATGGGCCCGCCTCCCCAGGGATGACAGGCAGCCACCACGGTCCTGGGGGCACACCTGGAGGAGGCGCATGCTCCCCGCTCTTGAGGCCACATGTCCTCACACCATCCTGGGAAATCTTTCTCTCCCCCTCTCCGGCTCCCCGCCCCACCCCTACCGCCTTGCTGTCCGCATCCTAGGCACCCGGCCTTCTCCGAGCTCCTGAGACACACCAACCCGAACTCTGCTGGAAGATGCAGGCGGCTCCCCCGCCAGAGACACGCTCCCCACCGCCCGAAACGCGGCCCTTCCTTCCACAGCTGGCTCCTCCTCCTCGGCTCGCTCAGAGCCAAGGCCAGGTCCTCACCAAGACTTCCTCCGATGAGCTAGCTCTGACCACCCCCCCCGACCCGTCGCTCTGCTCTGTGCCGGCATGTGTCTCCCCCCGCACCCACCGCCCCCCGCGGCGACGGCCTGTGCCTGTTACCGGTGACTGCCCCCTCCCGACACCGAGCACCATGAGAGCCGGGCCTCCACGCGGCTACTCCACGCCACTCACCAGAACACAGAGTGGTCACGCGAAGGTCGCTGGAAGCAAAGCGGCGTTTGTGCCCGGGCCCGCTGTAAGGTCTCGGGCCGACACAGCTACAAAGGGGTCCGAGTCTCGCCGGCTGTCCCCTCAGCTGAGCCCGTGTGCCCAGTTGCCCAGAAACTCGCCGAGGGGGTCACTGTTTGATTCCAACCTTGGTGAAGGAGAATGTGTCTTTCATCGCCTGGGCTTTTTTTTGTTTTAAGAGCTGGACTGAACGGTGGCCGCAGCCTAAGCTCCAAGCCGCCCACGGAATAAAGCTCAGAGCCTGATGCTCAGCATCGGGAGCTGCAGAGGTGGACGGAAAGGTACACGCAACTCAGGCTTTCATCCAGGGGCACGCTCGGCATTTCCCGAACACGCGGGGCAGCAGAGACCACGCGTACACTAGAGTATAAAGACGCAGAACACAGCGGTGAGCCCCCTGGGGTGGGGCACCCCTCCTTTTAGACTGCCCTTTTTCTAAGATGCACGTTTTGGAGTTTCTGACCATCTGTGCTGTTCTGCTGGACGTGGAGATGTGAGACACAAACGCTTTCCGAAGCCTGGTGGCGTCCACTCCAGACGTCCATCAACCCCTCTTTCTCCTTTTCCACTCACCAAAAAGTAATGAATCCATCACACAGTGGACACTAAATAGCGGCTCGCTGTAAAGCAACTGACCGGCTGGCTGGATGGACAGGTGGACAGAGGGATGAACGGAGGGACACAGATGGCACGTCACAGCTGCCCACCCCTCCACAAGGCCCGCTGCCCGGACTCCTGCATCGGCTCCCATGCCTAGGGCCTCCCCCTGTTCTACTAGGCATCCCCCCAAAGCTGCACACGGACCTTCACAAGGAGAGGCCGGTTTGCTCCCCAGGAAGTGTGGGCATCACCCAGCCCCGCTCAGTGTCACACAGCTTGGCAGCGAAGTTCTAAAGCCTCAGGCTGGGACAGGTCCCCGGACGACAGGGTGGAGCCCATGTCTCGTCTGTGTGCAAGAAATCTAGTGTCCACCCCCTCTCCCCCGGCAGACATGTCCAGGGTCAGGTGCCACCGAGGGGGCGGGCGAGTCCCCAAGAGGCTCTGCACTGTGAGCGCAGTGGGCACAGCCCCCCACGGGCCAGCCTTCAGCAGTTATGGGGTTGGAAAGCAGCTGATATGACTGACTAAATAAACTACCAACTTTGGTCCCACTGCAAACTTGGCTAACGAATGACTCAGAACCACACGCCACAGCGTCCAAGAGTTACATGTAAATACGCAACGCCATTCCGGCGTCCACGTGGCACTGTCCGGCCAATGGGAATTAAAACCAGGTGCAAGAAACCGCCCCCGAGCAAAGATCAGCCGGCCAGGCAGGCACTGACCGCGACACACACAAGCCGCCCCCCGAGAGAGGCGAGACGCTCGGATGGCACAGGGGGGAGGAGACGGGGTGGGCGAGCGAGGGCAGCAGAGAACAAACGCCACCCAGCAGCCCCCCACGGCCCCTGCAGCCCGCACCCCGCCGCACCCCACTCACGGCGCTGTGGCTGGGCTCCAGTCACCCGGGAACAGCGACGCCAGACGAGCTGCTCGGGTAGGGCTGGCCACTGCGGAGGGACGGTCAGGGCCGGCTGTACCTTGGCCACCGCCAGTGCCTGCCTCCCCGCCCAGCCGGGCCCGCGCTCCTGTGTGGGCTTTGCCAGCGCCTCCCCCTGACCCCCGGTGCTGTCCCCACCACGTGCCCATGAGAGGGCCCGGTGCTCTGCCAGGCGAGGCCAGCCTCGGGAGCTCCAGGACACTGCGGCTGCGCATCGAGTGCAGCGGAGTAAGCACGCGGCCAAGTCCTCCGGGGTCCGAGTCCAGGGCCGGCCTCGGCCGGAGCTCGGCTGGTCTGCAGAACCGACTGCAGCCTCGTCCGCGCCCAGATCCGCACCCATCCGTCTCTGCCCCGTCCGCCACACCGCGGCCGCCCCCAACCCAAACGCAGGTCACCTCTCCATCCGTCTAAACTTCGGGAGCCAGGGGACCCTGCTAGCTTAGATTCACACACGGATTCGTTCAGCCATCGAAAAACATTAACTGTCCCGGGCACGGAGCCCGGTGCTGGGGACGGAAACGTGCACAAAACTGAGCAGAACCCTGCTCCCTGCCCACGCCTTCCAGCGGGGAAGACAGACGATGCCCCCAGAACCTCAACCACGGGGGCCACCTACAGAGATGGCAAACCAGGGAGGCGACGTGGGCGGAGGGTGACGGGCAGGGGCCGGGGGCACGGGGTGTCCCCCTAGCAGCGGAGCTGGAGACGAGGCGAGCCGAGAACAGACGTGGGGACCGCAGGGTTAGCTGCAGGGCATAAGGCTGCACTGTGAGGATCTCGACCCTGGACTCGAACACGCGGGGCTGGGGGACCCCCCACGGCTGCCTCGGACGTCCGCGTGGGGCCTGACAGGTCAGAACAGTGCAGCACATGCTGGAGCGTCTCCAGCAAGGGGAAGGGTGTTCGGCACGTGCCAGTCCTGGGTATTTATTAGCCCCGTGGCCCGCCAGCACCAGCCTTTCCAGGCCCTGGAACCCGGCCCGTGACCCCGTTCCCAGACATGGCCCCTGAGCCTGGCGGGGAATGGCGCTCCTACAAGCTCGGGGGAGAAACCTGACTGCCCCCCCCGACCCCATGCCCAGGCCAACGAAACCAAACCATAAGGTGGTTTTATGGACTCTGGGACCCTATCCGGGTTCACTGGTCGGTCCCCCCGCAAGGCTCTTCCAGCCCGCCTGCACTTCCGTCAGCCGAGCCCCACACTGCCCGGGAACCCTCAGGGCCGAGCTGGCTGACCGGGGCTTTGCACGGAGAACCCCTGTGCCTCCCCGTACCCCCGGTGCCCTTCAGCGAAACCGTCTTTGCTCCGTGCAGCACCCGGTCCCGATATGGACACAGATTACGACAACACAGAACGGGGGCTCGCCCGAAACCGTCCAGCAAGCAAGAACCTCAGAGGAGACGGTTTCACCCCGCAGACCCCACATAGCTCCCGAGGAGGCGTGACGGGATCACGGAACGCAACCGAAGTGCCCGCTCCTCGTTGAAACACCACGTATCAGATGCCCGGGAAGCGACAGAGGACAAACGGCCGCGTGTTTGCTGACCATGACAAGCGGTCAGAGGAGACTCTGCGATGCTTTTCCAGAACCCTCATCTCTCACCATCGCAAGAGGGACGATGCCTACGAAGTTCGTCTCGCTGACGAAGATCTCGGCGACGACCAGCTCGCTCGCGGAAGCCTCTGCTGGGTACTCCACTTGCCACGTGATCTGCTGGGCCCCGGCCAGGCCACTGCTATTGTCCACTCCGAAGTCCACTTGTAAGATCTCAGAGAAAGAGCCATTTGCTCTGGAAAACAAACACATGTCAAAGTGTAACTTAAAACCTGAGGCTCCACAGAATGTCGAGAATGCAACACACGGCCACCTTCTTCCTCCTCGACCGAAAGAATGGCTGCCGAGTTCAACGAGTCCCATGGCAGTGTCGACCAAGCCTCACTCACAAGCTGCCCATTGCAGAAGGCACAGCTGGCCCATCTCCGGGGCGCCGTGGAGGGCGGGTCAGGCAGCACCTCAGCTCTGTGCACGGCGTGCACAGCTGCCCGTGCCCACACATGCCCACACCGCCACCCAGGCACCACACACAGCAAACGTCCCCAGCCCCTTCTTCACCACCGTGAGGTGCATCCTGGGTCCTGGCCCTTCCTGCTTCTCCTGAGCTGTGTGGTATGGGCCAGTGGCACCAACTCTCTGAGCTTCAGGATTTGGGGAGGACGGTGGTGACCTCACGGTCATCGGGAAACCAAGAACAGGACAGGCCTTCACAGACTGCATGATTCACGACGCGGCTTATGAGCGCCATAGTAACGTGTAATCAATCGCTCCTTCATTTCCTCAGCCTGAAATGGGACGCGACGTAATGAAACAAAACGCCTTCATCCGTGGGGTGAGGGCTTTGCATGTGCGTTTGGAGGAGGGGGAGCAGGCGGACGAGGCATACAGAAGTGAAAAGGACAAGTGTCCTTCTCGGTACTTCTATAAACAGCCTCTCGTCACTGACGAGGACTCGTAAACTGGAGGCTGTTGGACTGACAGAAGTTGCTAGACACAGAGTTAAAATGAGAGCCATCCAGACGGGACTGGAGAATGACCCCTGCACAGGGAGCCCGTTCCCACCACCCTGCATCCAGCTCCACCCGGGTCCAAGCGGGGTGACCGACTCGCAGCTCCCGGCCTGCGTCACACCAACCAGCCCGGCCCTTTACTGCCGATGGGCCAGCCTGGACCAACATGGGCTCGGGGTCTGGACAGAGGCTGCAGTTCGAGCCCTGACTCTCAGCCTGTGAGGTTAGAGTTTTGGAAAGGAACCTGCTGACCGCAGCCAGCCCGGCCGAAACTCCCACCACGGACAGCTCCCTCCCACGGATGACCGCCACCGCAGCCCGCCTTACGTGTGCCAGAGGTGACAGACATAGCAACGGTGTTGACAGAGTCACACTGAGCTTCCTGACGTGGAACCCTCCTCAGAACAGAACCACACTGGACTCCATACGAAACCGGCCACGTCCAGCCTTTCTCCTGCTTAGCAGAGGCTTCGGGAAACTTTCAGACACCGTCCTGCCCAGTGCAGTAACCCCTCGCCACAGTGACCGTTTGCATTCAAATGAAACTAACTTTTAAAACTCAGATTTAAAATTCAGTTCCTCAGTCACACCGGCCCCATTTCAAATGGAACCACACTGGACTCCATACAAAACCGGCCACGTCCAGCCTTTCTCCTGCTTAGCAGAGGCTTCGGGAAACTTTCAGACACCGTCCTGCCCAGTGCAGTAACCCCTCGCCACAGTGACCGTTTGCATTCAAATGAAACTAACTTTTAAAACTCAGATTTAAAATTCAGTTCCTCAGTCACACCGGCCTCATTTCAAGGGCAAGACAGCCTCGCGCTGGACAGTGCGGACAGAACCGCTGACCAGCCTTGCGCCCTGGGCGAGGCGTTTATGCCTGTCCAGCCTCGGCCACCTCACCCAGAAACTGTGAAGGACCGCCTGCCCGCTGCCAGGGGAGCTGAAAGGGTGGAACGGTGAGCAGCTGTGAGCGCCACAGGCAATGCTCAGCACTGTGAACACCCGCTGTCACGACACCCAAACCATCACAGACACAGGTCCGGAGCAGTCCGGGGCCCACCAGGCCGGCGGCCCCTGCCAAGCTGAGCCTGTGTGTGGTGCATGGAGCTCTGAACCCTTGAGCATCGACGCGTAAGGTTATTTTACGTGGGGAAGAACATGGGTCCTGGCCTCATGGGGGGACTGACGGGCACGCGTGGAACCCCCTGGCAGGGAACCCCTGCGTCCTGAGCATCTTCGGAGAAAAGGCAAAGAGAAGAATGTGAAGGGCTGAATTCCAGGTTTCCAAAGGCATTTCGGATCCTCTGGAATTCAGGCGTTCGGTCCTCAGCTTCGGTCACCCCCACTTCCCAACTGCCACCTCCAGGCCCCCGGGCGGTCACAGGCACCCTCCACGCATCCGCCTGGTGAGTCTCCGCCTGGAAAATACGCTCGGTCCTGTCGGATCAGGTCTTCAGCTTACCTTTGGGTGAACATCCAGTGAGAGGAGAAAAGGGGTGGAAAGCCCCCCATTACCAGCACTTCAACCCTGCTAAGCCCGCGCGCCGGGCTGGGGTACAGCGGCAGCCAGGCTCTGGGCGAGGGGGCAGGATCTCTGTGAAAGGCCAGACCCTCTAAAGGGCGGGCTTCGCCATTTCCCCTCTGTCGTAGGTTCTGCGGATTTGGGCCACTGAAATGGCATGCGTCCATCATTATGGTCTCAACAGACTATTTTCACGGCCCTAAACCCCCCGGCCCCCGTGCTCCACCCGGTCACCCCTCCCCCCAGCCCTTGGCATCCCTGATCTCCACGGTTTTGCCTTTGCCAAAATGTCACACAGTTGGGATCACACAGCGTGTAGCCTTTTCAGATGGGCTTCTCTCCCTTAGTCACAGGCCTCCGAGGTCCCTCCACGTCTCTTCGTGGCTTGATGGCCCATTTCCTTCACCGTTGAGTAACATTCCGCTGTCTGGACGGACCACCGCTTACTTATCCGCTCACCCCCTGCGGGGCGCCTTGGTTCATGAATGGACGTTTTCAACTCCTTTGAGGAAATACCAAGGAGCATGATTGCTGGACACGTGAACGTAAGTTCTTCAAAAGCCAAGACTTCTTCTCACAGCACGGTCACTACAACCCCTGGCACGTTCACTCATTTACCTGGTGACATTTATTAAGCACCTGTTACGTGCTGGGCACTGAGAATTTATTCCTAGACAAAACAGATGAGACCCCTGTCTTATTAGTCAAGTAAATAAGTAAGGGAAGTCCTGCTCACGATACATGCTATCGTAAAAATAAAATCAAAGAATTACGTTTATTTTTAAAAAGCTAAATCATTTTTTCCATTTTTAAAAATTAAAAAATATATTCATATTATACATATTTTATGATAGATATAGAATTTTAAACTGGTCGTCTTCCATTTTAAAACAGCAGCTAGATGCCAATAGAAGACAATGAAGGCTGTGCGGGCACCGCTTGAGAGGCGCTGACATCCGGGCCGAGACCGGAAGGGCGAACGGAAGCCCAGCGGATCCTCGGCCAGTGTTTGTTGAATGAATGAGTTGATCTATTTTAAGCTTTAAAAAAAGTCATGAGAAAAATTTATCCCAGACCTTGGCACGAACGCAAGGTGCTGAATAAGAAGGGAGGTCTAGCAACTCTCCATTCAAATGTCGCCTGCTCGACAAGCCTCCTCTGACCACCCACTCAGAATCCCACCCCGCAGCTCCCACCGTCGAGCGTGCGAAGTCGGGGACCCCAGCCCCTCACTCTCTCGCACACACACGGATGCATGCACGCGCACACGCATGCACAAAGTGTCAGGAGCCAGGGCTTTCCACCTCTTTCGCTCACTACTGTGTGGCCAGCACTTAAAACGCTGCCTGGGACACAGATGTATTCATTAAATTTCTGTTGAACAAATCGGTGAACCTCAAACGACAGTTTAAGTGAGACCTCAGAGGAACACGTGTGTAGTGAAACCTGAGACTGAGGGACAAGTGTCGGGAGGAGACAGAAACTGGCACATCAGGGAAGGCTTCTTGGAAGAGGCTGGCCTCAGGTTACTCTTTGAAGAATGGGCCCACACTACAGGCCACAGCTACAGCCCCCCGGCTTGGGGTCCCTCGGCACACCCTCCTTCTCCTCCAGACAGCGCCCCCCGTCGTGCTGTTCTTCTCAACACAATCTAATGGCCAGCGCTCAGAATCGTCTCCTTCCGCGACGTCACGACAGCCAGGCACCGCCTCCTTGTCTCTGCCTTGTCAGAGGTGGCACGGCTCTCTTTCCGAGCCTGCTGTGGAAGGAACAGTTCTGGCTGACGAAGCAGGGAGTGGCTGCCACTCCGAGGTCTGAAAATACTGAGGAGCCACCGGTCTAGAGCAGAATTCGTCATCGTTTGGGCTCGAAACTGTCTCTCCTCATCGATTTGATTTCCTGACTTCCCATCAACCAGTTTCTACGCGCGACTTCAAAAATGTCCTGAACTGCAACAAGTGGGAACAGTCCACGAACAGAGGTTCCTTATTGCATCTCCGCTTGATCAGGAAAGTTAAGCAGAGACGCAGAGGTTACGATGTGGGCTGCACGTGGCGACAGCCATACTTCATTAACCACCATCCCCCCCACCACATTTTATAAAATCTGAATTAACTGCCAATATTTTTAAATACAGAGAATCCATACAAACCACCCCTCCCCACCCCCACCTCCCAAAAAATGGTATTTCTGGCTTCTTTGGAAAAATTGGAAGACCAGGCAACATGATCCCACATTCCCGAGCGGCAACACCATCTGGAGGAGCGCGTGCTGCGCGGGGTTCGGACTCTCCAGCAGGCCTGGACCACGTCGTTCAGATTTCGTGTCCCAGGCCCCACAGGCGTTTCTGGTCTCTGAGAAAGGTGTTTGGGTTTTGGCCTCTGAGTAGACACCTTGCGAGCTGTGTTTCCCGCTCATGCTTCTGGGAATTTGTGCCGTATACCCTCCCACCATGGGGGTTCTCACGAGACCCCGCCCCTCGCCCTGGCTCTGGACTCATGGTGACCGCTACCTCAGCTGGACAAGGGACAGTCCCCAGGGATGTGACATCCTACTAGAAAATTCCAAACTTGGCCTGGGCTGCTTTTTCAAAAAGATATAAGAAATGTCCGCAACTGCGCGGTGGCTTCTTCTACCGGGTAGACTAAGACTAAGAAAAGCGTCAGCATAAAAGGATGAGGGCAAGATGAAAATAAAGAATAAATATCTCTGGTTCTTCTCTTGGGCACCATGAAACACCCCCACATCCTAGAGGGAGTTCCCTCGTGTGTAAGCACGAGTTCATTCAAATCTGTTTTTCTCATCAAATGTAAACCCAGTTGTTGAAAGTCCCTCTCATATATACTCTTGCACTCTTGTGCCTTGGCCCACCATCTAATGACTGTAAATAAAGATTTATTTAGTGGGAAGACTCCAGCAGCACTTCCCAATCCCCAAGAAAGAACATCAATTTCGTTACATGGGTTCAGACAGAGGGGCTGAAGCACTGGAGCTTAGGATGACATTTGCAAAAGCTCCAGTAGGAGACGGTCCGCACATACTTTTACCACATGACGGTATCAGCCAGGGGCCTGCCAGGAACCGGGAGACACACGCGACGATAGAATTCCATAAAATGTAAAAAGAGGCAATTTACAGACGTGGAGACAGGCTGATGGTAACCAACACCCGGAATCAGCCCCAGCAGGACGCCGTTATTAATCCAGGGCCTGAGGGCCAAGGCAAGGAGAGGCGTCACAAGGACCTGGTAGAGCTGGGACGGGGGACTGCCAGCCAGGAGCTGTGCCACGGCGAGAAGAGCCAGCGCTGCTGAGCCACAATGAGGTGAAGAGGAAACACAGGGACGAGTGCTCTGGCCTCTGTGCCCCCACCTCTCCCGAGGCATCACCCACTGGCTGGACTCAACCGAAGCCAGAGGTCGAGGGGACTCGGCTGACATCGAGGTGGTCTTCCGACACAGAGAAAGGAAGGGCGCAGAACGGGCCCAGTGGGGCACGCAGAACAGCCAGCACCGTCTCCAGTATCGGTCGTTTTTCCTTCCGGAAGCAGAACGCACAGAGCCCCGGCAAAGGCTTGGAAATGTGTCGGTTCGAGGCGCTTAAGGAAATCGCTGACCGCTCGTGAGCTGACCTCCAAGCTGACCAAGCATAGATTTCGAGGGCCACACAGGACAGAGAACTCACACACACTGCAGAGTTAGTTCAAGCAATTCACTAAAAAAACAAACAAACAAAAACCTATCGGCAACAACAAATCCAGGAAAACAGAATCTGATGTCCATAGTTGCTACATGATATCATTTAAAAATGTTTAGTCCCCAACGAAAACCACTCCTTAGCAGAGGGGGAGAAGCAGTGACTGGGAACAGCTCCCGAGGAAGGCCGGATGTCATTCTGGTAGACCAAGACTTTATAGCATATATTTTAAATATGTGGAAAGAACTAAAGGAAGTTTTGTCTATAGAACTAACAAAAAGTCTGAGAATGATGTCTTTCCACATAGAACATCAATTAGGAGATACAAATTATTTTAAAAGAACCAGGTAGAAATTCTGGAGCGAAAACGGACAATATCTGAAATGGAAAATTCACTAGAGGGTTTTTACAGCAGATTAGAGCAGCAGAAGAAAGAATCAGCAAACATTAAGAGAGGTCAGTTGAGATTATCCAGCCTAAGAAACAGGAAGAAAAAAACAAGAGAAGAGACGTGAGCAGAGTCTAGGAGACCCGTGTGCAAACATGCACGTCTTTGATGTAGTTTCTCATAGGGCAATTAGGCACGGAAAAGAAATAAATTTGAAAGGACAAGTTAAAACTATTTACTGATGATGTGACATCTATGTAGAACATTCTGAAGAGCCTACACACGCATACATCTCTCTCCTCCAAAAAACACTATCGGAACTTAAAAAAAAAGTGTTCATCGGGTTGTAAAATATAAGATCAAAATAATAAAATCAATTGTGTTTCTATATATTAGCAATAAATAATCCCAAGATAAAATAAAATAAAAATTCCATTTACGATGGCATCGAGAAAAATAAAATACTTAGGAATCGATTTAACAAACGTTCAAGACTTACATACAGAAAACTACAAAACATCGTTGAAAGAAATTTTAAAAGACCTAAATAAATGAAGACATCCGTGTTCCTGGATTAGAAGACAATATTAAGATGGCAATATTCCTCAAACTGATCCACAGATTCGACGAAATCCCTATCAAAATCCTAGGTGCCTTTTACACATAAATTAACAGCCTGATCCCGCAATCCATATGATAATTCAAGGGACCCAGAATAGTCGAAAACACCTTTGAAAAGAAAAATAAAATTGGCAAATTCACATTTCCCAATTTCAAAACTTACTACAAAGCTACAGTATTCAAAGCGGTACGGTACTAGCATAAGAACAGACATATAAATCCGTGGAATAGAATTGAGAGTCCAGAATTAAGCCCCTACATTTATGATTAATTGATTTTCGACAAGGACACCAAGACAATTCAACGAGGGAAAGAATGTTTTTTTTCAATAAATAGTGTTAGGACAATGGGACATCCACAGAAAAAGAACGACTGTGGAACCCCACATCGCACCCTACCCAAAAATGAATACAAAGTGGATCGAAGACCTAGGCGTAAGAGCTAGAAAAAAACGTAGGCGATAACCTTCGTGACCCCGATTTAGGCAATGCTTTCTCAGATATGGTGTCAAAAGCACAAGCACATACACAAAAATAGAAAGCTGGCTGAGCTTCGTCAGAAGTAAAAGCTTTGGAGCTTCGAAGGAAACAATCGCTAAAATGAAGAGACAGCCCACAGAACGGGAGGAGATACCTCTGATGAAAGACGAATATCCAGAAAGTATAAAGAACGTTTACGACTCAACAATTAAAAAAAATTATCATCGGGCAAAGTATTTGAATAGACATTTCTCCAAAGAAGTTACACCAATGGCAAATTTGTATAAAAAACATGCTCAACGTCATTACTCATTAAGAAAATGCAAATCTAAACCACAATGAGATGCCACTTCAAAACATTGAGATGGTTATAATAATAAAAAAAAAAAAAAAGACAGACCAAAATCCATAGTCGAGAATGTGAAGAAATCGTAGCCCTCATGCACTGCTGGTGAAAATGTAGAACAGTGCAGCTGATTTGGAAAACGGTTTGGTTAAAAATTGAACAGTATTACCATGTGACCCAGAAATGTCACTTCTAGGTATATAGTGAAGAGAAAAGGAAACGCGTTTCCATAAAAAGTTGGGCACAAATGTTTCTAGCAACTTTCTGTATCGTAGCCAAAAAGGCAAAACAACCCAACTGTCCATCAATTGACGAACCGATAAATAAAATGCATTAGTCCTACACAAGAGGATAGTGTTTGGCCATAAAGAATGAAAGTACTGACACGACATGGATGAACCCTGAAAGCATTATTGTAGGCCAAAGAAGGCAGCCTCAAAAGACCACATGATACACGAGTCCATTTATATGGACGCCCGGAGTGGGCAAATTCCGAAAGGCAGGAAGCAGATCAGTGGTCGCCGAGGCCTGGGGGGTGGTGACCGACTGCCCGTGGGTACAGTGGGGACGATGCCACAACTTTATAAATATACTAAAAACCACCGAACTGTACCCTCAGAGAGGACAAATCGTATAACTCGACTTTTTAAGGAAAAAAGCAATGAGGGGAAAAATCACATTACAAAGGATACGCATGGTATGATACTTTCCACAAACATGGTAAATGCTTGTGCGAACATATTTCGTAATGGCAACGTGAAAACCACAGAAACGTGCACAGTGAAGATACCGCTGACCTTACCCAGGGAGGCGGGGAGGGAAAGGAGTCAGCAAGAGGCACGTGAGGCTTCCGATTACGTCTGTAATGGTTGTTCTTAATTTAAAGACGACAAGGCCAAACGGTGAGAGTTAACGAAGCTGGGAGCGCATAAATGAGTGTGTGTTCTATTTTCCATACTTCTTTTTTCCTCATCGAGAAATGTTTTCCTTAAAAACAGAAGGCTACCGTTGCTCACTCCCTCCTGTTTGCTTTGCTCTCCTTTTGCTGAAAGCTCAAACGCATTTTTCTGCCATAC
>NW_006434829.1:2736722-2747281 GCF_000325575.1 Pteropus alecto
TGAACGGCCGTCTCCCGCCCTGCAGCACCCAACACCACAGAGCGTCCCATCGTTTATTTCTTGCCTCTTCGATGGGCTGGCTGAAGGCGACGGGGGCCGGGATGTTCCTTCCTGTCCCCCGCACGACCTTCGACCTTCGACGCCCAGTGAAGCACCTGGCCCGCGGGAGGCCCTGCGTGACCGCGTCCTGGACGAGTGCACCGGGGCCTCAGGCCCCACCGCAGCATCACGGACCTGGCTTTCTCACTGTGACGTGCTGGTCCTTGTGCGCGAGGACGTCACGGCCGTCCGCGCCCGCCAGGCCTCTGCCCACTCCCTCCCGACGTGGACCCTGGTCTCCGGCACCTTGGCCCCCCCGAGGGCCTGGAGAACACCAGGCTCTCCCAGGTTCCACCCCTGCCCTGGGCCGCCCGTCAGCCCCTGGGGACGGTGACTCGGCTCGCTCCCGACATCCCACAGCGGCGCAATTTTGCTTTGCATCCAGAGTTCATGCCCGTCGACTGTGGGAGTGTTAGCGTGATACCAGCTCCTCAGCCATTACTAGTCTGGGACTCGCAAATGCTAATTTTTTTTCAATTGTGCTAAGAACATGTAACATGAGATCCGCCCTCGGGATGAGTTTTAAGCGTCCGTACAGTGTGTTAGCTATGGGCGCCACACGGTACAGCGGATCCAACGTGTGTCCGCCTGGCATCCGGTGCCAACGTTCTGAAGGCAGGTACTGTTACGATGAACTTGACAATAAGTCAGGACAGCGAAGACCACTTTCCCAAGGCGTATCGCAAACGATGATGATTATCCGCCTTCTCGAAGGTGGTAAAAATCCACCTTGATTCTGCCACTCCCAAGCTCAGGGCATCTCCAAATCACCGGGAACTATTCCAATACCATGAGAGCAAACAAATGAACAAACAAAAATTAAAGACACAGACAGACAGACACCTGGGTTATTCAAAAACAAACCCAATCAGAATCTCTGACCTCACTGACCTTGGAATTAAGGAGAGCTAGGGCAAGCCCACAAGTACATGCTGAATGCCGTCTTCTGGGTCAGAAACGAGCCTGGAACTCGTAACCTTCAGAGTACCTGGCGGCTTTTCAATGACTGCCAGCCTGGCAGAAGTTCAATAGCAGTGATTTGCGGGCTCCGGGAGCCCCACACTGCGTAAATCGAGGGGCTCGCCTTCAGAAAGCAGGGATTCTCCCATTGCCAATTAATTAAAGCCCAGTGATCCCATCACACCTCCTCCCTGGCCCATTGTATTAGGCACGACGGCCTCAAAATCTTTCTTATTGGCCAATTACTCTAGAGTAACTCGGTCGTGAGTGGACCACGATGAGAAAGGGTCGTACGCCCCAACTACTGACTTCTGCTTTGCTGACTGTACCTACTCACCACATACAAAGGGATTTCACTCCTGAAATTCTTTACGGGGCATTGAGCCGAAACCTACCCTGCCATTTTTTGATTAAGAGAAGCTAGTTTGGGCCAGGGGAGCGAGTGTGAACCAGAATCGTGTGTGAGACAATGGTAAAAAGCTGGATTTCGTTTTTACGGTCTCACGAGGCTGCTCACATACTCAGTCACAGGGTGCGAACATAAGACGGCCCGGGCCAGGGCAAGGCTTCCTGCAGGGGTGACAGGGACAGAGGCAGGGACGGCGCTCACGCCGGATCCGTGTCCCCGCGGCCCGGACGTGTCCCGTGCTCACCCCACACCGATCTGGTTTTCGCAGCGGGTCCGCCCTGCTCGTGAGTCCAGAGCATGACTCCGGACGACGACGCGGTCCGATGCGAGCCATCGCCAGGTCAGAGCCTCGGAGGAGAAAGTCCGCTAATTAGGAGCGGAACGGAAGGTGACATCTGCTCTGGTGGCTGAGCCCGGCCGCACTAATGAGGGCCTCCGCGCCATGTGACAGCTGTTCGGCAAGTGGACCTTTGGCTTCACGAGTACATCCCGCACACCCACCACCACTGAGCGGGGCGCGAGTGTGCTGGGAGACAGAGCACAGCTTGGGGGTGCCGGCGGGGGTCAGGGCTGGGGCTCAGGCCTGACATCCAGCCAAGAGAAACCCGGGTTGGGCGCCGAACCTTCGTCTCAGTGTCTGCGGAGCTGGCTTCTTGAAAACCCGGTTCCGCTTACAGCAATGACGTACGGCGACATCCGCCTTCTCCGACGACAGAGGCGAGGGGTCTGGGAAGCACACTCGCCGAGCACAGTGCTGGAGGCGTGTGAGCTTCCCCTGGGAACAGGACATGGGGGGAGCGGCCTGCCCCAGAGCGCCAAGGCCAGCATGCTAGGGAGACATCGGAAGAAGCCGCTGTCCACACCCAGCGCCCGTTTCTGCCAGAGTCTGGCAAACGCACCCTCGGGCCAGGTCTCAGCCCCGGATCCTCGGGCCAGGTCCCGGACCGTGACACGTTTCTCACGCAGTCGGTAAGACGTGTGTCAGCCAGCTCTGTCCTCGGCGGTGGGCAAGGCAGCCGGGGCCGCTGCTTTCCTGCGGTCTACGCCCTCGTGTAAGGGAACAATCAGCAAGCAAACAAAGCAATAAACGGGCATCCACTCAAAAAGCGGGGGTCGTCGATGACCTGCCCTAGACACCCCGGCTCCCCGTCTTCTAGACACGGTGAGGCCGGCGCTCCTGGCCCACCTGAGGCTGGGTGGGGCCAGGTGACCGTTTCCGGCTGACGCATTTTGAGTGTCTGTTCCACGCCAGAGTATTTGTTACTAGTGCGAATCGCTATTCCCGAGGCCGCGGGCACCAGCGACATTCAAGCCGGGGCACCATGCCGGCCACCTGAGAGGCCAGGACGTGGACAGTCCCCAGCCGAACCACAACGGGGACTCCCCAGTGGGAGCAAGAAGCAACCTTTGTTGTTTTAAGCCACTGAGATTTGGGGGTGCTTTGTTACCACAGCATAAACCAGCTTATCCCAACAGATGCAGAGATGACAAAATGATGAGTGACGGGGAGCGGGGTCCCCGAGATGGAGCCGCGAAAGGGCCTGTCTGAGAACAGGTGCGTGAGAGCTGAGCCGTTTCAGCGATGAGGAACGAGGACCAGCAGGGCGAAGGCTCTGAGGTGCTGACACGTCTGCCACATCCAAGCACACGTTGTACACAGAGGCACTCACGCACACACTCACATGCACGCGCGCGCACACACACACAGAGGCACAAACTCATGGGAGGAGTGACGAGCAGGAGGCAGAGGGTGACCGGGTGGCGGCCCCGTCTTCCGCCCGCAGACGTGTCCATGGGTCGGCCCCCAGCCCGAGAGCCAGGCGCCGTGACGCAGGCCCTTTCCATAACCCCTCACGCATCCCGGAAACCCACCCGTGCAAGTGTGGGTGCTCCCTCTCCACCCCAGAGATGTCACCCCATCCGGTTCTCTATTAGCATAAACTAAAAGGGGATATTCCAACTGCTGAGACCACCGGAGAAGTAAGGGGTGTCGTGCTCCACAGTCGGGGTGGCTTCTCCCCGAGCCTGGGTGGCTCACAGCAGCGCCCCTCTGGGGCCCGGCACACACACACCCGCTGCAATGTGGGTGCTCCCTCTCCACCCCAGAGATGTCACCCCATCCGGTTCTCTATTAGCATAAACTAAAAGGGGATATTCCAACTGCTGAGACCACCGGAGAAGTAAGGGATGTCGTGCTCCACAGTCGGGGTGGCTTCTCCCCGAGCCTGGGTGGCTCACAGCAGCGCCCCTCTGGGGCCCGGCACACACACGGCACTGAGCCAGGCGCCTCTGCCACTTAAGTCTCACCATGGCCCTTTGAGATTAGGCTCTGTCATTGCCAAGTGACACATGATGGGACAGCCCCAGAAATCCTGAGCGACTGGCCCACAGTGTCACAATCAGGAAGTCGTAAAACTAGACTTCAAACCAAGATCTGGCCCTTGACCAGAGTGTGCTTGTCAGAAAAGGAGCTGACACCTAACCAGTCTCACTGGTCACAGCCTGAAGAAAGTCTGTGCTAACGCGCAGGCCGCGTTCTTCACGGCACAAGCAAGAATCGGGGGACACTGAAACCTGGGCCTCTTACACGGGGGGTTCTGAGCTGGCAGGACGGAGCCCTCGACACGCGAAGCTCACCTGCCCAGGAGGGAACGCAAAGGACAATGCAGACGAGGTGATGGGAGTGGCGAGTGAGGGGACAGTCCCATCACGCGAGGTCCGGCCAAGAAGCAGCTCAGCCACGGGCGGCCCCACTGTCCGAGCCGGAGCACTCTGTCTGATGTTCGGTTAAGTTCATTTACGCGTCCTCAGCTCGCAACTTAAAAAAATGGTCTAATGCGACAGCATTATGATGGTATAAAGTCCATCGCGACGTGGGGATGCCGTATTTTATGACGCACGAGTGGCATTATTTTCCTGGCCTCATAATTTCAGTGGTGGTGACTTCCACTGGCATTTAACCATGCTTCACTGACACATGGCAGAGCAATAAGTCAGTATCGAGTGCCAGGCAAACCTCAGTTCTTAAAGTCCAGGGTTTTCTTCCACGGGCAGCCTAATCTTTCTAGAAAATGGACCCGAAGGCCAGCACGACACCTCCCTGAAATGCCCCCCTTACAAACATTCGGAACGACGCTTCCCCCAGCCCCATCCTAGAAGCTCGCCTGGCCGTCCAGGGGACCACTTCCCAGTTCTTCTCTGTTTCAGAATCAGAGCTAAGTGGCTAGCGTCCCGCTTAGGGGCATGTAATTTGGGGAGGACACGGTGTTGTGTTGTCACAACTTGGGAGGACAAGCCTCTCAGGACCAACATCTGTCCCCTCCTCAAAAATAAAAATGCGATAAAACCAATTCTTCGATTCGGGCTTGAGCCTAACACCAGTATCTTCATGGTCGACTGGACTGTCATCTACGACGAAGGTGGGTTTTCTTCCTTCTCTTCTGAGTTTATCTCTTAGGTTTCTCTGTGAAATGGAGCATCCCAAACGTAGTGGCTAAAACAACCAGCTCCCGGGCGGCTGGCCTCGGTGTGAGCAAGAGACGGGAAAAGAACCGCCCAGCCGCGCCCACCCGGCACGGCGGACGCAGACGACGCGCGCCGGGCGGACGGGTCTTGCCCGTCATGGCTTCGTTTCAGGGCGATGGCACGTGAGCTCTGCCACCCGCTTCCTGCAGGCTCGGCCTTCCCTCGTCTTGCTCCCTAACGTCGGTTTCCTAGTAGACACGACGTTTATTTCAGAGTTCTGAAAGCTACTGTCGGTCGCGTTGAAAACGTTTCTTTCCGCTCCTGCTTTGCTGAGACGTTCTGCATAAATTAGGAGCTAACACAGAAAGCGCTCGCATCCTCTCCGGACAGACGGAAAAGCTCCAGCCCATGACGCTGGGGTCACTCTGAACCGCGGGGCTCACAGCAGAAGAGGCAAGACCGAGACACAGACGACACCGAAAATAATAACGCCGCCCAGCGGTGCTCACGCAACGGATGAGTTCGACTTCCACGGAACTTCAGAAGAAAACGTGAGCTTGGCTGTCAAAACGCAAGGAGGAAAAGGCGAACGGCCGCGTCTGTGAGGCCCGAGGACCGAGCACAAGGGCGGAAAACGTGCCGGACAAACGTGACGAAGCGACGCTCGCGTCCGGCCCCCCGTCACCCACCTCCCTGGAAGCCAGGTCTCCGCGCACTGTCTGAGGACACGTGGGAGAGGTCGCGGAAGCCACTTCCTTTCAAGGCCCGGCTTTGAAAACATCTTACGAGACCGCCCAGGGTTTCTGTGGCAACTTCGGGGCTGGTTTCCAGACCGCACGAGGACAGGACAGGAGCCACCGGGTCCCTGACCACTCCTTAGACTTGGGTGTAGGCGCTTTGACGTGACAGGAAAGCCAACCAGGCCCACCGGACCATGTTCAGCCACTAGGAGACAAGGCCATTTGTCACAGCCCCTGCGTTAATTATCTGAGCTCACACAAAGAGCTGGAACAGGCAGAGATCACAGAATCCAATAACTGGACAATCCGTCAGTTCCTCAGTGACCGGCCACTCCGTCACTCAACAGGCCTCTGAAACTCACGAGCTGATCCTGCCTCCTCCCAATAAACCCCCGTTTTGGCTCATGCCTGGGTTTCTATGCTTCCTAAAGCTAGTCTGAGATAGACATTTCACCCAGACCTCAGCTGCCAAGAAGATCCGGTGTTTCTCTTTGCAAAAAAGCAACTCGACCAATTAATGAGAGCAAAACGCTTTTATCTACACTTGAAAAGGAAGCAAATTAAAAATCCAAAATGCCCACCACTTAAGAATGCTTGAACTTTACCCCCTCCAAGATCTCAATAGTTGGTCAATATTAAAGTTAGAAATACACAGGAGTCCCAGTACCAAAAACATAACAATTTTGCCTCAGAGTGGGGAAAAAAATTAAGGGATTTTCTTAAGAAGAAGCAGGTGAAGGACAAGTTAACCACCTGAGCTAAAAGGCTCTTCAGAACTCTCCCGCGCAAGGAAAGGGCTGACCTGAGCCAGGCGGAGCGAATATGCACCGTAAATCAGAATAATTGTATTACTTGGCTCTCTGCGTGGCTCGGTTTTCTCCCGATAAATTTTTTAAATTATGAGAAGATGGGTTTTGAGTTTGAATCTTTTCATAATCCACTCGGACACCTTTCGGTGAAAGTGTAATATATGGCACTCTAAAAAGGGGGTGTACATCCAGGTTTGATCGAAGCCAGGTGAGAACCGCAGTGTGAAGTCCGTGGAGACGTGAACCGTCGTCGTCTGCACGGAGCCGATGACGCGAGCCCGCGTCGGACGGAGCCGGTGTCACTCGGGATCGCGGCGACACTGTCTCACGTCTGATGACAAGTCTCTGGGCATCTTTTCCTGAAGTACGCTTCGCACTCCAAACCTAACAGGCTGCCGTCTGCCCGCAACTGCCGATCAGCGTGCAGAGGGAAACTCTGCTTTTCGACGTGTCACGCAGATCGCTGCCCGTCCTTTGAGCCTCAAGGAGACAAAAGAACCTCAGATGCTGTTCCAGTCGCCCGCAGAGCTGCGCCTGTGAGCGAGGCCAGCTCCACACAGGCCTGCTTCCTGGAAGACCTGGCCTCGTTGCCGTTCGAGCCTGGGATTGGAGGCGTGTGTTATCGTTATTTTCAAAAGTCTAACCTGGGGAAAGTTCGGCGCGTTCTCCCAAAGTTAAACATGGAATTACCGTACGACCCAGCATGTGCTCCTAGGCACGTGCTTCCTGTAAAGAGAACACAGAGACGCAGACAGGCACCTGGGCACGGAGGTTCACGGCAGCATGACTCACGACGGCCACACGGTGGACGTCGCCCAAATGCCCACCGACAAGTGAATGGACAAACTGGTCCGTCCACCCAACGGACTATCTTTCAGCCGTACCAGGAATGATGCAGTGACATGGGCCGCAGTGTGAGCGAACCCTGAAAACATCATGCTGAGCGCAAGACGCCAGGCACAGAATGCCACACGGTTCGTGCACGGAACATCCGGGACAGCCACGCCGCAGACGCGGTAAGCAGGTCACCAAGGGAGGGCGGGCGGCTGGGGCAACCACTTGAGATGTTTCGGAGCTAGACAGAGATGGGGGTGGCACAACACCACGAACGTGCTAAATGCCACTGAATCGTTCACTTTAAAAGGGTTAATTTTACGTTATGTGAATTTAACCTCGTTTAAAAATAATAATAATTTTTATTACCATAAAAAAGTCACTCGTTTCAATTTTTATAATATACAGGCTCATACTATCAAATTTCTCTTCCTTTGATACCTTTTGATCACTCCGCCCTTCCAAACTTTAACTCAAACACATTATTTTAATTACGAGGTGTAACAGTCGCTGACAAGGTTACACGTCCAACTACCACCAACACGAAACCCAGAGCTAAACCTCAATCACTTTTATACTCAAGATTTGTAACAGAAAAGCTGAATTAATTTCTCAAATATTTTCTTAACGTTCTAGAAACAAGGCCCTGTGTTTCTTCTCATCAGCACAAAGAAAGATTCAGAGAGAATTCGCCTATTTCTTCTGCCTCTCTTCCTGGTTCAACAGCTATTTAAAGGGAATACGCATCTTGATACATTTGTTCTAGAAAACAATGAAACACAGTGCCATAACGGGGAGGACGATGACAGCGCTGACGGTACTAGCCAAAACGGCCACCGCCACCGATGATGTGCCTGTGAGCCAGGCACTGTGCCAGGGGCCCCCGCCCACACTTCTTTATTTAGTCAGACTTTCCTCTAAATGTGCCATCCACGTGAGGTGACACCTGCCTGTCATCCACCACCTCCCTGCAGGTCACAGATCTGAGCCTGCTTTAGGGACCCACTTCTCCCGGGCCCTGTCCACAGGTCAGGTGAGGCTGGCTCTGCCCCCTCCCAGGTACGGCTCAGTGTACTTTCCAACTGGAGACTTGGAGTGGGTGCCCTGGGCCTCCCCAGCCTGAGGACGCCGAGGCTGCGTGGACAGCCATGCGTTCCGTAAGTCAGCCAGCGTGGAGCGAGCACCATCTGGCAGGCACCGAGGCCACGAGGAAGGACAGACATGCCCCAGCCGGCCGAGGGAAGCCCCTCTCAGGGGGCGGTGCAGGGGCGGTGCAGGGGCAGTGCAGGGGGTGGTGCAGGGGGCAGTGCCTGGGGCGGTACGGCGGGGGGCGGTGTCTGGGGCGGTGCACTGGGAGGTGCAGGGCTGGGGCAAGATGGGGAGGGGAGGGAGCGGCTCTGGACTCAGACCTGGAGGGGACCTTGCTGAAACTGGAATGACAGGCCAATCGCACGCAACAGGCCCCAGCCTCACGTACAAGCAGGGGGGACAGTGGGCACCGCTGTCCTGGTTCAGCCACACCACGGGCACCACTGAGGCCCAGATCTCCGGCGACTTGGCCCGGAGCTGCAAGGAGACCTGCTGAGCTGCAGTCTCAGGCTCAACGGGAGCGGGCCAGGCAGAGGGAGGGGCCCGCTTCGTGCCGGCCAAGCCGCCAGGACCCTCCCAGTGAAGGTGGCACCCGGAGAAGGGCGGGGAGGCAGGGTGACTAACGCAGGGAGGAAGATGTGGACCCAAAGGCGCTCAGGGGCCCGGCCCTGCCACGAACACGCCAGTGAGCCTGGACGGGGGACCGGCCTCCCCACACGTGACCCATGGGGTCTGGATTTGCTCCCCACCGTCGTCTTCAAAGTGACACCAGCTGGAACTTTTCTTTGCCACCTCCGTCGTTCCTTTCCCCGGCCACGAAGAGCAGCTAAGATGCCCCTGACATAAGGGCGCTGCAGACACCGGGTCCGCTGGCTCAGGAGCACGGAGACAGAAAGACCACGTGTTTGGACCATGTGTTTTCCGAGGCCCCAAGAGGCGAGGGAGCTAACGTCTCGTTGACCGCGACGCCTGTGAGAGGCGGAAGGAGGAGGAAGAAGCAGGACTGGGCAGGACGGGGGGCTGGACCGCACCCCAGACCTGGACCAGCCTCGCCCGGCCCAGCACCGGGATCTGCAGCAAAGACTCCCAGGAGACGAGTCCAGGACAGGCCAGGGCCAGTGTCCCTGCGGTCACAGTTGATGGCCGGGGCTGCGTGGGAAACGGGTGGCCTCAGCTTAGAGGGACAGCTGAGGGGAACCCTGGGGTGGTCACGGCTGGGGACTGTCACACATTGCGCTTTTCGGAGGGAAGGCTAGTACTTTCCAGAAGGGAGGTGAAGCAAACACTCCAGGCGGTCACAGACTCACGTGGACAAGCCATGATGCCAGCGTCCAGCTCCGCATGGGTGACTCCAGCTCTAAGCAGCAAACGGGACTTTGAGCCTGCGCAGGTCCTTTGAAAACGGTCACCAGAAAGCAGGGCAAACCACATTTTGATGTTGGGGAGTTGCATGGCCCCCAGCCTCAGCTTCGGCTGCCTGCCGGACGTTTCCCAGAGCAAATCTGTCCTCACAGCACAGCAGAGAACCCTCTGGACACCGGGGATGGGGGCTCACGCGCTAAGCTACGGGGACCGGCCCTTTGGTCTTCGTTCCAGCCACTGCACATGATTCTTTCACGGAAATGAAAGAAATGCTTTCATTCTACAGCCGAATGTGGGCCCTGCCCCGCCAGGCAGCTGTTTCAACAAGCAGGTGGGGCTGGAGGATTTCTCCTGAAATGGCACAAAATAAAACCCAGCAGCTCACCTTTTCGAGAGTAAAAGATGCCGGGCTGGAAGCCGAGGCCGGCCTCCCATTGAACGTACAACAGCCCCACGGAGCCTGTCCTCTTGCCACCGTTATCGTCATCTCCAGAGGAGAGGACCAAGGTTCCCAGAGCTGAAACTCCCGTCCCCAGACACGGTGACACCAGGGGTCTCCGGCCGCTCAGCTTTTAGTTACGCGAAGAGCTCGAGAAGGAACAAAGCATCCTCACGACCGTATGACCCCACGCCGACCCCTGAGGTAGATTCATCCATTCGACAAAATTAAAGGAGCACCCATGACACCCAGCCCACCTGCTCGGTGCTGAGGATGTAACAGAACCGACAAGGTCCCCCCCCCCACCCTGTGACATTCCAGAACAGAGAGGCAAATGGTAAGAATGTAAAACG
>NW_006434829.1:2747300-2778993 GCF_000325575.1 Pteropus alecto
GCCAACACGGCGGCGTGACGGGGGCTGGTGGCGAGGGACACCTTTAGACTCGCGGTCGTGGGGGGTCTCTCTTTGAAGGCGACATTTGGGCAGAGACCTGAACGCCACGCAAAGGTCTGGATACGGAGTTTAGACAGGACTCCAGCATTGATTGATTATATATTCTTTAAGCTGGCATCGTTATGCCGAGTTTCAGATGGAGGGACGGAAGCCCCTTATTAGAAATGGAGGAGCGCACGCATAAAGGAGGGAATGAAAACACACCGAAGGGACTGAGCTGCCCAAGAGGAGGGGACTGGGAGCGGCAGCCGGGAGCCGGGGCCCGGGCGGCCTGACGTCCAGCCACGTGTTTCTACACGCAGATCTCCCAAGCAATTTTTAAAGACCGGACGGACGCTGGTCTGACGGACAAGTATATTAAAGCAAGACTGTAGCCCTGGTGGTGCCCACAGTTCCGTGGAACATGAGCCATCGAGAAGATGGCTCCGCCGGCACCGGAGCCTGAAACCAGGGCCAGGATCAGGACATTAAAATCTAAGAGGGCACCAGGAAAACTCAACAGTCACCAGAAACCTTTGTCTGGAAGACAGGTTGGCCAGGTGTCCCGATTAGCGGGTCGACCAGACGCCCCTCCAGGAGGCTGGATTAATTCAATGAACTGCTGAGCAAATGGAGCGACTGGCCTGAGAGAATTACAATAACATACGGAGGCTGCATTCAGCAGACGTGGGGCTGCGGGCCAGGACCTGTCCGGCCGGGCGGGACTCCCTGGGCCAGTGGGGCTCAAGGCGGAGGGAAGCTGGGGCCAGGCCTGCCTGGCACGACACGAGCCAGACTCTGAGACTCTTCCCCGTGTACTGACGGCACAGGACACTGTCGTTGATTAGTCCACTCCCAGATCCCGGGGAGACACCCGAGGCGTGACGCACGCACTACAACAGCTAGTGCCTTCCTGGCTGAAGGCACGAGTCGCCGCCTCGCTCTCCTGATCCACTCAGAGTACCATCAACACTCCTTAGAGGCACCAGCACCTTTAATGTCACGGGACCTTGCCCAGAATGACAGGTGGGTTACAATCCTAAATTGCATACTATCTTCAGACGACGTCTGATCGTTGGGCGGAGGAAGAAACGTGAATCTATAAGAGGCTTCTACAGAGAATTTTCTCGCTCCTCTGTTACCAGATAGTAAAGGACAATATCGGACCTGGGACAATAAGTTAACGAAGATGACAGAAGCCACCCTGGAAGAACTGTGGGACACAGTTCAGAGCTGGGTGACGCTTCAAGGGACCCGTACACACGACTATGCATTTCTTCTTTGCTTTGCCCGAAAAGCTCTTCCTCCAAAACCGGAGGGTCTGGCTCCGTTTTCTTCCTTGGCTCTCCAAAGTCACCATTTCCCACGTCGCCATTCCCTCAGAGGACTCCCCTCCCTCACGCAGCCCCTCCCCGACCCAACGGTCTCAATGACATTTTCGCTTTGGTCAAGAATGATCACTCACTCAGATTAATTCACTTATTGCTTCACTTACGTGTTTCCTGTCTGTCTTTCCCACTACAGCATAAACTAGTGGTTCAGGAACCCTGTCTAAGCCTATTTCTGCTCTGCTCCAAGCACCGATTCTGGCACGTGGTAGGCACTCAGCTGACATCTGGACAGAAGAACGAACCTGCTTGTTTTACACACTAGCAAACTGAGGCCCAGAACGCTGAATAACTTGTCCAGCCAGCATCTCCCGAATCCCTGCCCCCTCTGTCCCACTCGTCACATCTCAGTGAACTGGCCTCCCATCCGTCACACCTCGCTGCAGGGTTCATCCTGAGACCCGCACACCTGTCACCTGCAGCTCTGTGCTAGTCCCGCCCTCACCCAGGGCACACAGCAGACTTTGTTCTCCAGCAGGAGACGCTCAGGTCACCTCGTCCCCGCCTGTCCATCTGGGCATGTTCTTCCTGCTCCCATCACACTTGCCTCTTCACATGTGCACACCTGTGGGCCTTTGAACCATCGCACCTGCACGCGCGCACCTGTGGGCCTTGGAACCATCTGACCTACATGCGCGCACCTGTGGGCCTTTACCAGGCTCACCTGCACATACACACCTATGGGCCTTTGAACCATCTCACCTGCACGCACACACCTGTGAGCCTTCACTACGCTCACCTGCACGCATACACCTGTGGGCCTTTACCACACTAACCTGCACGCACGCACCTGTGGGCCTTTGAACCATCTCACCTGCACGCGTGCACCTGTGGGCCTCTGTGCCCTTTTCCTCTGCCCCAGGCCACTCTTCTTCCAGCCCTGCCCTTGGAGAGCCGGGCGCAGCCTCGCTATCACCTCATGACCCTCCTCCCAGTCAGGCCCACTGCCCCCCACCACCAACCCTCCGGCCGCCTCCCCTCTCTGAGTCATAAACACCTGGAGAGCAGGAATTTCATTTTACTGTTCCCCCTGGTCCCTGCAGGAGCCCCACGCAGACTAAACGCTCACATCGGCCGAAGTGGACGATGCCGGGAGAGCAGCCGGAGCTGGCTGTGGCCGACGAAGGCATCCGGGGACCGCTACGCCAGGTCCCAGCACCGGAGTCCGATTCGCCCTCCGCCCGATGAGAACCCGAAACGGGGGAACCAAATGGGCACACGCGAGCGGGAACAGGAACCATCGGAGGGAAAAAGAGGCTGGAGGCAGAGCTCCCGGGAACAAGGGGCGACAGGAGCTGAAGACGCATTCCCGGCAGATGCTCCCTCATACCAGCTTCCTGTCACTTGCTGTCCCTGCAGCTCTGTTACCAAGTGAGAGAACGAAAAGTCCCCTCGGAGTCACAAAATACGCGTGAACTTCAGAAGGAGCCGACCAAGGAAGGTCCCAGGTTCCAGGTGCAGACCCACCTGCAGGGTTGGGGGCGGGGGGAGGCAAGCGCCTCGGGCCCAGGTGTCTCAGAGTGAGAAACAGACACCCCCAAAGGAAACGGACGAGGGTGAGCTACAGAGGGGCGTTCTCGGCTGAGAGAGCGAGCTTTCACGTAGGAGCTAGAAAACACGCATTTGGCTACAGACACTATAAGTGAAATTCCAAAGTTCGGCCACCGGCTTGGAGATGCCACAAGAATTTCTGATGTGCTGCCCTGTGTCAGCTGCCCAGGACACGAAGGTGAGCAGACGCAGGCCTTGCCTTGGAGGAGGGCGGCGTGAGGGCGGAGGACAGACCTGTGAATGAACACAGTGCGATGGTGACCGACGGCGGGCTCAAGAGGATGCGCTGTTTGTGCGCAGAATTTTATTTCAACACAAATAAAATTCCTGATCTCCACCTTCCCGTCAGGGCTGATGGCTCCACGGCAGAGGGCGGAGGCAGAACTAACACCCTCCAGCCCTCAGACACCGACCGGAGACAAGGTCCCCGACAATAAGACGTGTCCCCACAGCCCGCTCGGGACCCCAGCTCGGGATCCCTCCCCAAGGAGACACTTTTAGCCCGTGCCGCCTGCCCCCAGGGACCAGCAGAGAAGCGCACGTTAGCACACAGCTGGTGATCGAAATGCAGCTCTAACCGACTTGGTCTGGGGGTTCACCCGGTGACGTCCCAGAAGAGCAAGTGGCCTTGTGTTCACGGAACAAGTTTCTTCGTCATGCTCCGTGTCCAGCTGGGTGCTCTGCGCGACAGGTCAGGAAAACCACGGCCAGATTCGGTCTGCGACTGAAGGGTTAACGGGACTTGGCCTGCAAAGCCAAGGACGCTACGATCTGGCCCTCCACGGAAGACAAACGGGTGTCCATCCCCAGTCCGCTAAACAGGTGTCCATCCCTGGTCCGCTACACGTCACTGCACTCCAGGACCGGTCACCTGGGAAAAAAAGTCCCACCAGCAACTAAACGCACTGGCCTGAAGTCACATGCACCTTCTGTTCACGGTGGCCAGGAATCGTCACACGGCCAGGTCCGACCGCAAGGGGCTGCGGGGGCCGGAGGGGCCGGATGAAGGACAGGACCTCACGCCTCCACATCGCTTTTTTTTCCAAAGAATCCCACACAGCCTTGAAAACAGCCCATCCCGGGGGACCGTGTGTGGAAGCGATTGGTCCAAGGGTCCTTTCAGGAAACTCAGAAAATAAGAAAGAATAAGGATGCCCGTACAAAAAAAATCACAGACACACACACACTCACACACACTCACTCACTCACAGATACACTCACACACACACATACACACTCACACTCACTCACACACTCACACAAACACACGCACTCACACACTCACACACACTCACTCACTCACAGACACACTCACACACAGACATACACACTCACACTCACTCACACACTCGCACTCACTCACACACACACTCACAGACACTCACACACACTCACACACACGCACATACACACTCACACACATACACACTCACACTCATACACACACGCTCATGCACACGCACACTCACACACACACACACACACTCATACACACTCACAGACACACACTCACACACTCACACTCACTCACACACTCGCACTCACTCACACACACACTCACAGACACTCACACACACTCACACACACTCGCACAGACACACACAGACACACACTCACACACTCACACTCACTCACACACTCGCACTCACTCACACACACACTCACAGACACTCACACACACTCACACACACGCACATACACACTCACACACATACACACACTCATACACACACGCTCATGCACACACACACTCACACACACTCACACTCACACACTCACTCACACTCACACTCACACACACACAGAGACACACACACTCATACACACTCACAGACACACACTCACACACACTAACACACACTCACACACACATACTCACACACATACTCTCACACATACTCTCACTCACACACACACATTCACTCACACACAGACACACACTCACACACAGACACACTCACACACACTAAACACACACACACACATACTCTCACACATACTCACACACTCACACATTCACTCACTCACAGACACACATACACATACACTCACACACACTCACTCTCTCTCTCTCTCACACTCTCTCTCTCTCTTTGATTAGTATTTTTTCTTATTCAAACCACCAGGCGCCAACATATCCTTGCAAATTCCTCTGAACCCCTTTAAAAGCCCTCGTGCTCCCTGGGCCGGGCAGCATTTCAAATCCGATTTGCTTCAGCGGCCAAGCACACGCTGTGATCCCCACCGATGTCCCTGGCGATAGGCCTCCTGGTCAGCTCTGTGCTGCCTTTGCTCGGGGCCCCTCGGTTCCCAAGGCGGCGTTTACCGCTTGTGTTTCCCGGTTCTTAACTTTCTCCTCCTCCCTCCCTTTCCTCTCCCCCTCGTCAGGTCTTTATTCTGTCCCCTTCGATCTCCCTCAGCCCCACGGTCCCCACTCCTGAAATGTGTGCTGGCTTCCCCTCCCCCACACCCAATTAGGAATCGCTCCAGGATCCCCTTGACTCATCAATGGCTGTTTGTTGCCTTCTGTTCAACTCAAACTGGCTTATTTCTTCTTTTAATACATAGAGCACCTTCTGTTCAGACTGCTGGAGGGCCTTGGCTGCTGAGGTATATTTTAAGTTTTTAATGAGTCCAATTCAACATAGACTCATTGAAACTTCTCTTATTTGCTTCGCAGAGGGGGAAAAAAAAGGTATCAGCACATAGCATTTAAAATCGCACTTGTTAACCTAGAGATATTTCACGGTTTCTGTCATGATTGAAAACGAGCATCAAAGGAGACACCACGTCCACTTGTTAAAGAGGAAAAATGGCAAAGGGAACAGGAAAGTAGACGGATGCTAAGCAGACCGACCGAGAAGTTTAACGAGCTCTCCCAGAATGCAATGGTTTCTGTCTCTTTAAAACTGTGTTTATAAATGTTTTCCTACGAGATAAATAAGCAGATTTCTAGATGACAGAAATGTTTTCTCTTTTAGGCTTTAAGCAAGATGTTTGCTATCACAGCTCTGTCTTTGCAAACGCCTCAAGGAAAGGCCTTAAAAATTACCGAGGAGGCCAAGCTAAGTGCTGGCGCTTGGTTTCAAAACAGACGGAGTGGTCGCACCATCGCCTTCATGCCCAGTGGGATGTCGGGGATACCCAGGAACATCTCGCACGTGCACACACACTCACACTCACACTCACACTCTCACACACACACACACACTCACACACACACCTGGTGTAGGCAGGCGTCTCCTTTCACCATCTTTCTGCTTGGCTGCTGCTGTGAAGACTCGCGATGGATTCCATGCCAGTCTCCTATTTTAAACTTATCGTTTTATCTTAGACGCCAGATCAAAGTCAGGCTGCAGCGCTTTTTAACTGTAAAGTTGTCACGATGACAGCTCCGCCGCCTATTCTGGAAACAGAACCTTGGCCTCCTAACAGGGCCTCGTCAGCCGAGGTAGGTCTCAGCCGAGGCCGAGATCTCTGTTCAGACGAGCCCTACTTGAAAGCTCCATTCAGCTCTCCAGAGCCATGTGCAGAAGCCAAACAATAGCGGATTCAGCAAGGACAAGAGATGTCTTCTGTCGGGCCTGGCCCCGTTCCTAGGGAAGGGGATTAGGACAAGCTGCCCAAACAGAAATTAACAAGACAGGGACAACCCAGAAGGGCAGTGTGGCCGGCCATGGCACAGAGACAAGCGGGGCTGGCACGCACGAGCCTGAGAACTCCTGCGCTCGCTGAGGCTCGGGCACGGTCACCTGCCCCCGCAGGCTGGCTGGGTTTAAGGAACCAACATGCACTTGCAAACTCCGAGAGCTGGAGATGGACGGCGCACAGCATGAAGCGTCGCTCGCCTAGGCCGCGTGTCGCTCCATGGTGAGTCTCCAGACAGACTAATCGTGTGCTGTGCGTGGCCTTTGGGAAATAACTACCCTGGAGAACATTTTCAGTATTTTTTTTTTTTTATGACCCTGGTTTTCGAGGGATAATTTACTCTCAAGCCAAAGGTCGTCAGAACCCTGACAAGAATCTCGTAAAAGATTAAACTTCATCATGATGGCATCATAAAAATATGAGAGCTGGAAAAAAAAAAAATTCAGAGATTGCAAGAGGATTGCTCTCGTTTCGAGGCCGAGGAGATCGAGGCCCAGAGAGAGAGAGAAATGTCTGTGCGTGGACAGACACGCAGCGAGCCATGTTCCCATCCACCGGCCCCCGCGCTGGACCCGGGGTCCCGTCACCGCTCCGTGCTGAGGCCGCATCCTATCTTCATCGGAGGAAGAGAGATGCAATAGCGAAAACAACTCCTTTTACAGTCTACAAAAAGGTCGGCAAATACGGTCTTTTAAAATTCATCCCACAAAGTGAGAAAGTAAAATGCAAGCTGCAAAAGCTCAGGATATGGGAATGAACCAAAACAAAAAACAAAAAACAAAAAACGATCCAACGCTGGATTTTGTATCTGTACAAGTCACTGAGACGCAAAAAATAAGTAAATGAACAGGATTATCGGGAAAATTAGAGGAGACAAGATTCAGGATTTTGGTGTAAGAGAGAAAATGCAATCGTAGAATCTACGATCGATTGCTTGACTGCCATACAATTTTAAGCATATGTGAGACAAAAGACTCCAGGAAAAGCGAGAGAAAGTGATGAACGAAAGACGACATTCGATACAGAAATAAAGAATTCATATCCAAACTATATGATGGAAACCTATCAATCAATAAAGAAAAATCGACTGAAAGCCAAAAGATACGAAAAACAATTCGACAGAAAATGAAATGCGAACGGCCAATAAACATAGGCAAACGTGCTCGCTGCTGCTCACAGTCACAGAAATGAGAATCGGGGCAATAAGGAGACATCACTGTCACCTGTCAAACTGGCCACATTTAAAAGACTGTGTACAGTATCGGGCCCTGAGGAGAACACCCAGGAACGAGAACCCTCGTGCAGCGTGGGGTAGGCACCAATTAGCACAGCCATTTTTGAAAACAGTTGGCTGCTCAAAACATTTAAAACATGCGAACCCTAATGACTTAACATTTTCAACTCTTGGAAACTTTTCTAGAAAAGTACTTACACGTGTCCACAAGGAGCCATGTGCAAATATGATTGACACACCGTTACGAAAAACAGTAAAAATTGATAAACAAACTAAATGACCAGCGATGCAGGAACCGTCACGTAAGCCACGCTCTATCCCCACGATTGACTCTCGCATAGCACTTAGAACAACTGAGCTGAAGACACCTGCACCCACGTTCCCTGCAGCGTTGTTCACGGGGCCAATATCCAGAAGCAACCTAAATGTGCATCGATAGGTAAGCGGATAGAGAAAAAGCGTGTGTATATACGATGGAATATTAGCCATAAAAAGGAAAGGAAGCGCCATCTGTGACGTGGACAGACCTTGAGGGTGTTCTGCTAAGTGCAGTAAGTCAGACAGAGAAAGACAAATGCCGTATGATTCGCTTCTACGTGGGATCTAAAAACACAAACAACAAACCAATCTCATAGATACAGAGAACAGATCGGTGGTCCCAAGGTAGGGGGTAGTGGGTAGGTGGAATGGGTGACCGAGACCAAAAGGTAAGCACTTCCGGTTATAAAACAAAGAAGCCCAAGGGATGGACTATGCAGCACGGCCACCACAGTTAATCCTACTGCACGTCTGAAAGTTGCTAAGAGAGTCGATCTTGAAAATTCTCATTACAAGAAAAAAAATTGTTGTAACCATGTACAGTGAAGGACGTTAACCAGGCTTATTGCGATGACCGTTTCACAATATAAACAAATACTAAACCATTATGTCGGACACTTGCAACTAATCTAAACTTTTACGTCCATTATATCTTAACAACAACAAAAAAAAATTAGCAAGGTGAGAGACCCTTGCTTTCGGTAACGGTTGCCTGGATGATCCCGACCAGCTCTCCTGCTGAGGACACACAAAAAAAAAAGCTGGTCAAGATGTAAGGAAGATTTACTGAAGGCATCAGAAAAACAAAACAGAAAAAGTGAAGACTCTGGGCTGGGCTAGAATCCAGGAGACGGCCTGGGAAGAGAAGCTGGACATGAATGACTCTTTATCTCCGTGGGCACGAGTCTATATCACACAGGGCAGCTAAGGGGCTGAGAGCTTCTGGCAGTCTCACAGGGGTGAGGGCAGATACTGGGGTTCGGAGCCCACGAAGCAGCAGAGGCCTAATGAACGTGCACATGTATGCTCGCGGGCGCGCGCGCACACACTCACACACACACACACACACACACACCAAATTTGTTTGGGAAAGCCCAAGGCCACGTCATGGGGAAAAGAGTGAATGAGAAATAGGCTATGGCTCCATTTTTTTCAAATCGCGTCAGTTCCTGGAAGTGGATTAAGGTGATCTGAGTTTACACTGGCATCCTAGGATGCTGGTGGTCCTCAGGTACCTGTGAAGCAAACAAAAACCCCCTTGGAGAGAGGCGAGGTCATCTCAGGACCCGATTCCACAAACACTTCTGAGAGCACAGTGTCTGGTACATAACGAAAAATAACCAGACACATGAGGAGACAAGGCCATATGAACCGTCAAAGCGTGAATATTCAAAACAGAAATGGACCCGCAGGGGAATGTGATGCTGGCATTCTCAGGCAGTCTTGGGTTTCTTTTCTAGTATGTAAACACTTTATTTGGAAATAATGTCAAATATACAGAAAAGCTGCAAGAATAAGAACAGTATAAAGAATACCCAGATTCCGTTTCATTCACTTTTTTTTTTTTGCTTTTTATCCAGATTCATCTATTAACACTTTACCCTATTTGCTCTGATTTGCATCGTGGCTGGTTCACTCTCAAGCATGTGTATTTTCTCTGCCTCCCAACCCCCCTGATCAATCGTAGGCCTAAGCATGCATTCTAAACTATAAACCTACTACAAAGAAAAATAGTGCAAAATCTCTGTGACTTCGGGTAGGGTAAAGAAATAAGACACAAAGATCATGAATTCTAAAATTAAAAATTGACACACTGCATCTTCTCAAAATTTAAAACTTTTGTTCTTCAAAAGGCGTTGGTAAGAAAATGAAAAGGGAAGCCAGACTAGAAGAAAATGCTTGCAAAATAAATCTAATAAGAGACTAGTATCCAGAATGTAAAAAAAAAAACTCTTACAACTTAATTAGAAAACAGTCACCCTGGTTTTTTTAAATGGACAAAAGATTCGAATGGACATTTCAACAAAGAAGATCTGTGAATGGCCAATAAGCACAGGAAAAGAGGCTTAAATGCAAATAAAACCACAATAGATACCCCTATGTAGTCACTAGAATGTCTGAAATTAAACACTGACAATAGCAAACGTTGACTAGACTGAGGAGCAACCGAAACTCCCCTAAGCTGCTGCAGGCCGTGTAAAATGATAGGATCGTTCTGAAACACAATTTGGCAGTTTCTTACCAAGTTAAGCATATAATTACCGTACGATCCAGTGATGCCACTCCTGGGTATTTAACCACGTGAAATGTCAACATACGTCCACACAATGATTTGCATGTGAACGTTCATGTCAGCTTTATGCATCCTAGCATGAAACAGGAAAGGATCTAAATGTCCTTGAACATGCAAACAGGTAACAAATCTATCTGTACCACTGGGGGTGGGGGGAGGAATGAAGAATGGATACGTACAGCATCACGGATAAACGCCAAAACAGCGTGCTAAGCGAAAGATGCCAGACACCTCTTTCGTCTCTGTCGAACTCTAGAAAAAGCCAATCACCGCTGCAGAGATGGAAAGCAGGTCAGTGGTTGCCAGGGAGCCAGGGACGGGGAGGTTGGCTGGGGTAGCGCACAAGGAAATCTGCAGTTGCCATGGCAATAGTATGCATCTTGCTAGTGGTGCTGATTGGTCAGGTGAATCCGTGTGTCAAAACTCATCAAAACGTACATTTAAAGTGGGTGTGTTTTACTGTATCCAAGTGGTACCTCGAGAATTTTTTCTTTTTAAAAAGCAGCTGCAGAAAAAAAGAATGATGACTGTGAAAGTAAAAATAATTAGACTCACAGGTACTGCTCCACACAAACAATGGAAGCCAGAAGACAATATCATGCTTCGTTCAAAGTGCGGACAAAAAATAACCGCCAACTTAGATTTCTCCTACCAAGGAAAGTCTTCTGGAACGAAAATGAAGCAAAAGCATTTTCACATCAGCAAAAAAGGATAATATTTATTTACCTATAGCAAATGCTACTAAAAAAATACTAATAAAGGCAGAATAAAAGTGATCCACCAGCAAAAAAGGATAATATTTACCTATAGCAAATGCTACTAAAAAAATGCCAATAAAGGCAGAATAAAAGTGATCCAAAAAACCGCTCAGTAACATCCATTCTACTCGTAAGGCCTTTCGACTGATTAGACCAGGCCCACCACTGTCGCTAGGATAATATCCTTTGCTTAAAGTCAACTGATTGTGAATATTAATCACATCTACACTATACCTCCCAGCAATACCTAGATCAGCATTTGATTGAATAACCTGGGACTATCGCCTAGCCAAGTCAACGCATGAAACTAATCATCACAAGTATTAGCTGATAGTTTTTAAAAAGCACTTTCCCAAAATATGTAACAAGCCTTTAAAAATATCGATAACCAGTACCATCACTTCTGAAAATGTACATAAGGAAATAATGTCAAAGACGAAGATTCAAGTATTATTTAATACAGCAAAATATTTAGAACTGCCTAACTGCCCCATTAGGGATATTAAGTAACGTATACAACATTCATATGAAGAAATAATGAGGAACTATCGGAAGGCTTACAAAAAGTTTGCAATTACTTCTGTAAATGCCTGTGATAAAATATTAAGCCCCTGAAAAGCGGGAGGGAACATTGTTTATAGAGAATATAATAAATTCAGAGAATAAGAACACTAAGTGGGAGCAGACGTGTTCACAGTGGTTCTTTATACTGTTTTTCAATTTGTCAACAATGACTTTGCATTCCTTTTTAAATTACACAGAACAAACTAAAGAAGACCGTTCCGTGAAAACTAGGAAGCCGAGACATCATCCTAATAACGGTTAGGAGTGTTTTGTCCTATTACAGACCCCGGGTCTTTTGTACGAAAATGAGGACAAAGACCTAGTCTCATCTTTAAGAGAAGGGGGAGGACTGGTCATGAAAACATGACACTTCTCTCAGTCTAGCAGACACCCCCAAATAGATACAACGTTTCCCAGCCATGGTGCAGGCGACTTTAATAGATCACCGCAGGAAAAAAGCACGCTTCCGCCAGCCTTGCCCTTCCCGATTCGGCTCAATTTCATGACACACAACTGCCTCCTAGTCTATTGTCACTAAGGCACTGGAGAAAACAAATAGAATAAAGACTATCATTGTTAACAGACGTTTTTTAAAAACAAACATTTTTCTTACAGTTTCAGTGGGTTATTTAGCTCCAATGGCATCTGTCGACAATGAAAAATGTGGGCGCCATAGCGATAACTCTGCTTTGGTTGAAAATGCTTCATTTTCCATCTCTGTTTAAGGTAAATTTACTTTCTATCTTGAGGAAGAACTGTTACCAAGAAAACAGAGTGGAAAATGTTCACAGACGTGACAGTGATCCAGCTCCCGACAACTCTCTGAAAGGATTCGGGTGGGGGTCCCGGGACTGCCCCTTAGGAGACCCTCGGGGACCACAGGTGACCACGGAGGCCGTCGAATCGGCACTCCCCAACCCAAGGCAGACACAGGTCCCTGGAACACTCCGCAGAGCGTCCTGAGTCTCAGTGCGACCTCTCTGTAGGAGAGGTCGCCACGAGGTGCTGACAATGGGTGACGATCTGAATGTACCCCCAGATAAGGAGAACCTGGAGAGCCACCCCCGACACCCGGTCTACCTTCTCACACCTCAGAGGGGTCGGCTAGTGTCTGCGAGTTGACAGCTGGAGACCAGGGCCACCTCCGATTCCCAGATCATCTTCACTTGGCCCACTCGACTTAAACTAGCATCTGGAGATGCCACACAAAGATTGGTATATCTCTGTGTCCGAAACTCAGCTCCCCTGACGGGACCGATTATGATTTCGCACAGGATGACCAAAGGTGCCACAGAGACGCCCCCTCCCGTGGTCCCAGCTCAGGTGGGGTGCAGTCCCCTTACAGAGTCCTGGGTCCTAGCTCCGACCGAGAACATCGCTTCTCTCTCTTTGAGGAGGCCATTTGCTGCGGGCTGACTGTCCCTGGCACTTTAGATGGATTTCTCTTCCCCACGTCACAGAGGACAAACCGAGGAACGGACGGATTGAGTCAACTGTCTGTCTGAGGTCACACAGCTAAGTAGACAACAGGGCCCAGTTCTGAACCCAGATCTGACGCCAGAGACTGCAATTCCCAAGGACCACAGCCTGTCGCCCCTGCACGGGATTCAGACAGATCATGACCCTCCCCCAGGTCACCGGTCAGATTCCAGTTCCCCGCCCCAGGCGCTCTGGAATTTCTACACCGAGCGTCTGCTTCTCCTTATCAGACATCTCCCTCCGGCTCCCCCGAAGGCCGTAAAGGACTCGAACAGCGGATTCCACAGCAATTCCCTCTCCCAGACCCCCCTAAGCCTCTCATTTCTGCTCCTTAATAAATCACGGTCGAGGCCTCCGGCAAAGCTAGTGCCTGGTGGCGGGCGCCTTTGATACAGGTAAAACTGGAATCCGAAAGAGTTTCTGGGGGAGAGAGGCAAAATGGACCTTGAAATTCTCTTCCAGGATCCATTTTCATTCACCTAATTGGCTATTTGGGTTTAAGAGATATGGTTTTAGAGGGAAAAAATCTTCAAAACCACTGCACTTGGATTCATCTCCGGGGTGGGTCTCTGCGGAGGGAAGAGACGGTCGAGGACGGCGGTCAGCGAGGCCGGGCCGCCCTTTATCGTTTGCTGCGTTTCATCCCCTGGGGGGCTGCAAGGAACCCCCCACTCCCGGGGGCCACCGCGGAGCCCAGCCGCCCTCACACCCGGGCTGCCTGCCTCCCAAAAGCCCCTTGCCCTGGGTCCCGAGAGCCTTTCCAGGTGACCCTGGGCCGCTTCGGCCTCGGCCCAGGGGCAGGTGGGGCGTGCGGGGACGCCATCACCTGAAGGGCCAGCAGAGAGGTGCAGGTCCCAGAGGCAGCCCTGGCTCATCCGCACTTCGAGAGAAAGCCCGCGAGGTTCGTGGCGTTTTCCACGGCACATCGTCTCCGTGTGCTTATTTCTGACGGGTCCTACACTGTTTCTCTCAGCATGGTCATCGGCCGTTTGCATACTCATCATACAGGAATATTCTGCTACGAAGAAGCGAGCTTTCTTGTTCATCTTGAAACTCATCCCTCTGCCTCTTCACACGGGGTGGATCCTAGTATCATTAGTTCAGGAAATACTTCCAGTCACTCCCTCTGTGCGGGACACTGCTGTAACCACTTCATGCAGATAAAAGACTTTAATCCCACAATGGCCCTATCGGGCAGATACAAAAATTTCCTTATTTGAAGGTTGAAGAAACGGAGGCACGAGTTTAAGTAACTCGTTCAAGGTCACACAGGTAGTAAGTGGTATCAACAAGAGACACGTCTACAAGAAAACCCCGCTGTGTGCTTAATGATAAATGCCAGCTACCAGCCAGGCCCTTTACAATAAGAAAAATATATGTGGTCTTTGTCCTCACTTCTGGTATGCGTCCCTAAAACCTTGGAATTTCTTAGAGCAGTCAAGGTGTCTTCTTACGTTAATAGGGGACTTTTGTAAAGCCCTAAGGACGGGGCCGGTTGCCAGGGCATCAACCATGTGATTCGAGGGCTGGGACTTTCAATCCCTGGGGAGAGGAGAGAAGGGGCTGGAGTCTGAATCGATCACTAATGGCCAATGATTTTTAATCGATCATGCCTGTCATGAGGCTGCCACAAAAACCCAAGAGGACAGGGTTTGGAGAGCTCCCAGGTTGGCAAACGCATGGAGATTTGTGAGCGGCAAGCCAGAGAGGGCGTGGAGACCCTGCGCCCCGTCCCCAGACCTGCCCCGTGCATCTCCTCCATCTGGCAGTTCCTCGGCTGCAGCCTTCGTAATAAGCTGGAGATCGAGTAGGTGACATGCTTCTCCGAGTTCTCCGAGACGCTCTCGCGAATTAATCGACCGCGAGGACAGAGAGGAGTGTCATGGGAACCTCCGGCCTGCAGCGGGCCAGTCGGAAGCCCAGGTGACAGCCTGGATGGGCGACTGGAGTCCGAAGTGCGGGGTGCGGGGAGTGCTGTGGGGTCTGGCGCATCTCCAGAGATGCCCGGAATGTATATTTTTAAGTGAAATGTCCTGATTTTCTTAAAGTTGGCCCAAATTGAAGTCTTCAAGTCAAACAAAACCGATTTGTGGACTGCCAGTTTGCTACCTAGATATGAGAGACTCCAACTCTCCCAGCGCTGGGGAGTAATCGTGCTGTGTTTAGACAGTTCACGACTGCGCTCTTGAGAACAGTGGTGTCTTTGCTGTGCGACCATTTAATCGAGGGGGAGATGCAAGGCCCCTTTATTAACGGGGAAATCGGCACGCTCCAATGAATCACTCAGCGTCAAAACACATCGAATGCATCGGCGCTGTTTTTATTTTTTTGAACACGATGAAATATCATTTTCTTTCCCTTTATAGGGAGACCCGAGTGACAGCCGATCCATCAGCTTATCTGGTGCCGTTTAGCGACAGCATTTTGCATTCATTATTTCCTACTTAAGTCATTCTTTTAAAAAGAGGAAGAACTTAATTCTGCCTCCCGACAGCAGGGAAATTAAACGGTGTGTCTTTGAGATGAGTGTTTCTCCAACAAAACACCAACAGCAGATCCATAAAATCAAGCCATCAGAAGAACATCAGGACTAGCTTCTGAGAAAAGCAGAAGGTTATGAAGCCTTCTAACCTCAAACACAAACTCGCCAGTCGGCACGACCGATTTGGCAGCAGAAGGTGAAGACACACACGCCCAAGCAGCAATCCCACTGCTGTGACGACCTTGAAGGTGGGCGCCCCCTATTACCGCTCAGCCCCCCGCCCCCATAAGAAACAGATTTTTCATGGCAACTCAGAAAAACCGCACCCACGAAGGGCACCAACGTTTCAGGAGATCGTTTTCTTTATTATATGCTATGGACGCGGATATTTTCTGCTCTAAGCTCATCTATTCAATTTCCCTTTTTTGAGGTGTGTCATGACTCACCGATAGGTGGCGACCCTCAACTTAAAAACCCCTATCCCAGCGGAACGCGTGCAAATATTTAAGACGGTGTGTACAACAATGAGCACTAAGACCTATAAGAGCAAAAACAATGTAAATGATATTCATCCATCAACAGAAGAATGAGTAAGTAAATGATGAGGTATCTGCATCACGGAATGAAAGCTTCGTGTATGGACAGGGTCTGATTTAGGAAACGTTACGCTGAGCCAAAACAGCAAGTCGCAGAATGAGTCTGAGAGTACAAAGCCATCTCTATGGCTTGAGAACCCCGAGACGGAGTCCCTGGAAAGGCACCTGTCCTCGTTCGGGCCGCTGGAACGGAACCCCACGCGCTGGGGGCTCACAAACAACAGACTGTTATTCCTCACAGCTCCGGAGGCTGGATGCCAGGGTCCGTCTCTGCTGAGACTCGCTTCCTCCCACAGAGTCCGCCTCCAAGTACCACCGCCTTGGGGGGCAGGATTTCAGCATAGGAATTTGGGGGCCACAAACATTCGGATCACGGCGGCACCCACAGAGTAAAATTAAATCAACATTCATCCGAGGGATAAACACTTAATTCAGGACAGTGGTCAGCTCTCAGGAGGGAGGAGAGACAAGGCGGCGGGGAGAATGTTGCTTGTTTTTTGCTTCTGTGTTTTTAAGCTCCGAGCAAATTTGCGAAGCATCCACCTGAGACAAAGCAGCGTGGCGGACACATGGGTGTTGGTTACAATAGTCCCCGTATCTGAAAGTAGGCTCGACACTGTTCACGAAGGGGATCAAGGTCAACATCGATGACAAGTCTCGCTGGCAGCCTGTACCCTTGACATGATGGGATGAACATAACCCCGGTTTAACTGAGGGGGAAGACATCAGGCCACCTGCAGTAGGGGCACAGCCACACAATCCCTGACCAGTCCCCCTGAACTCTGTCCAGCTCTCCAAAAACGAGGGGAGTCTGAAACACTGCCACGGCCAAGAGGAGCTGAGGGAGACATGACAACTAATTTAACATAGTGTCCTTGAAGGATCCTGGGACAAAGAGAAAAAGGGACATTAGATGAAAACAAAAGAAATGAGAATCAAGTATCACGGAGCCTTCTGGTAGAGAGAGGGACATCTTCGGGGCTGGGAGGCTGAACGTCCCCCACCTCTACCCACTCCCCCCCGCCCCACGGACGGCACCAAGCGGCCGAAACAGCCACGTCCATACGGGCTGCAAACTGCTTACGGTCAGCAGAATACCGAACCATCTTCTGCTGGGACCTGTGGAAAGCGAGGTACGTCGCTGGCCACCAAGCTGGATAAATCCAGATAAAAGCTCCTTTCCCAAGACACAGAGGCTCCTTCCCATGCAGAAAGAGAGCTGGGCAGCCTCGCCCTGTCACGTGGGCCTGAAGGCTCGGCGCAAGAAGCAAGGCCTCGCTAAGGGGACTCGCGTGAAATGAACAGTTACAGACCGCGAAGAATTTCCCCCGGGAATGACTCCGTGGACACGGGGACGGACGACCTCTCCGAGGTGCGTTTGATTGCTTTCGTCAAAGGCTTGCCCTGGATTTGGGGCAGGTTTCAGGGTTCAGTGGTCGATTTGGTCAAAGACATTATCTCATAATGAAAAATACGTCAAAAATACGAAGCACGTCAAAATGACATGAAAATAAAGTGATGTAATGGGGTGGCTGGGGTTTCTCGCAAATACCAACATCAAAGGCCAAGTAGAGCAACGTTCCCGTCAGCGTCGACTTTACAGTTTACACCATCCTCGCCCGTCTGGTGTAAAGGCGCCGGTGTAAAGTCACCACGCCGGCCGACCTTCGCGAACGAAGCCTCCCGCCTCCCCTGACCCCGTCTTTGCCTGCGTAAGGGAACGACAAACGTGAACTCCCACGGCAGAGAGAAAATCTACCCTCGGGAAGAAAGGGCCTGTGTCAGAATCTGAACGACGCGGGAGTTTCGGAGAGAAATCCCATTCTCTATTTCTGGTTCGCAGAGGCCCCGCCATGCCCGAAACCAGCCACGCAGTGATGAAGGCCGGAAACAAGAAAGCTCAAGCTGGGGACTTGGGAAGGCCACCAAAATCATCCGAGACGTTGGCCTCGGGCAGAATTTCTCCTCAGCACCATTCTCTTCTCTTTAGGAAGTTCTGGTGCTGAGAAAGGAGCCTTGGGCTTCGAATTATCTGACACGTGTTTGCTGAGTGCCTACTATGGGCCAGGTACTGTTCTAGAATCTTGAAGCCCAAGCCCAAATCCTAGATCCAGCCGTCATAGCTATGGGAACCTCGCTCTCCCCATCTTTAATCGGGGCTAAGAGGAGATTCTGATGATTAAGGAGGATAATATATAGCACTGGACCTGGCACACAGTAGGTGCTCAATAAGTGTTGCATTTGGTAGGATCAGCTCCCAATAAAACAAGCCCTGAAAACCCGTCCCAGGTGGGCACATCGCCCAGGCCCGCCCTCCACAGATGCTCCACACTACGCGCCCCTAGCCAAGTGCTGCATTCTGGAAGACTCAGACAGTGCGGTGTTAATATTACATACGGAATGGCTTAACGGGCCACCTTCCCAGAAATGTTTATTTTATTAAGCACTTTTGAATTCCTGCTCATCCTTGAAGGACCAAGTCGAACATCACCCCTTCTGAGGTACCTTTCCAGGTTCCTCCCTGCAGAGCACACTGCAAGCCTCCTCTTCCTTCTGCCCCTCACTTGGTCTCCCGTCCTATGGCTGTGCAGAGCGCCACCTACTGGCTGAGCTCGCTGTCTCGGCCTCTGTCCCTTACGGCAGTTTTGGGCATCTTGAGACAGAGCAGGCCTTGCTTCTAAAAGGACTGTAAAAGTCTAGCCAATTGTTCAGACCTGCTGACACAGGCATCGGGGAGCCACTAGGTCATGATGAAAGTGGGGTTTTAGGATTAGTCTGGCAGCTGGTAGCAGAATGGATTAGTGACGAGAGACCACAGAGAGGCCACCAGGCAGCCACGGGGACATTCTAGGAATAAGCTGTGTGCGTCTGCATGTTACCAGAAATGCAGTCGTCAGCCACGGAGACCCGCCTGCTCAGTAAGGGGACTCAAAGGCATAAGGTAAGATACATTTTTTTAAAACCAACGACACCAAAACACTCAAACATGGATTTTTCTGCTCTAAACCAGCCATCTCGGGAATTAGAAAAACTTCTAAATATTAGAGCCACTTTGAAACCCATGAACTTATTCCAGACATGATGTCAGTACCTAAAATGTACACTTGATTAAGAGGGTAAAAAGACAAGCCACAGTCGGGAGAAGAGATGTGTGAAATCGATAAACGGTTGGGATCTGAAATATACAAAGAGCTCTTAACCTACAACAAAGAGAAAACAAACAACCCAATTAAAAACTGGGCAGAAGATCTGAACAGACTTCCCTCCAAAGAAGATATGCAGACAGAAAACAAGCATATGCAAAGATGCTCCACATGATATATCATCGGCGATATGCAAATTAAAATGACAATGAGATACTCCCACACACCTATTAGAATAGCTCAAATCCAGAACACTAACAACCAAATATTCGCGATGGCAGGAAGCAACAGGAACGTCACTCACCGCTGGTGGGAGCGCCAAATGGCACGGCCACTTTTGAAGATAGCTCGGCAGTTTCAGCCAAAGCCAAAACTAAACACGCTCTTAACCACGTGACCCATCAATCATGCTCCTTGGTATTTACCCTAAGAAACTGAAAACCCATACCCACAAAAAACATGCACATGGATGTTTATGGCAGATTTATTCCTAATTGCCAAAACTCAGAAGCAATCAAGACGCCCTTCAGTACGTGAGTGGATAAACTGTGGTCCACCCAGACGGTGGAATATTATTCAGTGCTTAAGAGGAATGAGTCATCGAGTCACAAAGACATGGAAGAACCTTAAATGCACATCGCCAAGTGACAGAAGCTCATCTGAAAAGGCTACGTACTGTATGATTTCAGCTAGATGACTTTCTGTAAAAGGCAAAACTATAAAGACACTAAAAAGATCGTGTGTTTTTTTTTTTCTTTTTGAAAACTGACACTCTCACAGAGAGCTGGCAGGGCAAACGGGCAGGAAAATTTCACAAAAGTATCAAACACTGAAAGCGTTGTCATGCCTTTGACCGACCCATTCACTTCCCACATCCCCTCCTAAAGAATGCCCCCAGGAACATTCCACGAATAATTTATGTTTAAAAAGGAAAAAAAGAATGTTTAACAGAAATGTTTAAAAGGGGGGAGGGAGGAGGGAACGAAACATAAAAATGGCCAGTAGCAATGTTTAAAACAGGAAAAAAAATGAAACGTGGTAAATGAATAGAATAGACCTCTCTAATGTCAATGGAATGTGATACCACTATTAAATGTTACAGTTAAAATTACAGGTTCATTGAAAGGCTCCGTGAATCCTAAAGTCGTTAGGAAAAATTACTTATGTGTGCACGGTCATGTTTTGGAAGAAAGAGCGTCCACCGATTCATCAGTGTTTTGAAGGGGTTGATAATTATTCTTACAGTCAAATATTTAATGACATGACAAGACGTTGCCGTACATTTGTTCTACATAGCTACAGAAAACGACAGCTTTCACAACTAAATAATGCTAGCATTGACAAAAATAACAAGTCCGTGTACATACATGTGAACACATACACACGAACATACTCGTCAAAATATTCACGTTGCTGACCGTCGAATCATACAAAGGTTCAAGGGTGACTTGTATCTTTGTTTTACTCAGCTGTGTTTTCTAAATTTTCTACAATTAAACATCTGTTACTTTTGAAGAAGACATTTATTACACCTATGCTGAAAGAGGCTAGCAGTATAAATTCATGAAAAGTCTCCCACTGGTTAGAAAAAGAGGTAGAGTGTTTTTACAATATTTTTTTTCTTTTCTTCGGCTGGCCTGAGCCCTTTTTTGGGGGTGGGGGGCGGAGTTCCCACTTCCTGCAGGCAGGCTCTGCTGCCACTTTCTAGCACAAATGACAGACAGACACATCATTCGATGTGTTTCTACACATCGAATGCGGGTTTGGACCGTTAGGGCGGCCGGTGCTCCGAGACCTCCAGATATGCAGCGGCAAACGCTACCGTTAAGTGCAGGAACTGTGTGCTTCTAAATCCACTATTTTCAGACCCTAAAATCGTTCGAAATAAAAGATCGTTGTCTTCTTCGCAGTGTTTTGAGTCACTAACGTTTCACTCATTTCCGTATCCCAGGAATTCTCAATCCTGGCCACCCAGGAAAGTTTTCTTTAGAGCGTCAAAGCCGTGCCCCCCCCACCCCCTCACCGAAGGGCGAGGTCTGAGAAACGCCTCTGCTTAGGCCCCTGGGAGATTCCGATTCGCATCCAGGGTGAGGACTCTCGGCCTGCTCAGCCAGCACGCGGTCAGGGGGGCCCCTGGCTGCTCAGTCAGCACGCGGTCAGGGGGGCCCCTGGCTGCTCAGCCAGCACGCGGTCAGGGGGGCCCCTGGCTGCTTTCCTGGAGCTGCTGCAACACATCACTGCAGAGCGATCTTAACACAGTGGAGATTTGGTCTTTCACGCTTCCGGAAGCCAGGGCTCTGGAATCAAGGCCTGGGCGGGGCCATGCTCCCCACAAGGCTCCAGGGGAGCCTCCAGTCAAGGCTTCTCCCAGCTCCTGGTGGCCCCAGTATGTATCACCTGGTGGCCCCAGGCTGCATCAGCTGGTAGCCAGTCAAGGCCTCTTCCAGCTCCTGGTGGCCCCAGGAGTGCATCAGCCGGTGGCCCCAGGCGTGCGTCGGCGGTGGCCCCGGGCGTGCGTCGGCGGTGGCCCCGGGCGTGCGTCAGCCGGTGGCCGCAGCACTCCGGGCGTCTGCCTCTGCCTCTGCCTCTGCATTGCTTTCTCCTCTGTGCGCCCCCTGCTAGGCACATGTCACTGGACTGAATACCCAGATAAGGCAGGGCGACCTCAACTCAAGCTTCCTAATTCTATCTGCAAAGACGCTTTCCCAAACAAGCTCACATTCAGTTCCGGAGACCAGGAGATGGACACATCTTTTGAGGGGCCACCATCCGACCCACTGCAGCCTTGATTTCCACGTGCTAGATGGGCCCCCCAGCCGGGGGCTCTGCCTTTCACCGAGTTTTCAGTCCGGTGGGGACAGACGGGAAGGAGAATGCACAGGGGGCACCTTCTCGCGCCCGACGACCAGAGCAGGGGCGCGGCTCGGAGCGCGGACTGGGAGGGTCGCGGTGGCTACTTCCGGTTCTGAGACCTTGGGACGACATTTAAACGGCGCCTTGGTGTACTCATCTGTTCTCTGCCCGACGGGGCTCTAATAATTCTGATTTTTTTAAAGTTCCTTTCCCTAAAAAATTTATGATAGGGTCTGGCATGTCATAAGCATGATAAGGTTTTTCATTTTCAAAATAAAATAAGGGATAAACAACAGAGTCGCGCGAAACTGTCCTCGAAGTCACGCGCGAACGTACCACGTGTTCTCTTACTCCCAGTAAATCCTTCCACAGAAGGGTCCGACGCAGACCGCGCCTGGCAGGGAAGCTGTCAGGTCAGCTGTCCACGTCACCGGCCGTCTTCATCTTTCTTCTTCACTTTTTTTCAATCGCGAGACACCTTTGTTTACTTTTTTGGTACTTTCACCACGTTTTAATTCCCACCTCCCCCCACCCCCATCTTGCAAGCATCAGCCTGTTCTCCATGCGTCTGTTTGTATTTTTGTTTTGTTTATTCTGACTCCATATACAAGGGGAAGCATGCGGAATTTGCCTCTCCCTGTCTGATGTCACTCAGCATAACACCCTCAAGGTCCATCTGCGCTGTCGCGATCGGCGCAGATCCGTTCTTTTTCGTGGCTGAGTAATATTCCACTGTGCGTGGCATTCTTCCCCGCATGAATGAGAATCCTTACGTGCCATGAAAGATTTAGGCTGGGTCGCGTTTCAAGAATCCATAACGTGACACGCGACACGGTAACTTCCTTCTGCTAACGTTGTTTGTTGCTTCACGTTCGACTGTTAGATTTCACCAAAAGCGATGAGTTAGTCGAGTCACTTAGAACGGTGATCCCTCTGCTCGGTGTTGAGGTTAAGGGTTACGTTCTCTGGATGTCAGAATAGGCAAAGAAACACTCCTGAAAGGTTGGATCCAGATTTTCAAACATGGTAAACATGTGACTTCGACCTTGATGCGACCTTGAGCTGGGTGACAACCACGTGAGGTGTGTCTGTATCTGCAAAGGAATCTCTTTTTAGGGTTTCCGCCTTTCTGGCCGATAGAGAAGCACCATCGTCTCCTTCCGTGGTCCAGCACGGAGCTTTCCTCTGACTCCGTTCCAGGGTTTAGACGAGAACGAGCTCTGCCTTGTGGTTCCTGACAATATACAAAGTGCAGCTTATTATCGCCGGGGTTCGGGTCCCGCCGGCCAGACAGAAGCCGTTCAAGGCCCAGCCTTGTCGCTCACTCTCCGGCCGCACGTGGTTCCCATACAAATCGCCCGTCATCTCGCTTTCATGTCCTCTGCTTCCATGTTATCTGCTCTGAACACTTTCAAATTTGCTTATTTTTCTGATCTCCCCTCTCCTTTTTTCGGGGACGCCAGTGTTTATCTGGTGGTTTTCATCTTTACTCCTCACACGGCCTCACGATGCGCGCTCATTAAAATATTTCAAATTAAGACCTCTGCAGGCTTCCCAGCCAAGCACATCGCGTCCTCCCCGACAACATATTTTTAATTCTTATCACAGACTTTCAGGCAGTTTGTACATTATATTCTATTAAAAACTCCATTCCACCCAAGGTTGTCACAATTCAGAGATTACAGCTTTCTGCGGGACGTTTCGTTAGGGAATATTCACATATTCGCTTTGTCAGCCGGCAAACACGATCCATGAGTCTGTGTTCCACACCTCATTTGACACCACAATTCAACACAAAAGATAGAAAGAGCAGCCATTATTTATTTAGATTATGGAATGGATCTTAGAGGGACACGAGATAAGCATAAATTATCTTGCCAAAGAGCTCTCCCCGTCTCCCTCGCAGCCCGGGGGGGGCAGAAAGGGACAGCGAAGAAAGGTGCAGGGGACACGGGAACGCGAGGTGTCTTGCGATTATGTAACTGGTTATATAACAAATTCTCTTCTCTTGTAACCTTCTTCCGTCTCTTCTAAAGGGAATGCAAAATCGATTCTTACAAAACCAAAAGTGATAACCACAGCCTGCGTTTTCCCTGCAATTCAAAACATTACCACTCCATCGGTCCAATAGTTCGACAAAATAAATGTCCTCTGCACACACCACAGGTACCGCCATCATGTGCTCAGACAGTGGTTTCTGAGGGCGTAGGTCACAGCATCCCATCTGGACTCCTCCAGCTCTACAGCAGGGTCAGCAGAACTAGGGTAGCTGCCCGCCTCCCCCGCAGCATCCACCCCCTCCAGGATGCTCTCCCATACTCTAAGCCCATGTCGTCTAGGGATGACTACAGGGACTGGATGAGGTGCGTCTATGATCTAAGTTGCCCCAAGCAGAGCCAGTGACCAGCACCCCCAGACTCGTGCTGGACCTCATGGGAAGAGCAGTGTTCTCCCTGAAGGGACCGAGCCAGCAGGATGGCCTCCGGGAGGTGCTGGTGGCCCACACGCCGCCAGGAAGGAAGAGCCTGCTGGAGATGATGCCGGCCCAGAGGAAAGACAAGAGACAGGTTGCTAAGGATGCTGCTCGAGCTCCTGGACCCAGACACCCTGGTCCCTGTCCAGCCCTGAGCTTCTCCACATGCGTCAGGAGCCTAGGTCCCCCCTCCTGCTTGGACTTCATCAGTACGGTACCTAACAGCATCGGAGGGACAAAAAGCCCAATAAGCACCCCAGCAACCAAGGGGAAGCCTTCCAGTGGGGACACAAACACACAGGTCCCTGCACAAAACAGAGAGCCAGCCACAACCGGTGACTGACACCACCTCTGACGAACCTCTGTGGCAAACGCTGCTGGCTGACCCCCATTCTCCCGCCTTCCCCCCGAGAACAAAGACCCCCCCACACGCACGACAAAGCTGGAAAATAGCACCAGACGGCCGCTCTCCCGGACTAGCTGGCTTCGCAGCAAAGGCTTGGAGCCCACCATCTGCTGACCAGATCCGAAGGGGACACTGCCACGGACGCCGCTGGAGAGGTCTTTTCTGGTAAAGAGAGATGGGTGAGGAGAGGCCCCCGCGCTTCCAGTCTCTGTACACACCCGGGTGAGTCTGTGATGACCGGGACTGCTGCAGCCGCCTTGCGACCATGAGGAAACCAGCTGGAGCATGACGGCCAGGGACTTGGGTACAATGCAGTGGACAGGGAGAGTACCCCTGAGTGACACAACTGTGCCGCTGGACTAACCAAGCACAGAACCACCCACTTCTACATCTCCCGTCACGTGAGAGGATGCAGCCCGACAGCTACAGCCGCTTTCGGACCGGTGTTCTATTGCTGGCCACTGAACGCACCTGAGCGGACACACAAATCCTAGACTCTCTGCATCTGCTGACGGCTCAGGGTGTGGGGCGCTCGGCAGGCAGATGCAGACTCCCAGGGGGGCCGTGGGTCACGTGGGGGGCAGAAAGGACGTGACTGGAACGCCAACATGGAGTGAAAGCCGCCCCTATCACTCGATCAGTGTTCCTGGTGGAAGGCCCATGGCCCCTGGCCCCTGGCCCCTGGCCCGAGTCCCTCCCTCCCTCCCTTGGGCACAGCCTTTCGGAGGCGGGCAGCACAGAGCTCTGGCTGAGGCGGCTGGGGCCACCCGAGTGAGGCAGCACTCGGCACAGGGCTCCGCTGGGAAAGGCCAGCCCTACCCGCTCTCTCCGGTCCTGCTCCCACCCATCGGCCCATTCATTCATTCATTCATTCCCCCTCTGTGCTGAGTGCTGTCAACCTCACAGTGAAGAACCAGCAGCAGGTGATGAGTTACAGATCTGAGGACTTAGAGTCTCATGATGGCTGAAGCGTAAGCCGTCGGTGGCTTTAAAGCAGGGAGGTCACCTGTCCAGCACTGCTGGTTCGCCAGGCCACTGAAGCAACCCTGTAGCCAACAGTGACCAGCAGAGGGGGAGCGAGCAGAGGCAGAGACCGTGGGAAGCCTGCTGCAGCGAGAGCTTCCTGCCCACTGGGGGTCCCGGCGCGGATGACCAGTGATGCCCTGCCCTCCCTCTGCTCCCCCGGCCAGCTCGGCCATAAAACCCCAGGCCGGCGTCTGAGCTGCAGGAGACGAGCTGCCTGCCAGCCATGCCAAGTTCACCCCACTTAACCTTCCGCGGCCGCATGGCCACGCCCAGGTGTGCTATGGGCCCGGTGACCGCAGGTGAGCACCAAGAGGCATCCGCGCAGCGGCTACCGCCACCGAAAAGCACCTTCCCCCCTCGCCGCTTAGGGCACGTCTATTTTCCCATCTCGTCCTTCAGCTCTTCACTGCAAACAATAACAACGATCATAGTAAATCCTTAAACCACGGCCATCGAACCCTGCACGGGGACTAATGAGCGTTCAGGCTGTTGAGCCCGCCAAGCTCATTAGGTCGCTGGCGTACGAAAAGCGTGAAGAATGAATGCCTCGCACGGCACGTCTCCGGGGACGCGGACCTCCCGAAGCCACGGGACAGCCGTCGCGGTGCCGAAGCCTCCACCAGGGGCAGAGACGTCACTTACACACAGGAGTGCACCCTTGGCTTCGGCGGCCAGCCCCGAGCCCCCGCTGCGCGTCGCCTGGGGGAGCTCAGCGCTCACCTGCTCTGTGCATCCAGGTGGTGGCCCACGCAGGTGAGGGTGGCCGTCGTCTGAACACTGCCGTTGTCTATTTCTTCCTGGACTGCCCACTGGTCTTCGCTGCTGATTCTCACGGCCATTATTTTCACACCCGCCGCCGCCTTAATTCTGTGGGGTGGGAAAAAAAAATACATATAAAACCATCGTAGTTCAAAACAGGTAGTAAAAATATGGCAGCAGAACAGATGTCCCCTCCTCTGGGAGAGGCAGGGAAGAGTGGCTGTAAGTGGCTTCCCTCTGCAAACACACTGTCCTGGTATTTTCACAAGCATCCCGAAGCGGGAGCCAGCATCTCACTGTCCTCGTGCTGGGAAGCAGATCGCTTCCCGCTCCAGGGGCCCCATGGGACGAGGACAGCGCGGACGCGTCCGGGCAGGAGTGGAGGGGCTCTGCAGGGCCTGTTCTTCACCTGGAGGTGAGGAGGGGTCTCCACGAGGAGGGAGGAGCACGAGCGGCTGGGGAGACCGGCGGAGCTCAGAGGGTGGCCCCATCCGGGGGCCAAGGAGCTGGGGGGCCACACAGAGAGGAGACAGAGGGGGCACGCAGTCTTCGGGAGAGAAATAAATGCAGCATCTGGGCGAGATGATGCAGCCAGGGTCTGCAGAAGTCAGGTCCCCAAGGAAGAACGCAAGGACCCTCCCGCACGGCCGGTGGGAAAGCCGCTGCGGAGAACGGCCTGGCAGGTGTCCGAAGCGTGAAGCACGGAGCGACCACGCGACGCAGCAGTTCCTAGATACGGACCCAAAAGAGTGGGAAGCGGGCACTCAAACGACGTGAGCCTGCGTGCCCACGGCAGCCCATCCGCAAGAGCCAAAAGGCGGAAGCAACCCAGGTGTCCATGGACAGGTGAAAGGCTAAGAAAAACGTGGCCCGTCCATGAATACGGCAGAGCACGATGCGGCCGTCAAACAGGAATAAGCACCGACACACGCTCCGATGGGGATGCGCCTCGCAAACAGTGTTCTAGGAAGCCAGATAGAAAAGCCATTTATCATATGACTCCATTACGTAAAACGTCCAGAATAGGTAACTGCGCAGAGCTGGAAAGCAGCCTCGTGGCTGCCAGAGCCTCAGGAAGGCCGAGGGGACGATGGGAGTGACTGCTCAGCTAACGGGTACAGGTCTCCTCCCCGGGCGACAAAAACGTTTTGGCAGTAGGTAGAGGTCTCGTTGGGACAACACTGTGAATGTCCTAAATGCCACTGAATTTTTCATTAAAAAATGGTCAATTTTATGTTATATGAATTTTACCTCAATGGAAAAAAAAAAAGCAAGGAAAAAAATCAGATGCGTGGCCCTTCATAGGAGTGGCTGAGACTTTAAAAAAAGGATTTATCAAGACGAAAAATCTTTAGGACCTGAAGAAGGGAATCCCCACAGGCAGGATCTCAAGCAGCGGGGATGAGAGCTCCGGAATGGAGGGATCCCCTACACCCCCAGATTTTGCTGCCCGCCGTATGGAACCCCGGGCCGGGCCGAGGGAACAAACACTTGCGTGTCTAACTGAACGCAGGGCATGTCTCCGCTTCCTGGACGCCCAGCGACTCGGACGCGCCTCTCTGCCCCGATGCCACCGTTCCTCCTGCCGAATTCTCCCGACTGATCTGCTGCTCCGTCCTCAAAGCTTTCTTGCTCACCCGTCACGTCACGATGTTCCAGGGATTAATTCATGCGAACCACGAATGGAGGCGTCTTGTTCCGTGCCCACTTTCAGCCATCTCATCCTGCTGCCAAATGGGGCAGTCGGAGAGAATGTTCCAGAACTCATGTTCTCAGCAAGCGGAGGCCTCCTGCCATCGATGGCACCTCGGTTCTATCGGCACTTGCCACTTGAACAGCTAGCTGATCGTGTCCATCCACAAACACACACTTCCATCGGGCATCTGTAGGACGGCGACCCTCCCACTCCCCAAGGAGTGATCAGCAGGAGGCCACAGAGCTGGTCAAGGGCGGAGCCAGGGTTAGGAACCAAAGCCACCCCCCGGCTCTGCCCCAGGCACAGAGAGTTTCCTCCATGACCCACACCAGGGTCATTTATTGCGTCCAGTGACGGCGCTGGCCTATGCTTTCAGCTCGACAACCGAGCCCCAGTCCCCAGCCCCCTCCCATCGGCCCCGGAGGCACCGAAACGACATGTCACTGCAGGCTCTCCCGAGCTTTTGTCTACATCGTTGCTTGCATTCTGCTCCACAAGCAAGGCACAGGTCCCCTTGTCATCAGGGACTCATCGCGTGGCACCGCTGAGTCGATCTGACGAGTGTCTCCCCACTGTGCTCCTGGGCTGTCCCCCGCACCCCACCCCGCCCATCTCGTGACTTTTGTGCTCACAGTTACTCTCCTTCGCTTACGTATAGGCCTGCCTGTCCTTACTGCAGTTTTTGAAGGTATTTTTTGCAGCTCGAAAGTCCAATTTTGAGGCAGGGCTGGGCCCGAGAATGCCGGAACGGGCGTTATGGGTACGTGGCTTCTCTGAGGCCATCGCTCCCCCTGCGGGTCTGGGAAGCCAGAGTATTTCATATCAGGGACAGAGCCTGAGCAGGCTGGGAAGCCACCCACAAGGCTCACATTACTGTACTTGCTGGTCCCCAAGAGATCTGGGGGTCCTTGGGGCGTGCGAGACAGACTTGGGACAATGACGGTTAACCAGCACGTGTCAATAGTTTTCAATATCCCAGCACCCAGCAGGGTGACACCAGCGCCTAGGGCTGTGCGTCAGGCCTGCGGACCCTGAGTGAAGCTACTGCACTTGAGCAGAGGCAGGGGACAGGCCCAGGGGCCTCCCGGGGTTTCCCTCACAGGACACCAGGAACGCTGTCCACATGGCACTAAGTTCCCAGGACAGCCTCTGACTCCTTTCCCCTTTCCTGGCCCATCCCAGGGGCCGACCTTGGGCACCGCCTCCCAGGGCAGCCGGGAACCCTGCAGGCTCGGCCAACTGGCATCTCAGGCTCTCAGCTTCCAGGCCCCATCCACGCCCTCGCTGTCCACAATGGGGCACTGTGCTTGGTGTCAGGGCTCCGGGAGGCGATGGCTTTCCCTCTCTCCCAGCCTCCTGGGGGTGCGGGCCCCCGGCCCCGAGGCCACCACGAACGTCTCTGCCCCAGCTGGACCTGTCTCCTTGGGTCCCCACAGCGAGGTCAGGCCCCTGCCGGCCACCCTGCTGCATCAGCAACATGGAACAGAAGGGGATCCAGAAACTTCCACGTGGTGAATTCCAGGGAATTAATTTCAAAGGGGACGTCTCGAGAAACCAAATACCCACCTCACCCGCTTCCGGGCATTCTAGGGCCCTGCCCCTCCACCCAAAATAGACTTTCAACCTGCAAAAGTACCTCCGAAAACCTGCAATAAAGGCAGATTTTACACATGCTGAGATTAGTAGCCCTCAGCACGGAAGTCACGCGTTAACTATCCCCACGAGCGCTGAAGCCTCGCAGGAGAGACGCCCCCCACGGCTGTGTTCGTTATTGATTCAATGACCGTCACTGATCATCACGGTCGCTACTGACACGAACAACCCACTCTAGCAAATCTCCGAGCACAGTACAAAAATCGAACAGGCGCTTCCCCATCGACGGCGACGATGCAAACACAGAAAACAGCTAGGCCGGCAGGGGGAGGGGTGGCCGGGGCCATGGGCACGGCTGCCGGCCTGTGACCTGGTCCCACCTCCCTGGAGCACCGTCTGGCGACGACAGCCGCACCTGACTCTCTGCAGCTCCTGCCCCCGGCGCTGCCACCCCAGGCGGACGCCACGGAAGCGCACGCACTGTCCCCCCGACGTGGCCGCACGGTTCCGCCAAGCCCAGGACGGAAACGGCCTCCGTCGCTCCTCAACAGCAGAACCAACAGTGCCCACAGTCACGCGATGGCGCAAGACACGGCCAATACGAGAAGGAGCGTCCGCCACCACACGAAACACGGTGTCCCGCCAAACACAACGCTGGGCGACAGAGGCCTGGTACCGAGGACCGCACCCCACGAAACCGCACGCACAGAAAGTCCCGAACAGGCAAACCGGTCTGCACGGCGACGTCGGCATCGCGGGCAGAGCCGGACGGGGTGCCCGGGGACCTCCGGGGCACCAGCAGCGTTCTGTTTCCTCTTCTGGGCTCTGGGCACGTGGGGAGTCGTGAGACGTCATCGGGCTGTGCTGACGCATGCGCACTGTTCAGCACGCATGTTACAGTTCGGTATAAAGCTCAAAACAAAGCAAGTCGCGGCCAGGGGCACCCCCACCACTGAGTGTGACTTTCCTGCTGTCCAAGCTCAGGGGGAGGCCTCAGACGGGTAACTGCACAGCCACCCTGGACATACGTGGGGGCTCTCCCCCAAACCACCACTGCCCCTCGGGGTGCCCAGGGTTACGTGCTTGCTTGGGGTGGCGGGTGGGCACAGAGCGGCCTGGAACTTTGGCCTCGTCTGTGACAAGAAGGGTCTTTGAGTCCAGGGGAACACCCTCCTGGCTGGACTGGGGACAGGTGACATCCCAGCTGCCACAGATAAGCAACAAGAAAGACATCTGGACTCCGGGCCAGCCTCCGCCTGCTCAGCAGGGACAGAGCCAGGGCAGAGCCCCATGGCTTCCCCCTACACGCCCACCAGCCCCCTGGGCACGACACACCCCCCACTGAGTGCACCTTTGTGTCTCCTATTAGACCAGGCACCTTAGAACAGAAGACT
>NW_006434829.1:2780605-2800615 GCF_000325575.1 Pteropus alecto
CCCCACGAAACCGCACGCACAGAAAGTCCCGAACAGGCAAACCGGTCTGCACGGCGACGTCGGCATCGCGGGCAGAGCCGGACGGGGTGCCCGGGGACCTCCGGGGCACCAGCAGCGTTCTGTTTCCTCTTCTGGGCTCTGGGCACGTGGGGAGTCGTGAGACGTCATCGGGCTGTGCTGACGCATGTGCACTGTTCAGCACGCATGTTACAGTTCGGTATAAAGCTCAAAACGAAGCAAGTCGCGGCCAGGGCCATCCCCACCACTGCGTGTGACTTTCCTGCTGTCCAAGCTCAGGGGGAGGCCTCAGACGGGTGACTGCACAGCCACCCTGGACATACGTGGGGGCTCTCCCCCAAACCACCACTGCCCCTCGGGGTGCCCAGGGTTACGTGCTTGCTTGGGGTGGCGGTGGGCACAGAGCGGCCTGGAACTTTGGCCTCGTCTGTGACAAGAAGGGTCTTTGAGTCCAGGGGAACGCCCTCCTGGCTGGACTGGGGACAGGTGACATCCCAGCTGCCACAGATAAGCAACAAGAAAGACATCTGGACTCCGGGCCAGCCTCCGCCCACTCAGCAGGGACAGAGCCAGGGCAGAGCCCCATGGCTTCCCCCTACACGCCCACCAGCCCCCTGGGCACGACACACCCCCCACTGAGTGCACCTTTGTGTCTCCTATTAGACCAGGCACCTTAGAACAGAAGACTCGCCTCTTTTGTATTTGTTTTGTTGTTTACATGGTAAATGTGCAGTAAAGGATGTGCGGTAACCTCGATGGAAGAGAGGGTTGGTCTTTGCCCTCGGCTCTTGACCTCTAAGCCCCGGAGTGACTTTCCTGATGAGATGATCTTTGTTTAGCTGGGAGCCTTGGGCCACATGCAATCAATTTGACTTCTGCAGGGACTGGAGCCTTGTCCACGTGACCAAGCTCAATAAAACTGTTCCTGAACTCTCATTCTTGGTCCAAATCCTTTCCAATTTTAGATTATATTTGTTAGAACAATTTAAGCCCAGAAAAACCCATGTCTTGAATATTCATTAAGTATGTTTTAGAGAAATATTTTTAGGCGTGTTGATATTCTCATCGCTTGTTATTTAAAAACCACAATATCTAAAACTATGTGAAAACGGTTGATGGTCTCGGCACCAGGATGAGCTTGAGGGGTTTGGGGGGGCTGTTCGAGGAAAGAGACGTGACCACAAGGTGGCAGTGGCACACAATAAGCTTTATCTGGGCAAGGACTTGACAGGGTTGCCTGCTGGCTGAGTCCCTCACAGCATGAGACCCTCCAAATGAAATGGCAGCGGGCCGCCCCCTGGAAGGGGAGGGGGGCGAGAAGGCTCTGAGGGTGGCGGAGGGGCTTCTGGGTCTGGATACCGTCACTAAGCGGCACAGCACGGAGCCTTCAGGTCACAGAACTCCAAGGTGCAACTGTGGCTTAGCTTCTGAGAGCTCCAGGGTTGACCTTACTGTAGCTGACAGACACTGGGCACAGGTTCGCAGGGTTTGCAAAGACAAGCCCTGTGTAGCCAAAAACATTGCTTAGTTAGGGTATAACTTACAAAAGTACACGTGTAAAAATTTGAGTTTCGCACTGGCAGACTGCTGAGCTAACAGGTCCAAGTCTGCTGTGAAGAAATAAATGATACAGGGGCCCTTAAACAGGGAGCATCTTTGGCTCGCTTATGTAACAACTTTCTGAAGTCCCCAAAACCCTTACATCCATATTCCCACAGGTCTTCGGCATGCAAGTGTTGGTTCTCTGAATACTTGAACTTACGGGATTCTAGAGAGAAGGATACCTTGGCAGATAACTTGGATAAACAAGAAACTATTTGTTGACGACCTGACCTTAGGAGGTCAGCCCCCACCCTCCACTCCGGCATCCCCACCATTTGGGGGTGACCCAGCTCTGCTGTCAGTGGGCTCTAAAAACAATGCAAATGCGATGCCGATCTACCGCGATACAAAATTGCAAACCTTGTAATACTGGAGGGCTGACGAGCTGCAGAGAAGGGCAGCCGGGCAGGGGCGTGCAAACGGGCAGCCCCTCAGAGATACTAATTGACAGTTCGCGAGGATAAGAAGCACGTCGACAGGCAGCGGCATAAATAGCGAAGTGCAGTGGCGCTCCTGGGGAATCGGAGAAGCCCTCAAATATTTCTGTTAAATTGGTCCTTTCTGTGCCACCCCTGGCAAAGTCAAGTGTAAAATAAAAAGCGTGATATTGTACAGTTATATAAAATTGGAGAATAACAAATTGTCACCAGGCGATGCATTCTCCTCTGAGTGGCAGAGTGGGGACTCACTGAACCCAAATTGTGTTTAACATAAAATGAACTTGTAATCTTTTATTTTGTTTCTCAAGGCAGAAAAACAAGTCCCAATCAAGTCTGCTTTTTCTCACAGTCACCGATGAGATTGTACATTCCCATTTGCAGTCGATTCGTTTGAATCGGCCAAACATTCTCGAATGTAACAAAAACTCCCCATAATGCTCCCGTAGCTTCGAATGGCAATGCTCGTAAAAATGCATATGTCACGTGTGTGAAATGCGCCCTCATTCTATACTGGTGGGGAGCTGGCTTCCTCGTGGCTCTGAAACGGCACGTGACTTCCTGCCTCTCAGCCTTCGGCCATGCTGTTCCCTCTGGCTGGAAGGCTTCCCCAGACACCTGCAGGACCCATGCCCTAACCCTCTTCAGGTGTGGGCAGGTGTCTCCTTCTCCTTGAACCTTTCCTAGGCCACCGGGCCAGAAATAGAGCATGGCCTAACAGCCACACACTTCGCTTCCTTTGTTCATTGTCTGTCTCCCCCACTGGGCCTAAGCACAGGCGAGCAGGATTTTTATACGTTGTTCCCTGCTTTATCGGTAGAAGCAGGGGACCCCGCTGCCATTGGAAGGCTGAGGGCTGGGGACGCTAAGTGCTTTGAGGTGAGCAGAACAGTCCTGTCCCATTCCCGTGCCAACAGTCCCCTGAGACACACTGTAGACATCGGAGTATTTCAGCCTCTGTCCAGATAATGCCCCCCACCACCACCTACCCCCAACACAAACTCCTCAGCAAACTGGCCCCAGGCTGAGCTGCGGACACTCTCTAACTGGTCTGCCCTCATCCCTATGGGGAGCACATAGTGCCAGCAAACAGAACAGGAAGCAACTTCCCTACAAATTCTGGATATCCTGTCACATTTGTGAAGCAAATACCTGCCACAACTTCAAGTCCATTAGCACCCCACCATCAGGAATGCAGTCTATTCATCCATATCGGTTCTTTACACAGTCTCAAGTGTTGGCTTCCACCACAAAAATCAGTCACCTTCAGGCCCCATTTAAACATCTGACATGACAAGTCTCCCCCAACACAGAAAGCTCCCTCCTCTCTGATTTCCAGCCATCCCTCCGATCGTCACGCCCCACAGTGAAGTTAATGACGTCTGCCTGTCTGACAGCAAAACTATTAAACACACACAGACACGCACGCACACGCACACGCACACGCATGCACACTCACACTGTGAGCAGTACTTGGCAGGAGGGAGGGAGGTTGATATTTTCTCAGGGCCCAATAAATGGCTTCTTGTGATTCAATTAGTAAGGCAATATTGTTCTACGCAAACCTAGGATTAGCGAACGAAGAGTAATTAAGAACCAGAGATGCTTTTGAAATGAAAGGGATTCGGAATGTAGAAACAGTCTCAGGGCCTTGGGATTTTAATTTCAGGTCTCTGTGCGGAGTATCTAGTGCGTGGCAGCTGTTAACCACCTACTATGTGCAGGAAAAATGGAGACGGACGGAAGGGTGACGTTACCACAGACTTTGAAGCTACATTACTGACTTAAACCCAGCCTCGTGACCTTGGAAAGGTCACTTAACCTCTCTCGGCCTCAGTCTCCTCATCTGTAAATGGAACTAATAACAGGACCTGCCTCACAGTGTCGCGCAAGGATTAAATTAGATTGGAGACAGAGTACACGAAGCGCTGAGCGCAGATCATGGCTGTGCAGTGCTCGTTATGCCGGTGACGTGACAGGCCAGCCAGGTGCCGTCCCTGTCACACGCCGGCCGAGCCCTCGATGCCGCCACTCCAGACAGCCATCCCTTGGTGCTAAAATGCTTCAGGGACAGACTGACGGGCACAGAAAAGCTGTGCTGACAGTCACTCGACAAGCTCCCAACCCCGTCAGCTCACCCGCAGGAGACCAGCAGGGCCAGTGGGGTCTGCTCGGCACCCACCCGCTCACCTGATACAGCATCTGTGTCCACTAGGAGCCACCCGCACTCAGCCAGGTGGTTCAGGTTGAGCTGACCCCACCCCCGGCTGCAGGACTGCTACATGGATGGCCAATGAAAGCATTGTGTCCTCCTGGGCAAGGTGATTGGTCCAAGAAGGAACCAGGTGACCCAACCAAACCAATCAGAATATCCCATCCTCTGGCTGCAGTTGATTGGCTCAGAAATAGACATGTGACCCAGAATTTCCCAGGAAGTGCTGCACCCAGCTCCATCTCCACTAGGCAGTAAGTGATACAAGAGTCCACCGCCTGCCCGAGAACAAAGCCAACAGGAGAAAGCTGAGGCACAGGTGGAAAGAAATGGCTTCCTGGCCACACCGTCTGAGCGTCTGGATCCAGCCAGACCTGAGGCTGTTCTTACACTTTTCAGTTACATGAGCCAGTAAATTCCCTTTAAACCACTCTGAGCTGGGTTTCTTTTATTTGCAATTCAAAGTACACTGACAAAAACAGGTTCTGCCATTTCTACCACGCTGAAGATCAAATACAGTCCTCCCAAAGGTCACAGAAGATACACATATAAAGTTACCCCCGTAATCCAAGGACAAGAGAACATACGGCAGAAGGATATTCAATATTGCAACTGTCCTTGTGAGTACAGAGAGCAAATGTCAAATAAAGGAAACCCACGGAAATAATCAGAGATCCTCTCCCTTTGACATACGCATCCCTTCAGTAATACATATTAATAAACAAAGCAAAGCTATAAAAATTCAACTCGCAACTCAAAAATAACCTGACCTTTGATGGAATCGACTTTGTTTTCCGCTATTTGTAGAATGTTTGGTGATATAAACTTTCAAATGCCCAGTAAAAAGTCGTTTTGTCATAGTAATGTAAAGTATTTTGAGAGGCACAATGAAGGTTTTTATCTCTTCCTCTCTCACCCAGACACGATCACGGGCTCACCCTGACACGTCGGATATTTCCTGTCCGTGAAGACTTGTCAGTAACCTGGGTACTCGGAGCTACCAAGAAACACACGCGCACACACACGCACGCACACACGCGCACACACAAATCCACTTTCACAACTTCACCTACCACCTAGGATATGATGACCCACAGTTATTTCTTGCAACACAGAATCTTCTAAGTCCCAGGCGCGCAGCCACACACACACACTTGAAACCGCCTCCTAGAAGTCTCAAAGGAAAATGAAACTCCACATGTTTGAGAGAGACCTCAAGACCAACTCACTCAAAAATGAAACGAAACCACCTCGTTCTCTTAGTCTCCTCCAGGAAGGCCCAGTGCACGATCAAGGTGCTGGCCCGTTCTGTTCCCGGCGAGAGCCCCCTCCTGGTGTGCAGACGGCCACCTTCTGGGTGTGTGCTTCCATGGCAGAGAGCACGGGGGAGGCGGCGAGCTCTCCTGTCTCTTCTCATAAGGACGCCAATCTCTTCACGAGGGCCTCGCCCTCATGCCCGAGGTGCCTCCCCAACGTTCCATAAGCAGATGCCGTCACATTTGGGATTTGGGTTTCAACATATCAATTGGGGCGGGGGCGGGGGACACAAACATCCAGTCGCCAGCAACCACCAGCCACCAAACTGATCAAGCCAGAAACCTGGGGCCAACCTTGGTAGCCTCTGTCCTGCAGCCGCCTCCACACCTGGTCCATCATCGAGCCCTGTTCTTCCCTCTATGCCGCCGGCCATCATCCTGCTGTGGGTCACTGGAATCAGCACTCTACAGCCACAGCTCCCAACCACACAGTGACCGGGCGGTCTGCTCAAAGTCCTGAGCGGTCAAACGTCCAGGCCTAAAACCCACTGGCCACCACCATTGTTAGGGAAAGCCCAGACCCCACAGGCCCTGCACGGTCTGGCCGCAGTCAGAGATCACGGAAACGCCCACTGGAACTGGCAGCTAAGCTGATAGCTTAGTGGCTAAAGGCACAGACTCTGGAATCAGTCTTCATGGGTTCAAATCCTGGCTCTGCTATTTGTCTGCTCTGTGAGCTACTTGGCCTCTCTGAGCCTCCGTCTCCTCGTCTGTAAAATGGAATCACAGTAGCCACTGCATAGGTGTCGGGGGCGATGGTCTCTCAGCACTTAGTGGTCTCTTTCCATTGCCTCTCAGGCTCATGGTTCGGCTTTCCTACTGGTCCCTCAATTTCTCAGACGCCCCAGACCCTTTTCCCACCTGGCTTCACTGGTCATCCTCTGCTTCTCCTGCAGGTCTGCGACCTAGCCTTCTCTCCTGGCTCAGGGCCGCCAGGGGCCGACAGCTGTGGATGGCACCGTAAGAGGCTCCCTCTTCCTCCCGCCGGCCTCCAGCTGGGGACAGCCGATGGCCGGTGCAGCTGGCGACCAGACGGGGAGAGAAGCGGGCTAGGGAGTTATGTCCCCAGCATCGTCCTGCTTGTTACTATGGACGAGGTCCTCTCCTTCCAAACGCAGCTCCTGGGCGCGTCCTGTCCCCGGCTTCCGCTCTCCCTGGGTTCCTTGAATTCCCCACCCTGCTCTCACCTCCTAAGCCAGGATGGAGCCTGCTGGCCACTGTCCCTTGTCCCCGGGTACTTCACCACCCCTGGCTGGCTCCCTTGACCCTGCATTAAATTCTCTTTGGGGTGCTAGGTCCTTCTCACCCAAACCCTAACTGGTTGAGTCCTTCACATATGTTGCTCGTTATGCCTGAGCCTTTACCCTGACACCGCACCCCCATCCTGGGTCACCCCGTCCCTCCTTCGACTCTCCACGCAGCCGACACCTGCTCAGGGAAGTGTTCCCAGGGCCGCAGGACTAGGGCAGATGTTTTTCCTTTTGTTGCACCTCAGTCCCTCCAGCCCGGCACTTATCCTGGCCGGCACTAAACACTCACATGCGTGAGTTCTTACGCACGTCACAGTCCCCAGACGGGAGGACCCACGACAGCAGAGGCCGCGTCACGCTTCCGTTCACCGCGTGCCCCACTGCACACGCCTTGCACACGCACTCGGTGCTCAATGCCCACGTGCCAAATGGATCAAACCAGGAAATGGGGCAGGTCCCCACCGTCGAGAGGACCAGGCTTTGTCCAACCCGGGGAGAAACAAAGTGACGCGACGTCGGAGGCAAAGCCGCGTTTTCTCCACCTGCGGCAGACGCCTCGGAGGACACTGGTGTGGCCACCTCTCGGTTACTTGTGCGGCTGCTCATCACCAAGGCCCCCTAGCCAAGCCATGCAGGAGCCCAGGGGTCAGCTCTGGGCGCAGAGGAGGGCCGGGTGGCAGGGGCGCCAGCTCGGGTCTCCGGCCCCAGACCCTGACCCACCTCGGGCGTCTCTGCAGCAGCGGAAATGGCGCCTCACATTCCGCTGGCGCCCAAAGGTGTGCCAACTGCGTTCACACGCGCTACGTCATCCGTTCCTCGTGAAACTGCGACAGGAACAGTCGCACGCCCACAGCCACATGCGTAAGCAGATGCGGATGGGGCTGCACCCCCGTGGTGACAGGTCCCCTCCCACAGCTCCGGGCCCGGGGATGCAGCCGGCCTGGCCCACGCTCTGCATCCCTGGCGGCTGGTCAGGGCACGCGCTGCAGACCTGGTCAGGGTCCCCTCCATCCAGCACGCAGCACGCCCAGCCCCATCGGCACCGCGGAGGTGAGCGCCGCCTCCAGACCCCGACGCAGGCCTCTGAGCCGAGCCCGGCACTTTCCACCTGTGACACCAGCATTCACTACTGTAGCCTCGTTGGGCCTCAGCTTTCCTGTCTGTGAAATAGGGACAGTGGTGGCCACGTGGACGGTGGCCCTGAGGAGTAAATGAGTGGACGTACTTACACGGCACGACACCACACCTGGCCAGGCACATGGCAGGCGCTGAGTGCCTGGTCCCCCTACCGTCCTGTTTCCACCCACAACCAGCATCACTGTCCCCACCAGACCAACTGCCAGGCTCTGGGGGACAGGGGAAAACGTGCAAGAGGTATGACTCCAACCACAAACTCACTTCACTTTCTTACATTCGAATTTACTGATTCTCGGCCCTGTTTGGCCGGACAGGTTTGAAAAATAAAGACTGAAAGTAAGCCCGCCTCTGAGGGACTGAGTGGCAGAGCTACGAGCATGGGTAGAGCTGGGGGAGAGGCAGAAGCCGTGAGAACCGCCATCACTCAGCCACACGTGGTGCCACTGAGACTCCGTCACGGTGGCTCCCACGGGCCCTCGGGTCACTGGTGGGAGAGGGGCTGGGGGTGTCTCTGCCACTTCTCCTCCAGGCCTGGGGCTGGGAAGCCTTCCAGAAGGCCGTGCGTGTCCCACGATGTACTCAGACTCGTAGTTGTAAACTCAAGTGCCTCTCGGGACCAGACAGGTAACAGAAAGGTGAGCAGCTGGGCAAGCAGATAGGACAGGGGTCTGGTGACTAACGCTCACGTGCTCATCTGAAACCCAATCATATGCTCCATGAGCAACCGCTAGCAGCCCTCGGTGACAAGCCCCTCCATCTGCGTAGCCCACCCAGCGTGCGCATGAGTCCGTGTCTGCTCACAGCAGACCTGCCACTTGGGGACACAATCCCGGGGTGTCTGCTCTGTCGACACCCACAATTCTCCTGCAGGGAGTGTTTCTCTATGTACTCAGTCTGGGAACACAATCTCCCGAGACCACGCTTGACACTTGTCAAACACACACGCACACGCGCGCACGCACACACACGCGCGCACGCACACACACGCACACGCACACACTATTCTTTCAGAAATGCCTGTTCTACTCCAGCTGTGGAAAAAGGGGACTCATTAGTTCAGATTCCAACTTTGAGAAGAAGGACGGATAACGTACCAGTTACCTCCTGAGGGACCCACCAAAGAGCAAGGAGCCCGAGCGCCAGGCGACCCTGCCTCGCTCAGCCTCGCTCGGCCTTCCTGCAGGGGGAGGGCTGTCCTCTCCCTGACCACAGCCCCATCGCGTCAACGCGCGAACAAGCAGAAAGCCCAGCCGGGCACGGCGCTCTGGGGCCCGGTATTTTTGCTGTGTTTGTGAAGTAAGTTCCAACGTTATAAACAGAGATTTGGAAAGTGAGAAGCAAAAATAGTTTTAGTCCTCCTTCCAGAAGAGAGACTTCCTATGAGAAAAAAACGAAAAGGCAAACACCACGAAAAGATCGGATTTCCGTCCGGGACACGCGACGCCGTGGACGGTGTGGCCGGGGTGGTCGGGACCGTCGTCCTTGGCCGTGTCCCCCCTGTTCCTCAGACGGCCGAACTGTGTCATCACTTTAGTAACAGCCCTCAGAGACGTGTGACAAACGTTACACATCCAGAGGGATGCAGGTCACCGAATCTCTAGGTCTTAGACAACTGGAGGTTTGTCTCAAACTTGGCCAACTGCCCCTTGCGTGGCAGTAGCCAGCAGACCATCGCACTGTCTGGCGGGTCACTGAAACAGCCTCGACGAGCTGCATCCATCCGGTGACCTGTTCTTATCTCTGTAGATGCAGAAACTCAATCAGACGCTCTGGGTTCAAGAAAAACCGCCAACCGTCTGTTCCCCGAATGCCAGGTGAGATCCACCTCGGAGCTGGAAGCTGGCTGTCCCCTCCCACAGCCCTCACGGCATCCGGCCCATCCCCCCACTGACGCACCTGGCTTGCCACCACGGGCAATTAGAATTGTAAACAACAAATCAAGTAGAGAACAAAAACTCAACAAGCCATTAATTAAAGAACAGAGATGCGAAAACTCATTTGCTAGTCCGCGGTGGGCGTCTCTCCCATCAGCGGGCCATGCTACAAAATCTCTTTCACTACCCCGTCCCCAGTTTGGGTGACATCAGCAGCCCCGACCCCGACCCACGGCCAAGGCACGCTCGTCCAGGCGTCCTTGCTCATCGCCAGCCCACCGACCCGACCTCTCCCACTGTGGGCCCAGCTGGACCCTGCCCCACTCAGAGTCAACGAGCGCTCCAGGGCCCGTCCGATGCGGGAGACATGGACCCCGCCCCGCAAAGACCCCGGCGTTCCGCCCAGGGTTCCGCCCAGGGTTCCGCCGTGCCCCCTCCCAGAGAACACCGGCTTCGCGAGACACCTCTCTCCGTAGACCCAGGGCGAAGGAGCACCCGGCACAGGGAAGACACTCAGGTATTTGTGGAATTAAGAAATTAACGAATCTCCCACAAAAGAAATTTAATACGACACTGATCTGCCTCCCGTGGGCTAAGTTTAAAATACCATATTAAGACCCAGGCGTTCCTTGGACGCTCATTTAAATCCATTTAAATCAATATTTCTTTCTTTCCGTTGCCAAACCTACTATAAAGCACAGGGAAGTCACACTAATAAAGTTATTTTCGCTGGGAAACTGGCCTGAGAGTCACATTAGGTCCCCGTCCTGCGACAGCTTTATCAGCACCTGACCCAATATTCATTCTGGTTTCCCATCACTGAAAAGCCTCCCGCTGGAGGTGCGTGGACCAAGAGGGTTCATCAGGCCGCCTCCAGCTGCCACGTCCCTTCGAAGGACAGGAAACAAACAGCCCTGAGGGGGCTCGGCGGGCTCCCCTCCAGAAGCCAGACAGGGCAGCAAAGAGCTGGCGGCCAGGTCCCCCCACCCTGGACACCACGTGTCAAGAGTCGTCTGTCCCACCAGATGCTGTCGGGCAGAAACAGAAATAAACACAAGACCCGGCTTTCACCTCTCCCAATTTCAAAATGCTGGCAACCCATTCAGTTGTTTAAATGCCTGAAATTAAATGTTAAAATAATATATTTTTCTTAACTAATAGAAGATAGTGTTTTCAGACTGTGGTGCAGCAGACACCCCTGTCCCTAAGGACACATGAGAAAATTTTAGGGGGCATGACAGGGACATAACATGAAGTAATATTGAGTTGAAAAACAGGGCGTCTCATCTGTATCAACGCTTCGAGTAAATCAGGGCAAAGCCGCAGTGGGGAGGCAACGCTTCTAACCGTCTCTAACGTGCAAACCTCCTTTTAACAGGAAGAATGAATGGGCCTGGAAATCGAGGCACTTTAAGTCTACGGCCATGCCACCCCGAACGTGCCTGATCTCGGCTGATCTCGGAAGCTAAGCATGGCCGCGCCCGGTGAGTACTTGGATGGGAGACCACCTAGGAAGACCAGGTGCTGAAGGCGTTAAAAAAAAAAAAAAAAATGAAAGAAAGCAGGCATTTTAGAGCCCTCAGCCACCTAGCCTGAATGTCGTAACACGGGGCTGTGTGTTTAATTATTACAGTTGCTTTCTATCTATGGCAAGTGATGCTGGTTTCCCATCCTAGAGGAATAGAAAGTTTCTGCTGTAGGCAAACTTACTTTAGCAAAAGCACGAGCTGGTTTAGAGGCAAATGTTAACTGAGCAGTCGCGCCGGTGCTGCGTGCACGCGGAATCAGACAGCTCACGGCTCAGCCCTGGGGCCGACGCCCAACAGCCGGTGATTCAGGAGATGGACTCGTTACTGTCCGGCCTGCACATTTACTGAGATGTGTACTGGAAACGAATAAAACCAGGAACTCGAGAGACTGGTCTTCCCCCTTCAGGGCGTGGTATACCATTATCTTTTAAGAAAAATGTATTGAAAACAACAACAACAACAACAACAATGTATATAACCGAACGGAAAACGGTAAGGGAAAAGCGTTCGGGTGGTGTGTAGGTATGGGAAGACTGGACCCCTAAGAAATGTCAGCTCCAGAGACGACCCGGGCCAGCTCTCACAGGCAGCCTCACGCTCTCGTGCAACCCAGCAGCTGCACCCCGGGGCGCGGGGGAGGGGGGCGCGTCTCTGGGCTGCAAATCAAACAGATGATTCTGAGCTGCAAGAGGCGGGCTCCCTGTCCAGCTCGGTTCAACAGAGCAACCGGCCCCTTCATCTGAGAAGTCTACTCCGGCCTGGGTTTGCTCAATACCTTGCATGAAAGAATAAAACACCTGTGGAGGACGAATCAAGCTGGCGAGAAAGAACTCACGGGTTCGCTTCGGTTGCAAAAAGCACTGCTGTGCGCACGCAGCCCCCTGCCTCCACATACATCTGCTCCGTCTGCACCGCTGGCGATGCACAGAGCCGCCGGGAATGGCAACCACAATCAGAAAGGATTGATTTTCGAGCAGGGAGAAGGCAAAGAAAACAGCTCTTTTAAAAAGCCAAACACCCACAACTCTCACAAATTTAGCCTGAGCTGGAATAATTGGATGAGCGGTTCGAGTCTGAACCCCATTTCGGGACCGACGTGACGGAGCTGAGCTTACTGTGATTTCCCGGCATCTGATCACAGCGGCCAAACCACACGTCTTTCGCAGACTTAAACTCTGTCAAGGGTCTCTGCATTTGGGTCCCTCACAATTAAACTGATGGTTTTATGATTAAGAAACTGAGGCTCAGGGAAGGGAAGTGACCCAAGCGAAGTTCTAAAGAGTCAGGACCAGAGCTCAGAGGGCCAACTGCTGGGTCTTCTCCCTGCCGCCGTGTGCCGTTAAGACGGGAAGAACGCGCCAAACGGTCTGTTCAGAGTTATCGTTCGATATCCTGGGACCATCTCCGGGGATGAAAAAGACAAAACCGGGTGATCTCATCTAGAGAAACAGAGATGCCAAACCGACGGAGCTGAGAAATCACTCTTGCCTCAGAGAGAAAGATGGACCGTAGCCTACTTTTGTCTGTGTTTTAAGCATCTAAAGATATCGGGTATGCAATTAAAATTATTGGTGTTTAACATAAAACCATGCGATGATGACCTCAAACACTCGGGGAGTAAGTTCGAGTTCTCTGCTTGCAAGCAATGAAGCCCACTCTGGACAGCTTATGTAAAAGGGATTTACAGGATAGATACTGGGCATCCCGGGATGGAGGGGAAGGCCGGAAACCCAAGCCCAGAAATGGACCAAGACCCTGGGCAGCTAACTGGCAAGACCCCCCTGGAGATCAGCGAATCAGAATCACCAGAGCCCACTCCCAAGCTCCCCCTGCAGCCGGCACCGAACCACACATACCTGGGGTCTGTACTTCCCATTGGTGTCCGAAGAGAACGTCCTGCAGTAGCAGACAACCAGGCAGCAAGAGGGACCCGTGTCCAACTCGGTCCCCGTGGGACTCATGCATGTGAACACACACACCACACACACTCACTCACACACATGCGTGCACACACGAACGCCAGCAGACACTTGTGAAGCATCTCCCTCGGCCGCTCGGCCCACCCGACTTCAGCGCGGCTGCAGTGGACAGCTCCATGCGCCGCAACCGGTGGCTTCCCCAAAGCCGGCTGCTTCTCTGCTCTTTTCTCCCAGCTACGCCCCCCCAGGCCCCCTGTAACCAGCTGGGATGGAAGTCAGTGGGTAAATGCTCCAGCCTCCCCATCTTCCAGTGGGGCAATTCCGAGGAGCCTCCTACACAGTTCCGAGGGGGGACGCCAGTGGGACGAAGCCCCAGGAACCCATCCTGTCAGCGCCCCTAATAACTGCCCTGTCTCACTGTCCCCACCATCACGCTGGGACCTGTGGGCCAGACCTGGAAGGGCGGGCTCAGCTCCCTGCCCTCTGCGGCGGGCTGCACGGTGGCCTCCGAAGGTATGCCCACCCAGAAACCGCGAACGCGACCTTATTTGTTTGGATAAAGTACTTATTAGGGTCGGGATCTCAAGAAGAGATCACCCTGGATCAGGATGGCCCTACGTCCCATGACGAGTGTCCCGTCACTTGGAGAAGACACATAGAGGCCCAGAGAAGGGGAGACCCTGTAAGGACAGAGAGAGAGACAGGACACCCGAAGTGACAAGCCAAGGAACGCCAGCCACCATCGGAAGGTCAGAGAGAGGCTCGGGACGAATTCTCCCTCAGAGTCTCCGGGAGGAACCGCCCTGCCCACACCATGGTTTGGACCTCCCGTCCCCAGAACTGACAGAGGACACATTCCTGTGACTGAGCCAGCAAGTTCGCAGGGATCTGTTACTGCAGCCCCAGGCAAGCCCACCCCCAGCTCCGTTTTGCCTGTGCCATGGCCTCCTCTCCCTCCCAAGCCGACGATAAACCCTCAGTCAGGAAGACAAGTGTGAAACAGCCCTACCTTTTATGTGAGCTCATGATCTAGAAAGTCCTCGCCTCTCAAACCCCAAACGCCACACGTCTCTGCACTGGCAGCGCCCGGGGACCGTCTGCTTCACTCGCCACAGAAAGTCATCTCTGAGGCCAGGAGCGTGTACATCTCGTGATGCACAGTATCCTGGGGCTCGAGCGTGTGGCGATCCACTCACTTTCGACTCCTCTCCGTTTCACGCTGGGCTCTGCTCACTGAGAAAGCCGTCCTCCATCTGTTTTCTAAGTCAAGTTGCTGTATTAGTTTCCAGTTGCTGCTGTAACACTCCATACTCAGCGTTGCCACCTCCACCACATAAGAACGCCTTTTCCCCTCCTCGTCTCATACCCTCATTTACCCAGCCTTGAACAGCTAAGATCAAGTGACACTTTCTCTTTCCCAGGTTCCTTAAACACCTACTCTTCAAAATATTCCTGAAACGCCCATCTCATCAAGTCTTGCTTCGTCATTCATCTGTTTGCAAGTGCGAACTGCATTCCCAAAAGAATTTAAGATCTTTGTGGGGGAGGACCCCATCCAAGACTTCTTGCTAACTTCAAGAATAACCGTGCAGGTGACACCCTCCCCCTACCCCTGTAAGACTCATCACCGAGCCTTCAGGAAGTGGTCTTATCCCAATTTAGAGAGGAGAGAACGGAGACGGGCAGAGTTAAACAGCCCCCACGGCAGCCCGCAGTCCCCCGGGGAAGACTCACTGGGGGCGGGCAGCGCCAACCGGCCTGTGGGCCAACCAGCCGGCTGCCCCTGAAGGATGGAGTCCAGATGCAGCTTCACTGAGGGCATGAGCTGTGGACGCCCCTCCCTCCCCGCCGCCGAGAAAGGGCCCCAGAGCACGCCATGCCGCTGCTGTACCCTGAGCACCATCTCCAGCATGACTTCCTTAACACTGGCTCTTAGATCTGCTCGCTGAGTTTACAGAATTTCATTTGAGGAGGAGGCACTATATCAGTACTTTAAATGAAAAAAAAAAGAAAAAGCAATATCATTTTCCACAAACAGAAGAAACCCTAAAATAAGCACCATAAAAACAAAACAATGGCATCGGATGCCAGCCATGCGCAGCTGCCCGCCAAAGCCTCCCAGCCTGGGGCCGGGCTCGCATGGCTCAGACCGAAAGCAAGCCACAAACGTGGGGCTGGGGTGCAAGAGACGTCCGCACGTCACACAGACTGTCCTCGACTGAATCCGGGGAGAAAGAGGCCGGGAAGGAATCAGCACTTGAATACCTACAGTCACCTCAGGGGTCACCTGAACTCATCTGTCCCCTGCACGAGCAGTACCCAAAGTGTAAGGTGGCATCTAAATGCTGAATTTAAAGGCAAACATCATTCACAGGAAGCTGGAAGGTGATTGAATTGGTGCGCGGGGCTCATCAGAGCCAGCCTTCCACTTCTCCTAGACTCCCATCACGTTACCATGGGAACATGAAGTGGTGGCCAGTCCAACTTTCGAACTGGGTGTTCCAAGTGTGACAGCCCCTGGCTGCACAGCAGCCGCTCCCTGGCCCAGCCCAGATGCTCGCACTGGAACAGAGCTGACACCCACACTCCTGAGTCCTGATTTCATTTCCTCATGTCGGTCGAGTTTCTTTCAGACGAAAAAGCAAAGCAATGCTTCTCTCATCCATCACCAGTTATCATGAACTCCAAAATTATCTGTCTTTTAGCCATGAAGTGGTCTCTTTATAGTCACTTGGGGGGTCACTAACGGACAGACTGGCCTTGAATTCGGAAAGCTAATGATAAGGCGAGGCACAGGCACTTGCTTTCCCGTGATAACTCTGCTCCTGTCCCCAGACTCTGAGTGACTATCACGTATTTAAATGAGCCTCTCCACTGTGATCACAGGCGAGGTCCAAGTCTGAGACGGACTTTCCCAGAAGGCAACAGTGAGCTGGATTATTGCCACGCTCGCGCGTGCACACACACACACACACACACACACGCACACAGAGGTGGCTTTTCTTTCTGCGTCTTTCCTCAAACATCACAGTGCATCGTGTGCTTTCCAGTTGCGGTCCAATTTTTGACACGGTTTCCATAATAGCAAAATTTACACACAGATGGCAAATAAATGAAACCTTTCTGCGGCACGGTCTGCGGTTCTGACGGCCTGCAGATCTCATGAGGGGCTTCACGCACCTGCTGACTGATGGACCCATTAGATCTGACCTCGCGGCTCTCGGCTGTGTGGTCCAGCCCCGCCCCAAATCGAATCTCCTGCAACATGGCGCTACCAAAATCGAGTTTCCTTCCGTACACAGCACCGGAAATACCTGCTCCTTCCCGCATCTCGTTTGAGCCACCACGGTCTCTTTTTTTTCCTCTCCATGGTCTCTAACAGCACGTGACTGCAATGAGCGAGCAAGCACCAAGGAGCACACGCCGACTGGCCCGGAAGATGGCTGGCAGGTGCAAAGGCTCTGAGACACGTGGGAAAGAGGGAGAAGCATGGCGGGGAGCGGGAGGGGAAGACGCATCGAGGGCTGAAGTTCGCCCTCCCGCATTCCCCTAGCTCGCTGAACCCTGGCAAGAAACACCTAAGACTCAAAAGGTTGGCTGATGACAGGTTGAAAGCAGCCACCTTCTGTGTCTAAACAGGAAGGAAACGTGTTTGTGAAGAGCCGGGTGAGGTCTGCGCCTCTCTGCAGAATTTCCTGGGTCCCAGGAGAACGTAAGTGGAAAAGGCGCCTCGGGTCCAAGACGGAGGGGCGTCCGGGGAAAGGGTGGCAGGGAGTCCGAAGGCTTCGGCGAGGCGACCCCGTTCCCCGCACCCGAGGCCCAGGGCAGGCACCTGCTGGACCACACGTGCGCCAGGCAGTGCCCCCCCAAATCAACACACTCCAAGAACAAATCTGTGCCCTGGGAAGTCTCAAACGGCAGACGGAACAGAATGAGAAGCACAGGAGTCGTGAGGGAGAGGACAAGGGTTGGGGACGACGAGAAGCATCTGAGTGGTCAGCTGAAGTGCACAAAAGGCGATTTATCCCTTTCCGCTGCGGGCACTGATTTCTAGCGCTGCTGAAAGGGGTACCCCAGACCGGGGGGCTTACAGCAGAAATCTACGTCCTCACCGTCTGGAGGCGAGGAGTCCAAGATCTCAGCTTGTCAAGTCTGCCGTGTCCTCCCAAGTGTGTCTGTGTGTCAGCTCCTCTTATAAAGGCAGCAGTCACCCTGGATTAGGGTCCACGCCAGTGCCAGCTCTTTAAAGACCCTACATCCACATACCGTCGCATTCTGACGTCATTGGGGGCGTTTAAGACTTCGACATACGATTCGGAGGCTGCTCGCAATTCAGCCCATAACAGGCACCAACCCACACAAGTCAGCTGCTGTGCCCAGGGTATGGAGGTGTGTTTGTTCCCCCTTTACTGAGTTCCAACTACGAGCCAGACAACTGTTGACTGGAGGACGCATGTCCCTGCCTGCACGGAGCCGACATTCCCGTGTTGGAGAAACAGACGCAAAACAAGTGGACAAATCAGTAGCTTGGTTTATCTCAGGTCGTGGTGAGTGCCAGGAAGAACACAGGCTGGACGGCTGAAGCGGCATCACTTAGGGACGCTGCAGAGGCCTCTCCGAAAGGGGATATTTGAGGTATAAAATGAAAGGTGAGGAGGGGCCCGCCCTGTCACCACGGGGGAGCATTCCAGGCAGAGAGAACCAAAAAAAAAAAAATGCCCGAGAAGGGAGTAAACGGGGTGATTCCTAGGGCCTGAGAGAAGGCGTGTGTGGTGGGGACCCGGCGAGCGGAGGGTGGCACAGGGGGCACTCCATGAACGTTAGGTGCGGTGTCCCCCTCAGGCCACGCCCCACTCCCTCAGGTCACAATCAAGACCTCTGCGAATGTGCCACGCAAAGGCGCCCTTTACTTTCCAGCCCCCTTTCTACCTGTAACCCAACCAGAATTTCAAACGCTGTGTGTAAAATATCCATCATCTCCAACTGCAATCCTAACTTGTGCAAAACGGGCCTCTTTAGTTCGACTCCTCGCCTCTTTAAAAACGTCTCCGAGAGTCCATCCGGCGTCCCCCCCACTCCGGAACAGGCAGGAAGCGTCTCCGGCTCCACCCAACAGGACGCCACTCCTGGAAAAGACTTTGCTCCCCATGGAGAGGGAAGCAGCCAGAAGAGTCACTAAGTAGCGAGTGTAACTGTTGCCATCACTGAAGAAAAACCATTACTCGGGACCGGGAGATAAGTGGCAAGTTGTCTTATTCTGGCTTTCAACTCTAATTGCACTGAAGGGACGCCTCATGAGCCCCAACTGAGACCACCCGGAGAGAAAGACGTGCCATTAAACAGTCCATCTGACCTTAAAATTACGGATTCTAGGTCACACTATTACCCAATTCGTTATCTTCTTCCCTCCTGGAAATGTATCTGTCTAAGTGACAGTGAGTGGTGAGTGACAGTGAGTCGATCTCCACGCAATGGAGGTGGAGACTGTATTCTTATTTTTGACGGAACCGACAGAGAGATGAATAGGACCCTACGCCTTTACTGGAGGTCTGATGAAACCGGCACCGAGCGACGCGCCACCCTCAGGATGAAAAGGTCACAGAGAGCAGCCCGCATCTCTGACCAGCGCCGAGCCTTTGGACTTCCCAGAACCTCTCGCTGCCCAGGGTGCTGGCGGACAACTACGAAGGTTCAAAGTGCAAACTGAACCTGTTCCACGTTAAGTCCACGGAGCGGACCTACCATGCCCGCAATTACTTCTTCTTCTCAAGAAAATTCGCTACCGCCCTAAAGTGAGCGGTGAAACTCAGACAGCTCCCCAGCTGAGGCTTGGAAATCTCCATGGCGCACGGAGCACGGCTGTCAGGCCCCAGAGACCGGTGCCACACGGCCACCAGGATTCTGAGCGTCGCTTCGGCGTTTCAACGTGGACAGGCTCCCCTCGGCCTTCGGGGAGAGGACCCTCCTGACACCACGGGTCCCCCGTTTACTCTCGACCCGCCCTTCTTCCCAGCCCAGCATTGAGAATGATGGTTAAAGAAACTGCCCTCTCTGCGTCCACCACTCCGTGGGTGGCGGACACTGCTAACCGCTCACCCGATACCCAGTTAAACACCTACAATTCCTTTCTCACTGCAGGTGAACTTGGACATGAGAATTGTCCCAACCAGTGGATATTGGTCAGAAGATGTTCTGGGAAGGCTCCTTAAGGAAGGGCAGGCTCAGAGGCACAGGACGTTTTGCTCCTCCCTCCTTCCTTCCTTCTGCATGAAACACAGACGTGACGACCACCACTGCAGCAGCCATCTCGCGACAATGAGGGAAAGGACAAGGGGACCCTACAGTCCCTGATGCCCTGACATCCTCGACCCACCGGACACTTTCCCACCTGCGGACATTCTGGCCTTTCCCTAAATCTACCCAGGTGAGGTCAGCGTCCTTCGGGGTTTGTACTACATGCGGTTGACCTTAGTCCCTGAGGAATACACCTCGCAGATCACTCCCCTTCGATCTGGCTTTTGTACCCCAAAATCCGTTAAATTCATTATTAAAGTCCCAGTGGCCTCCGCACGGAAAATGCGGAGCCTAATTTTCCTCTCGGCGTCTGACTCCTCAGCAGAATTTGAGTCCATCGGCCCCTCCCGGTGCTCGGCCTCCGCCCTGGGCTTGCGAGCTCCCACACTCTGCTGCTTCTCTGCTCCTTCCCGGGCTGCTCT
>NW_006434829.1:2800656-2808987 GCF_000325575.1 Pteropus alecto
CCTTCGGGACTCAGGCGCGAGCCCCCTTTTTTTCTCGTGATCTTTACTGAAAAAAATCTCATCCCTCCCAGGGCTTCACTTATTAAGATCGAACTGCCGAAGACACTGAAACTTGTACCTCCAGGAAAGACATCGATTTTGAGCTTCAGACCCACGCATCTAACTGACATTTCTACCTCTCCATCTGCATGTCCCAGAGGCACCTCAGACTCGACGCATCCGAAACGGAAATGACTACCCTGCCCTGCCCCAGCGACGTGCAGCTGCGGGACAACACAAGCAACTCCTCAGAGAACCGGTTCTACGGCCTGGAAACGTGAGGACCCAAACGGGGGGCAGAGAAGTGGCCCAGACTCCGGAACACGGCAAACGGCAACTCCACGCCCAAGTCCCGGAAGACCCAGGAGGGGAGGTGTCACCCAAGACCCCAGGGCGGTGCCATCAGCAGGAGCCAAAAGATCCTGGCAGGGTGTACTCGAGGGGGTGTGTGTCCTACAGGAGGGGAATCCACAGAGGAGACGGGTCGGGAGGCAGGACAAGAAGAAAATTGTGACCCCAGCTCCACTTCTTCCCCACTTCCGGCCTTTCCCTGCTGCGTCCCACTGGGCAACTGCCCCCAAGAGGCAAATCGTACCTCCGCGTCTAAACGTGTAAATGAACAAGTGAATAAGCTGCAAGTCTGATGAGTAACCACGGGAACTCCCCACAAAGTACTTATTAATTACAAACAGAAAAACAGTAAATCACAGTGGGAAACACTGGCAGACACAACCTTAATTATGTGATCAAAGTGAACATCACCAGTAACGAGACAAAGTAAAATCACGTACCACCTAATACAATGCAGTGAGGATGGGCGCCGTGTCTGTGCGACTCCTGCCAACGTGCATAACCTGAACCTATTCGTGAGGACACAGGAGACAGATCCAAACCGAGAGACATTCCACGAAATAACTGGAATCTCAAAAGTGTCAAAACGTAACATATATGAACATACTATAGGACGACAGCAGGGAGGATGGGGGGCACGACACCACACCGCTGCAGGGCCACTGATTTCACCCGGAGTAATAAAATGTCAACTCCAATTAGATTCTGATAAGGTTAAAGATGCATATGATAATCCCTATAGCAACCACTCAAAAATGCAAAGAGACATAGCTAAAAATTCGACAGATTAATGAACATAGAATACTAAAACGTATTTGATTAATACAAGGGAATTCAAGAAAGAAGGAATAGAGGGATAAAAATAAAAGGAGACCAATAAAAAACAAGTAGCAAAACAGCACAGCTAAATCCAATCATATCAGTAATTACGTTAAATGTAAATAGGCCTCATCTATTTCTGGCAATGGCTGAGTGAGATTCTACTGGACCAACTCGCTTGCAGATAACAACTGCAAACTCGAGATATAACGTTAAAACGCAGCCATCTGGAGGCACTAGGGAGCGATCGGAAATGAGCATATCACAGGGGGACGTGCACACTCAGAGGACAGCTCTAAGGAAGGACTGGCCCATGTCGGCTGAATTTAACCTGACCCTGAACCACATATATGCAGATCAGCCTTAAAATATGTCGGCTGAAAACAAAAGACCTGCACTGCGACCGAGGCGAGACCTGAGAGGGCGCAGGTCGAGTCCAGTTGCAGTTCGAGTCCAGCCACGTTCGTCGTGGGCCGGAGCGAAAAGAAGTAACACTCACTGGAGAGCAAAAAACGAAATCCAGAGTCTCCACGACTCAACGTGCATAATGTCCAAGATGCCACCCAAAATTGCTCAAAAGGCAAGGATTTTAAGCAAGAAGATCCACCCCAGAGTGAAAAAACCGAGATCGACCTTGGGATGACCTAGATTTAGAAATACCAGAAAAAAAAATTTAAAGCTGCTTTTATAACTCTCTCTGATGATGTAAAAATGCGTGCTCAATGAATGAAAAAAGCAGGAAATCACAGCGGGGAACTAAAAGTTATCGCGAAAGAAAAAATGGAAAATCTAGAACTGAAAACTACAATATCTGAAAATAAGTTTTCACTGGCTAAACTTAGCAGCCAAATAGAGATGACAAAGGAGAAAGATGCGGTGAACTTGAAGACAGGTCAACAGAAGTCATCGGATGTGTAAGAGCAAGAATGAAGACAAAAAAATAAATGAGCAGAGGCTCAGAGAACCATTATATTATAGGAAACGGTTTAAGTGATATCTTACGACTGACATGCAGAGCAGCGAGAAGATGAAACAGAAAATTATTTGAATGAATAACAGCTGAAACAGTCCCAAAGCGAATGAAAAACATAAATGTACAAATTCAAGTTCACAACAACCCAAGGCAAGATAAACTTGAAAAGGCCGAGTTCCTGATGGTCAAAGACAACAAGCATAGCCCCAAAAGGAAAACAACACGTTACCTACAAGCGAGCATCTCCGTTAAAGGCTGTCTTCTCACGAGCAACTGCCAAGACCCAGAGAGAATGGGAGACACCTTTACAATGCTGAAAAACTGCCACCCCAGAATTCTATAAATAGCAAAAATACTCTTTGAGAACGAGGATGAAATAAAGACATGGGCAGATAATACAAAACTAAGGGAATTAATTGTCAGCAGATTTGCACTACAAAAAAAAAACGAACAAAACAAAATGAAAAACCTGCCACGAGAAGTCGCACGTGATGAAGGAAAATGGCACTAAATGAAGATTTAGATCCGCAGAAAAGAAGGAAAGCATCAGAAATGGCAAAAGTCTGGATAAACGCAAAAAGCTACTTTGTCGTGGGTTTTTTATTTTGCTTTTGCCTCGGAATTTCTTTATAATACATAAAACTGTTTAAAGCAAAACTTAATAATGTTGTCTTCTGGGGTTTTAATATATGTCTGTATCATTACATAAGTAAGTTTATCATAAGTGACGTGGGGTGGTTAACTAGATCCACCATCTACATTTTGTGGGACATGATATAGTAACTCAAAGTCAACTAGGAAAAGTTAAGTGTGTGAGTATATTGTTACCTTTGAAGCATCCACTAAAAACATAACGCAAGAAAGTGTAGCTAAAAAGCTAGTGTTATGAAGTTAAACTTAAAAAGTTAAAGTCTGTCTAAAGGGACAAAAAGAGGGGGTGATTATTAAAACCGGCACAAGCCGCACCTGGAACTACAGGACAGGAGCCACCAACAGGTGTCACAGGCACAGATAAACCACAACCACAGCCCAGCAGGAGGGCACGAGGGAGGCCAACTACCCTGGCCCCTCTCTCTCACTGTCTGGTCTCTGGCCAAGGCCTGCCATCGGCCAGACCAAACCAGAAAACAGAGACGTGCGTGTGCACACACACATGTGCACACACACGCACGCACACACAAAAACAACTATACAATGTCTTAGCTGCCAGACTGGTAACGCAGGCTGACATATCACTGGATGTGATGGAGCCACACCCTGTGACAATTTCCAGCAGGGTGATGGTGCTCAGGGAGAAGACAAAAGGATCTCGAGGCTGGATGCCAAGGTCAGCCAAGGTCAGCCAAGGTCATGCACCAGCCACCTGCAGACAAGCGGCCCTACTGCAAACACCTGGCACGTGGGAGTGGCCACTGTTACTGCTGGTACACACCGCCCTCTGCACTATGACCAGGGGCAGGAGAATGTTCTGGAGAACGGAGGCTGGCAGGCATGGCTGGGCCGCTCATGTGGGAGTGAGCCTTGAAGACGGCAGTGACGACAGTCAGCTGTTCCAACCTGCTAGCATGACTTCCGGGGTTAGAGCGATAACACATCTAAGTAGACTAATTGTTCACTAAATTTCCAGCTACTGCCATAATCTAGATATGTTCCAATTTTCCAAAACTGTGGCCTGAGATAAAGGTTTCCACGCAGATCAAAATCCCCTTCCTTAGCTAGAATCCTCGAGTCTCTGAAACTGACCCTCGTCCCCTGCCAGCCTCTGTCCGAGCTCTCAGATTCCAGTGCACTTGGGAGCAAAGACAAGGCAGAGCCAGGGCTCCGTGCCATGTACTAATTAATGGAAATACGCTCGCTAAACACAGCAGATAACATCTGGAACCAGCTACACGTGCTGCGCAGGTTGCAGTCTGCTCAGGAAATAATCACCCACTTCCCTTTCTGGGCTCTGCTGAAATCTTAGCTCTGAGCTGTACACTTGATCTGGGCTCCAAGACTGCAGATTTCGGAGCATCTGTGTCTACACTCAGACTTCCTCGAGGGAAATCTGAGTTTTATTTGAAGGAAAAAAAATAATAAAGCCTGGATTTTTGGCGCCACCCAAGGAACATTCATCAAACAGGTTGCTATATTTTCTAAGTGTGAGAGGAAGCATCGAGATCATTAGTATTCGAAATGGGGGACAGTGAGATGGGCGAGGCTCTGAAGCAGGTGAACCTGGCTGGGGTCCAGGCCCTGACCTTTCTGCACGTGGGTCTGACTTAACCTTATGACACAGAACAAATAACCAGGCTGAGGTTCAGGCTTCCCCGACAGCCCAGAGTTTGATTAGAAATGATGGATCGGTTCTCCCGTTACAGGCAGAACTGGATCCCCTAAGCACCCTAACCGTCCCTATTTCTGAAACTCCAATTTATTGGCATCGTGAATTCATACCCTCTTGACAATTCATTCACTTAGTCCAGTAACAACACCTTGCAATACTTCCGAACTCATTCATTCATCCAACGACTATTTATCGGGCACCTTCTTGGGTGCCAGATGCCATTCTAGACCCTCAGGACACATTAGGGAACAAAAGAGGCATGAGTCCCCGCCCTTTCGGACCCCACGTCCCACCAGGAAGAGGTGGGCCACGAACGATGACGCGTTATGTCATCGGCATAAACGATGAGGTGTGTCAGAAAAATGAGGGCAGGCCAGGGGCGGAGGGTGGGGGTCCAGTGTTAACCGGGAGGGGGAGGGGTCCTTTAACACAGTGGGGCCGGCTGCAGAAGGAGCGACGGGGAGAGTCACAGGAGACGAGCTCGAGGAGGCAACGGGCCTGGCCGTGCAGGACATGGAGGCCCAAGGGTTCAGCTTTTGCTCAGTCACACAGGACAGCGGCCAAGGTGGAGGCAGAGAGGCCTATCGGGAGGCTTCTGCAGGTGTCCAGCCGGGAGGGGACCCTGGCGCCGCGTGGACCGAGGTCACCGTAGTGGAGGAGTTCCATCTGGGTATTTGAAAGGAGGGGCCCCGGCGTTTGCTGTCAGCGCAAGGTGGGGTATCAGAGGATGGCGGGTGTTGATCACGATTATCTGTGTTTGGCCTGAGTGACCAAAAGCACGGGGTGGCTACCAGATTAAATGGGGAATTCAGCTCAGCAAACCTGTCTGATAGTTCGTAGTCACTTAGAGCATAAGCCGTCCCCACTTATAGATGAGGACATTCTGGCACAGAGAGGTTAAGTAGCTTGCCCAAGGTCACACAGCTGGTGTGTGGCAGAGCCGGGATGCGAACCCAGGCGGTCCAGCTCCAGAGTCCACAGCCTCCACCGCCGGACTCCAGTGCCCAGTGGGGTGAGAGGTCAGCCCGGGCGGTCCTCTACGTGAGCTGACAAAGGGCCACTTTCATAAACCGGGGTAAGACCCCCCCAGGGTTCTCTCCGCCTCAGAGACACTGTACTCAGAGTGAGAAAAATCCCCTAGTTCCGACTTTCTTGGAAACATGACAAGGACCCGCCCCAGTCCAGCCTAGCAACCCCCTGCCTGCAGCCTCCGACCCCAAACCACCCTTCACGGCCCTTTGCTGGAAGGCTTCGCGATGTACAGTCAGACTCAGAGACTGGTGTCAAAACAGACTCTATTTTGATATCAGAGAGTAATCAATTAACTTTTGTTCAAATTGGAGCCGCCACAACGCGCAGTCTGAAACAGCAACGTGACGCAGGAAAATCACACACATCTGTCCCCTTTCCATCTGCCTTCGACTCTGGAATTAGATCTCGACCCATCTTGTACACATTCACACTTGGGTCTGGGGCCACATCTGAGCCAGAATGAAATATGTCATATTTCATTCATAAAAGACATGATTAAAACAGACCATCCGTTATATTGGGAAATAACATATTTCCCGAAGCCTAAAACGGTATTTTATTTTGAGGGATTGAATATACAAACTGGCAACAGCCAGACCACAAGAGAACTCTGACCTCGCAGCAACCAGGACCAAAGCCAAACCGCGACCTCCGCAGCCACCGGCCCAGAGGGTCTGAACTTGGTCCATGACCACCTGCTTCTCTTCCTATTGCCTCTGCTCCCAACTCGGAGCCGACCAGACAACGCCAGATACGCACCCAAAGCCAGATACGCACCCAAAGCCAGATACACACCCAAAGCCAGGCACGTGAGGTGCCTGCTTCTCGTTAACCGGCCTCCAGCCTCCTGCCTCCACAAGTCTATGACCTCCGACCCCGGCAGACCCGGACCTCTGTTCTCCTCTGTAAGCTTTGCCACTCCTCAGCCTGACTCTGCGTCTCCGCCAAACACAGGTGATGGTGGCGGCTGACCCCCTTGCCACAGCCAGCTCTGAATAACTAGCCTGTGTTTGTCCTCATGATCAGATCAACAGGTGCAAAAAAAGCATTTGACAAAACCGGGCATTCATTTGTAATAAAAAGTCTCAGCCCAGTGGGAATAAAGGGAACGCACCTCAACATCGCAGAGGCCATATGAAAACTAATGACACGGCGAGTGGGCCAGATGGGAGACGGCCCCTCGGAGGATGGGGTGACAGCAGCACGGGCCTCCCTGAGCTGTTAATTGTCAGAATTCAGTGAGCTAACACACATGACGAGGATGATTCTAAGTCCCCTGTGGAAGTTAGCCAGTGCCTTTCACACCACGCCCCAGCCTGTGATGCCTTTCCCAGCCAGGCTCCAAGGCTTCCCTGAGCACCAGGCTATCTCTGCCCTGCCTTTCCTCAAACTTGTCACCCAACGATGTTATCTCTATACCACAGATGGCAAATAAGTTCAGTCTTAGTGTCAACCCTTCCCCCTCACATGGGTTGGTAGGGGCCGCCAGGGGTCATGGGCTCAATGCTGCAGGTGACTGTCACGCCTGCCCTGGCTCAGGGAGCACCCAGTGGCAGAAGCGTGGTATACAGCAAGCATCTGGCACTGCCTTGTGTTGAAATGACCTCTGTAGAGCGAGGACTGAGTTTTTGGCCACCCCGGCCCCCCACCCACCCACTGCAGTGGCTGCACAGGGCTGAGTCCACACCTAGCTGTGACTCAGTCACCACCAAGACTCACTCAAGGGCTCCAAGTAGGAACCTGCTTCACGCAGCCTCCCGAGCCCACACGGGGTCTGCCAGAGCCACGGGATGCCGCTGGCAGGCTCTGAATGAGCACACCTCCAAACGGGTGCGATCTGGCACGTCAGCCTTGTCACAATCGAAAGGGCCACGCTGGGCTCACAACCAATTCACCTGCACCCAGTTAAACCAGGCCCACCACATCCCCAAACCCTGGCACCTGAGCATGGGGGGACCACCAGGGGCCAACATCGGTGAGGACTCCTGGGCACCAGGCGCTGCTCCACAAACTCTGTCGGCTTGTTTAATCCTCACAGTGACCCTGAGGACAGAAGCCTTCATCGTACCCATCTCGCCAATGACGAAACTGAGGCCCAGAGAGGTCCGGTGACTTGCGTCTGAGCGCACAGCTGGAATGTGGCAGAGCCACTGCTACGCCCAGGGAGGGACCTCTGAGTGGAACAAGCTAAAGACAGGTTTGTGCCTCTGGCTCGGGATGAGCGCCCCATTTTTGCAACGGAAACCGAGTGTTTGTTATGCCACCAGAGGCTGGTTCACTTTGCCAAAGCGTACGACCTTGTTAATGTATTGCTGAATTAGATTTGCTAATGTTCTCGCTCAGATACCTTGTGTTATCTGTTTTCATTGCTATTAGTGAATTAGTTACTTCATGTAGCACGTAGGAGAGTGCCCGGCATACCGCGGATGTTCTAAGTGCTAATCGATACTATTATTTACTATAATCGATGCTCTTATTGGTACTATCATGTGTGAATTGATACAAAGATGCCGCCGACCTAAGAGGTCTGCGACATTGTTTCGGAAAGTTCTTTCGTGTCTTTACAAAGTTGCCACATCTCAGCACCACGGGGTTCTGCCCCCTAACGTCACGTCGGGGGCAGTGACGGGTTCGGACTGTCACGGGAGACCCAGCGAGGCCTTCCTGAGGGGGGCCCGGGACCTCACGGCCAGGAGGCTGCCCTCTCGGAGTTTCCCATCCGGGCCTCGGCACGGGCCTGCACGGGGAGCTGGCAGAAACCCCGTGCCCGGGGCCACCCCCGGGGCGCCCA
>NW_006434829.1:2809849-2829383 GCF_000325575.1 Pteropus alecto
AGCTGGCGCTGGCGCTGGGCGGGGCCGCGGCCCGGTACACGAACAGCGGCTCGGCGCGGGCCTGCAGGCTGCCGTTCCTCGTGACGTCCTGGTCGGCCTCCTTGAGGAAGAAGAACTCGTCCGCGTCGGCCACGTGGAAGCTGGCGGGGAGATACGCTGGCAGCGACGAAAAGCGCTGCAGGCTGTCCGCGATCCCGCGACCGTCCGTCACTGCAGAGAGGGGACAGCGAAGGGTCAGAGCCGCGTCCCGTCTGTAACGACGTGAACGCACCGCCACCTCCACCCGCCACGCGCCCTGCCGCCCGCTGGCCTCGCGTTCCTCCCTGGTCTCTGCACAGCGAAAGCCCATAATGACCTCGAGCGGGTCCTCTGGGATCTTCCAAAATAACCGGGGCAGCCGGGACGGTGCCCCACTGACCACTGACCCCCTAGTGCTGTGGCTGGAGTTACACCCCGGAGGGAAAATGTCACCTCCTTTTGTTCTTGCAAAGCCCCAGACTCAGAGGGTCCCGTCACCCCTGCTGTGACCAGTCCACGGACAGCGGCCGGCACACCCACGAAGCCCAGCGCAGGACCAGCATCCTGCCGTGCTAGGCGACACAGTCGCACTTCATGGCTTTGGCCTTTGTGCTTCTTTCCATCGCTCCTGTATGTCACGTCTACTTGGACATTTGGATATCCCCGTAATTCTTACTAAAATGAGAGGGACGCTATGGCACAGCAGTCCCGACTCTGGAACTCTCTCCTTCCAAAACGCTAGTGAGAACGCATGAGGATTTACCTACAAGAACGTTCGCTGCGGCAAGTTCGAATTGCAAACAACCTTAAAAGCAGATGTGCTCCACGCGAAAGTAAAAGATAATGACAAAATATCAGCGCGGAAGGGCGAGTAAAAACGGTAGTGATTTTAGAATGTGTTCGAACTTAAGTGATCATCGACTTAAAACAGGCGGCTATAAACGCAGCGTGGTCTACGTGAAGCACGTGGCAACCATGACGTACGAAGAGAAGAGAGAAATACAAACAAACAGATAAGAACTACAAAAACAGCCAGAAAACAGTTAATAAAACAGCGATCACTACGTACCTGTCAATCATTACTTTAACTGTAAATGGATTAAATGTTCCAATCAAAAGACGATTGGGTAAAGAACATCTATACAATGGAGCATTACTCGGCCCTAAAAAGGAATGATTCTTACCACTCGCGACAACATGGATGGACCTAGAGGGTATTAAGCTAAGTGAAATAAGTCAGACAGAAAAGAACAAATTGGTAAGAAAGAAATAAAACTCTCATTATTTGCAGATGATATGATATTATTTATAGAGAACCCTGAAGAGTCCTCCAAAAACCTACCAGAACTACAAATGAATTAAATAAAGTAGCAAGATACAAAATTTATATTCAGAAATTGGTTGCATTTTTATACACCAATAATAAACTGTCGGAAAGAGGAATTAATAAAACAATCCTATTTACAATTGTATTAAAATACAATAAAATAAAATAAAATAAAAACCTAGGAATAAATTTAACCAAGGGGGAACAAGACCTGTACTCAAAAAATTAAGTCACTGAAGAAAGAAACTGAAGAAGATATAAATAGATGGAAACAGATACTGTGCTCATGGATAGGAAGAATTAACATTGTTAAAATGTCCCAAAACAATTTACAGATTCAATGTAATCTCTATCAAAATACCAATGGCGTTTTTCCCAGAACTAGAATAAATAATCCTAAAATTTATATATAACCACAGAGATCCCAAAAAGCAACCTTGAGAAAGAAGAAAAATGTTGACGGTATCAAACTACATAGTATCAAACTATTTTACAAGGCCACAGTGATCCGAACAGCATGGTAGGGGCATAAAAACAGACACGTGGATCAATGGAACAGAACAGAGAGCCCAGAAATAAACCCGCGCCTACATGGTCATTCAATCTATGACGAAGGAAGCAAGAACATTCGATGGGGCAAAGACAGTCTCTTCGACAAAGGGTGCTGGGGAAACTGGACAGACACGTGCAAAAGAGTAAAAGTAGACCACTTTCTTACACCACTTTTAAGAATCAACTCAAAATGGATTAAAGACTTAAACGTAAGACCCGAGCCACAAAACCCCTAGAAGAAAACATGGGCAGTAAAGTCTCTGACATCGCTCTCGGTAATATCTTTGGGGGAGATGCCTCCTGGGGTGGGGGAAACAAAAGGAAAAATAAACAAATGGGACTGTATCAACTGGAAAGTTTTCGCACAGCAGAGGAAGCCATCAGCAGAACGGAGGTCGACCTGCGGGAGGGGGAAGGTATGTCCGGGCACGGTCTACCTGATGCGGGGTCGGCATCGGAGTGCGCGGGGCATTCGCAGACTTAACACCAAGGACAAACGATCCAGTTAAAGAACGAGCGGGGGCCCTGGGTGGGCGTTGCTCCGAGGAGGGCGTACAGATGGCCGGGGGCCAATGGGTGGCGAGAGGGGTGCTCAGCGTTGGCAGATTGAGGCCACGGTGGGGTGTCACCTCGCGCCTGTCAGAACGGCTATCGTCAAAACACCCGTGAGCAATGGGTGCCGGAGAGGACGTGGCGCTGGGGTGGCAGATCGGGGCGGCCGCTGTGGCGAACAGTTTGGCGGCTCCTCGGAAAATTAAAAACGGAGCCGCCATGTGGCCCAGCAGTCGCACTTCTGGGTATTGAGCTGATGAAATTCAAGACACTAATTCGAAAAGATATCTGCGTCCCCGTGTTCGCTGCAGGCAGCATTATTGGCAGTGGCCAGGAGGACATGGGGGCAGCCCAGGTGTCCTTCGGTGGACGGTTGGAGGGAGACGTGGTGCGTACATACATACGCTGGAGTGTGTGGCTCGGTCACAGACAGGAACGAAATCGTACCATCTGCAGCGACGCGGTGGCCCCCAAGGGAACAGTGCTGAGTGGAATAAGCCAGACGGAAAGACAAACACCGTATGATCTCACTTATAAGTGGAATCTAAGGAACGAAATAAACAGAACAGAAGCAAACTCACAGATACAGAGAACAAACTGATGGTGTCCAGATGGGAGGCTGAAATCTAGAAAATAGGATAAATGAATAAACAAAACAGAAACAAGTTCATAGATACAGAGAGCATTTTGATGGTTGCCAGGTTGGGGGCCGGGTGAAAAAGGGGAGGGGATTAAGAAGTACAAACTGGCACTTACAGAATAGTCACGGGGACGCAAAGGACAGCGTAGGGAGTATAGTCAGTGATGCCGTGATAACCATGTATGGTGCCAGGTGGGTACCAGACTTACTGCGATGGTCGCGTCGGAAATTATATAAATATCTAACCACTGCGCTGTACACCTGGAACTAACATAATATGGGCTGTCAGCTGTAATTGAAAAATGTTTTTGATTTTTAAAAATGAAATTAAATATGCACACGTAAACACATATATGTGTGAATGGATGCATATATGAACGCGCGTATGTGCTTCTTAGTATATGTTTCGTTCGAACAGGAAAGAGCCAACAAGCTTTTTCAAATTGAAGACAGCCCCCAGCAGCCACGGGCAGCAAGTCAGGCCAAGGACAGACAGGGGTCTGTTCTGCCCTGAACGAAACCTCCACCGCTGGAGCCCGAACCTGACCAGGGCGAGAACAAATGGAACCTGGAAGCGGCATTTAAAATGTCGCATCGCTAGAGGATAAAAGGTAAACAGATGCCAGTCCACTGACTCCACTCCTGGGAACACGTTTTCTGCAGCAGTTACGAATTCTACAGAATACAGTCTTCTGAGGACTTGAATATTTGGGGGCCTTTTCAGGGCTGTCCTCAGCAAACTTTTCTTCCCCAGAGAATGACGGAATTGTAATCAGGAGATTGTGAGGAAGGGACAACCACGGAGCGGCAGACGTATCCTTTCTCCAAGGAGGCAGATTCTCCTCAGAACACTGCAGGATCCCGCTTATAAGCAGAATCGCAAACGGTCCAGCTCACGGAGGGCGGCGGCCGCCGGGGGCTGGGCGGTGGGGAGTGGGTGATGCTAGTCAAAGGGTGTGAGGTTCTGGTTACCCGGGAGACCTACAGCACAGCAGTGGGAGGTAGTTAAGGAGCCTGTGCTGAGTACCGTAACTTGCCAAGGAGATAGATGTTAAATTAAATGTCGGCACATACACACACGGTGGCGACTATGTGGAGGCGGTACACATGTGAATGACCTTGACCGTGGCGATCATTTCATGATATGTACATATGAAAACATCGAACGGTACACTTTACATATGCACATTTCTTATAGGCCAAGGACATCTCAAAGCTGCAAAAATAATATCGCGAGTCCCCCTCAAGTGTCATCAATGTGGCCAGTCTCATGGTGGATTAATTACTTATTTATTCCTCCGACTATTTAGGTGTTTCTACTACTCATGTATCTCGCTTCCAGCCCCGTGGCATGCGGGAGTATCATGAGGACAAGATACTGTGGTTTCTGCCCCACGGCAACCACGGGAGGATGAGCCGGCCGGGGACACGCAAAGCAACCACAAAACTGAGCCTTAAGATGCTTTATGATGCCCACCCGAGAATTCTCCACCCCGGAGCTCGTGCTAAGGAAACAATCAGGAGACCGGGGAGGAGATAAATGCACAAGTATGCTGCTCGCAGCAAGCACGATTTATTACAGCAACAGCTAGAAGCAACCAAAAACCCCTAGTTATGGAAACGATTACATAAATGATTAAAGCTATACAGTGTGAGATAGTAAACGGTCATCAAAACTACGATTTCGACAAACAGGCAGGATCATAGAAGCCTGAGAAAATGCTTACATAAAAGCAGACATCGAAACTTTAAATGATCCCAAATCCGTTTAAAACACGCACGTAATATATATAATAGATCTAGATAAGCACAGATATGTTTCCTTTCATAATAGAGATAATGGACCCCACGGTTTGGGCATGGTTTGCCTCAAAGACAGAGGAGGGAGAAATGGCTTTGAGGAATCAGCCTCGTCTACAGAAAAGTCCTAGCTGCCGCCACCACCGAGGGGCACTTTGTATCTTGACGATGTCAAGCAATGCAGAAGCACCATTCCTGATGAAATTTAAATTAGTTTTTGGTTGGTTTATCTCCCCTCTCCAATTCAGAAACTTAAATTCCAGGTGAGTCTGCCCAGGAGTTAATTGGCGACGAGGGAACATCTGCCTCGTGCAAGGTGACAATTCCCTGCAGCCGAGCCAAGTGGGCACACAGCCAGAAGTGAGAGGTTCAGATTTTACCTTCTCTTCACATTTGGGGGAAGCCCAAGGCAAAGTTTAAATTCTGACTTATTTGCAGATGTGGAAAAGAAAATTAAAATACATGCAAACTTTAATGTGCTCTGTTTTCACTTTGGGTTGGTTCATTTCTTTATCATTTGTGTTGATATTTTCTACCTCTCAAAAATTGATGTACAAGAAATTTAAAGCTGTGCCTTCTCTTCTCTTTACGGTGGCCGAAGCCTCCCTTTTATCTGAAATAACAGGTGTACAAACCCAACCCACCATAACTCAAGCAAAACGCAATATAAATTTTCTCTGAAAGCTTATACGGGAAGCCATAAATATCAGCTGCCAGGCCCTCATTTTGTCTTTGAACCAGATTGCAACAAAATATGATATCCGACTCTAGGAGCATTTTATGAAGCCATGAGACTGTGTCCTGGGAAATACATCCACAGCTGAAAAGCTAACACCCTCCCTTTAATCCGCAAATCTCATACAGTAGCACCATTTCTGCCCCCTGGCAGGTAGACCAGGTGGCTGGGGTGCTGAATGCGCAATGGGGCGCTATGCTGTCCGGGGATTATCTCTGGGGCCTTCGCCCCCAGCCCTACTGAAGGAGGCAGGTCCCGAGGGCAGGCAGTGAGGAGGCCGACTGAGGCCCAGCTGGACAGGGCTTCTCCTCACCGCCCTCCTTACGCGCCAGGAGAATCGAGTCCAAGTTCACCGAGAGCACGAGGTGCGCCAGACGTGCTCTGTGACTAAAGGGCTCTCTCGACTCACAAGGCCAACAGCAGGTGGCTCCGAGGAAGCCCCCAACGAGAGCTTCGGGGAGACCTGACGACCTCCCAGAATGCAGCCGCTCATAAGGCGCTGGCGGGGCCCTGGTGACCAGGAGTGCACGATGGGGGGCGCTGGGCGTCCTGGCGGGGCCCTGGTGACCAGGAGTGCACGATGGACTTTGCTGCTGTGCTGGCACCAGCAGAGATTCCTGGGCACACGCCTGGGTCGAGACAAGCATGACCTGCAGCCCCAGGACGGTGGGGCGTGGACCCGATGCGACCCACAGACTCATGACCCTTTCCTCTAACTTTGCCAGCCTCGCCTGGAAAACATTTACCGGTCTCGTGGCTCCTGGTCACCCACCTGAGGGTTAAGCATCGTGACATTTCTGCAGCCGAGTCTGCTTTCCTAAGTCACACAAGACGACGCAGCCAATGACAGCCAGGCATAGAAGGCGCCCTTTGCAGGGGACCAGGTGGCCAGGTCTTTGAAAATCACCCGCAAGAGAAATTCCTCACCGATCTGTCAAAGTGTGGCCCTGACAAATAGTGTACTGCCACCTGGGTATCCGCCACTGATGTCACAGTCGTGGTGGCCGGGGGCTAGGAGGCCATGATAAGCTTTCATACCTGCTCGGGACGGTGCAGTGACATCGGCTCTGGGGCAGAGGAAGGGACCGGAAGACCTTTCATGCTCTCTGCCACCGAGTACTTCCCCGTCTGTCCCCACGACCTCACTCGGCGGCGTCTTCCTGTCCCCTCGCACTCCGCGCCTGCTGCGGGAGCTCGCCGCCCACGCGTGAGCAGGGAGGACGCCTCCGGTCAGGACCTCTCGGCGCAGGGAGGGCTCCGTGGCCGGCAGCGCCAGCCCTGCCTCGTCCTCTGTGTTACAGGGGACAGTTTCCAGGCTCCCTGGCTTCCGGGGTCAGCAGGCGGCAGAGGGGAGAGAGCAGGGGATTTCTCCGGTGTCTCCTTGCAGTCTTCACTGGCCGAGACCGTGTCTCGTCCGTGGTGCCAGCCACCTACACGGTCCCCAGCAAGGCCCCAGCTCACTGCGGGCGGCCGCTCTCGTCCTCGCCGGCCGGTTCCACCGCTGGGTTCTAGCGATGCCGGTCCCACTTCCTGCTGCTCCTAATGTCCGGCTCACTTGGCCACGCCCAGATGGCACATGCCCAGTTTGGCTTCCCACATCTCCCATTCCCTGAGTAACTAGTTCTCTTTATTAAGTTCCTTCTGTTGAAATAACTAGAGTGGCTTCTGTTTTCTGGGTCCAGTCACTAACCGCTGCATCCGGTCATTTCTCGAAAGCCACTGCCATCACCTGAACTTGGCCCCTGTACTTTTCCTTGTTCACGTATTTACCATCCATTCCCTCTGCTGACAAACTCCACGAGGGCAGAGATCTTGAGGTCCCATTCAGAGCTGACTCTCCAGAACCTAGCAGAGGAAACTGAATAGAAATCTGCTGAATGAACGTCCATCAGCTAAGACGGCCTCGGTTCCGTGCCCGAGAGAGGGAGTCTCTCTGCCTTCCGTTCCGGGCCCTCTTTGGCGCCTTCCCAGTGTTGCCAGTAGAAACCATTAATACTAACGAAGTATTTGTCCGTCACGTTCTCGCTCTGTTCCTTTCCTTCCCAAATGTCACATCAGCGTGGCCACCGGCTGGTTGCTAGGTTTGCCACGTGGGAGGAGAAAATACCACTTAAAGGAGAAACGCATCACCTACCAGAGCACCTGCGGGTGGCGGCATACCTGGGCCTATCTGTACGTGCTACGTCAGTTGATTCACCTGCCGCAGCGGTCGTGAGGTGCGTTAGTTTTAGTCCCTTTTGGAAAATGGTGAAACCGATCCACAGAGAAGTTAAACGATACGAATCTGGTTGAAGTTGGGATTCAAACGAGCTCTGTCCGGTTCCAAGGCCTTTCCACTTCTCTGTGCTGCCTGCAGGCCACCTGCCTCGTGGTCCAACGAGGAGGCCAAGGAGTTAGGCACACAGAGGTCAGCTGAAGGAGCCAGGGCTCAGTGCCCGAGGCCAGGCTCATGGACGCAATCCCCGCACACCTGTGAGGTTTTCATGGCTCTACGGTCACAGGTGAGTACGTCTCCCATCCCAGGTACAGCCTGGATTCCCAGGTAGACCAGGAAAATAGGTACAGCCGGCCCAGGGCATCTCAACCCAGCTCCTGGCAAAACAGCCAGCAAGCTGGACCAGACACTCCGGGAGTAAAGAGGTCCATCACGTGTGGCCGTTTGCTCATGGACGACCAGCTGTGGTACCACGACACCCCAACCGCGACCCTGGAGTGTGCCCTGGGGACCAGACCCCTCCACGCGTCAGCATCTGAAACACGAGCCACTGACCGTGGAACCAAAAAAGGTACCAACACTCGACTGCTGAATCTACAAACCGCCAGGGCAAAAGCAAGTTGGACCAAGTCGGATGAGATTGTTTCTTTCTCGACCGGATGAAACACACCGTGGGCTGAGCGGGAAGGGAGCCCATGCAGACAGGGGGTACGAGGCCGCCCGTGACCGCTGGTCATCAGGCACTTGCCTTTGCCCCCAGATTCTTCTAAAATCTCCAGCGGGCGGCCTTGTGGGGCTGACGCGGGATGTTTACAGGAACAGGAGGCAGATGCGAAGCAGGCAGCAGGCAGGGAGAGAACAGCAGGACGCGGGGGGGACGAGGAGAAGCAGGTCCCTCTCCCTGTCAGCCTTTGCCCCCAGATTCTTCTAAAATCCCCAGCGGGCGGCCTTGTGGGGCCGACGCGGGATGTTTACAGGAACAAGAGGCAGATGAGAAGCAGGCAGCAGGCAGGGAGAGAACAGCGGGACGGGGGGCGGGGGGGGACGAGGAGAAGCAGGTCCCTCTCCCTGTCCCAGGCTGCAGCCTCCTCCGCGACCCACCTCGCCCCGTTAGGAGAGACCATCAGGGAATGACTGGCCAAGGAAAACGTGGTTTGCCGGGACCAGCACCACAGAGCGTAGAACAGAAGGGCGAGTCGGTACCAAGAGACAATAGCGTGGTAACTGACAGACCCCGTTCGTTGGAGGAGAACGCCGAGGCACAGAGGTCAAGTCACACATCTAGCAAACGTGGGTGCCAGGCCAGGATCCCAGCAAACTGCTCCCTGTGTGGCTTCACGTCGAAGCTGGGGAAGGTGGCGTTCTTACTCCTTGATCTCCGAGCTGGCCCATAGTTCCTACTTGGTCCAGCGGGAGGCCCGGGTATCCCAGAGACACGGATAAGATTAAACCCGGAAGGCGGGCATTCTTGGAGAAGAAGCCGGGAGTCCGAGTCGTGAGTCTCCGCCAGAGGCCGCACGTAGCATGGCGGCGGGAAGGCTGGACAGCCCCACGTGCGGTGGTTTGCAGAGCTACCGATGAAAGAGACAACACGGCAAGGCCGTCCGGTCCGAAGCAAAAAGGAAAGGAATCTGGATCAGACACATCTGAGCTGAGGCGAAGGGGAGAAGGTAGGGAGACGGCTGAAAATATGCCTGTGGGGTTCAGGGGGAGGGGGACCCCCACTTCATCTCCCCACAATGGTAAGCTCCTTTGAGACACGGAGCCACATCAAAAACCACTTCCGCACCCTCTCAGACAGGGCCCCCCAGCCCCGGCGGCAGAGTGAATACACATGGCAGAGAACCTATGGCCCTCCCCCAGAAAGGATCGAACCGATATCCGGTGACCCCAATTTGTCAATGTTTCCAAGATGACCCAGCTGAAAGGCGGTGAGGAGAACCAGCTCTGTAAACCTTCCAGCACTCTACGGAGCACACGGTAGGAGCTTCACGTGCACTCAAAAATTAAGTCGTTCACTGCCCTGGGGGCAAGCGTTGGGTCACAGGCCAGCAGGCGCAGGAAGGCTTAAACATGGCTATAAATCGCAGTGGTAAGAAAAGATCAAATAGGAAAACAAGAACAGCGTCGCCGTCACCATCCGTCAACCCCGATGACGCACCAAGCTCTATCTGAAGCATTTTACGAGGGATGTGAACTCTCTTCGTCTTCACGGTCTTCTTGATGATGATGATGCAATTACTATTCCCACGCACAGAAAAGGAAACTGAGGCACGGCAAGGCTCAGTCATGGCGTAAGTTCCCACACCGAGTAGGTGGCGGGGGTGGGGTTCGCGCCCAGCAGTCCAGCCGCAGCCCCGGGACCTGCTGCCAGGGAAAGCTCCGCCAGCAAATCCACACGGTAAGCACGTAAGCGACGGCCAACGGGAGCTGCGGCTGTGCCCGAGCCGCCCAGCCCTCGAGGCTCCGGGTGAGGTCACCGGTGGGACACCGTCCGTGAGATGAAAGCAGGAAGCGAAACTTCTCCCGGCTCGGAGAGGAATCCCCCTGGTGGGGGGTCTGAGGGACACGGCAGCATCCCGACCAGACACTGTGACTTCATCAGTGTGCTCCCTATGCCCTCCCCTGTGCAAGGACGGACATAGCACTCAGGGACAAGCGAGCAAGAGTGATCCTGCCAAGGACAAAGGACAGCTGGCAGCTCTTAGAAGGTCTGGTCGGTAGAAAAACGACACTCGATTCCACGACCCTAGAGGACCACCCTCGGCGAACGTGCTTTCTTACTGAAGCAGCCACGGTCTGAGAAAGAAGTGAGCGGCAGAGAGTTACGTTCTCTGGCAAGAAGAGTCTACACAGACAGAGGCCAAGGCCGAGAAAGTCCTCCCCAACCTCCCGAGATCAGACACACACTCACCTACGTGTTCACCTGGCTTTCTGTGGGTGGCTGTATGTCTGCGCACATGCGTGTCTACGTTTTCATATTTAATTCTTTCTTATTGAAGTATCGATGACAATTAAAAATGGTATATATTTAAGGTGTACGATTTGGTGATTTGATATACATATACGTCGTGAAATAATCGCCACAATCAAGCTAACTCAGTGTGAACTAGATTTTTTTTCCATGGTGAGACTACTTAAGGTTTACCCTCTTAGCAAATTTCAAGTATTACATGTAATTCCTGAATCCTGTTAATTCCTGAATCCATCTGAAAATTTTTCAGGTGCACAATACAAAGTGAGACTCTGAGAGAAGTTGCAAACTAGCATACGCTGACTCGGCGCGTGGAAGTATTTCATTTGACTTCATCGTTTAGGAGCTTTATAACTGAAAAAAATGCGACTGAATCTGGGGACAGTCTTTAAAGAGGTGATAGATAAAGCAAGGTCGTAACGGTGGCCCGAATCCAACGTGACTGGTGTCCTCATCAGGAGCGGAGATTAGGACACAGACACGCACAGAGGGGTGACCACATGAAGATGCAAAAGGAAGGTGGCCATTTCCAAGCTGAGGGGAGAGGCGTCAGAAGAAGTCAGCCCTGACAGCCCATGACCTTGGACTTCCGGCGCCCTGAGCTGTGAGGACGTAAATTCCTGTAGTCCAAGTGTCCCGGTCTGCGGTGCTTCGTCACGGCAGCCCAGCAAGCTAATATGGAGAGCTCGCTGTTCTTTGTCAAAATTCCTTCAGCTAGTTTTGCCTTCTTGGTCTTCAGGTTAACTTTAGAATCATTTTGTTAAGCTGCCCAGGCCGTCAAAACCCAACTGGACTCTTGCCTGAAGATGAAGTTCTGCATATCGGGGTGACAGATGCCTCTCGACTTTCTGCTACATTTTTCTATGGGTTTTTAACTTTTCCAAGATAAACATGTCTTGTTTATTCAATCTAAGAGAAATACTGACATGTTTCCCTTAAAAAGAAAGATACAGAATTGGGTTTTAAGTAGCAGACCGAGTATACTCATTTCCTCTTCTCCACAGAAACCCCGCAGAAATAAAAGCATAAAAGTACAAAAAGGAATGGACCTATTATCCGGAGAAATGGAGGAGAGCCATCTCAGGAGAAAATGTTTCAACGAAGTTCAGGAAGAAAACAAGCGGATGAACGCGTGTCGATGGGCAAGACAGCGGAGGAAAACTTGAGCTAGAACATTCTGTGTGCGCCAGAGGGAGCGGCTCTGCCCAAGACACCCAGAGGGCCTGTTGACTCAATGGTGGCACTTACGGCGAGGACGGTGGTGGAAGTCGGGCTGAAAGCCAGGGGAGCGACTACGCTCTGTCGATGCGACACCCCTCCAGGCAGACCTCCTCCCAACGTCCCCACTCTGTGTAAAAGACAGAATGCCTGGTATTTGTCCCCCAACAACTCAGCTCTTCCCTAAGGACCTTGAATTAGCCCTTGAGAGAAATATCAAGTGTCCCAGTGTGAGTGTTGGTGCCCACAGGGGACAGAGGTGGGACAGCCATTGTGCAGCTGTAGGGACCCAAGTTCCACGCTGAGAAAGTAACGCGGGAAGTCTGAAGGAGCTGGCCACAACACGAGACTGAAGACTAGAATGAAAAAGGCTCCTACTGGCCCGAGTCTGTGGCCAGGGGTCCCTGTGACTTGCGGCCAGGTACGATGTTCAGTGGCTCAGCAGTGCTTTGCTTTCGTCTCCCCGAGCACCTTTATCTCCTCCCACAGACACGACACGATGGCCTCGTCTCGACTAGGGCCACTGACTCCCCAGTCCCGCACTCAACTTCCCAACGCTCTGCTCCCAACATTGTATCCTAATGCCAGATACAATGTTCACTGATACGATGTTAACAAAGCAAGAAAGCGTATAAATCAACTAAATCCTCACCTTTTACGCAGAAGCATTATCTGAATGCATTAAGTCAGAAAGATAGAGGCAAAGCAAGAAGGCGTATAAATCAACTACATCCTCACCTTTTAGCATTATCTGAATGCATTAAGTCAGAAAGATAGAGATAGGGAAATAAGTCATATTCCCTATAGAGTTATAGAAATCGCCACCAGAATTGCTGAGGGCAGAGGCGGCTGCACGTGGACGTGGCCGGCGCGGAGGGGTGGCGGCCCTGGCCTTTCTGCGGAAGCCGGCGACACCGTCTTATTTCTCTGCACACGTGCATGACTGTGTGGACGAGGGCGCTTGGTCTGGCCGGACGCAAACCAGCCGAGCAGGGGAGCACGGCCCGGAACAGAACGCTGGGAGTCTGAGTGCGGGACCAGGGAGACGGTGGCCTCGATCCGGACAGGAAGCCGTCACGTCTGTGGGAGGAGACAAAGGCTCGGGGGGACAGAAGCAAAGCCAACGGGAGAGGCTTCCACGGGCACCAGATGTAGAGAGAGCGTGATGAAATGGATTATATAGATCTTAGTGACAGTAATGTCGACCTCCTATAGGCACATCAGCTGTTAAGCGGTGGGAGACAACGGTGACCTTGTTCTAATCTCCATTTGTATTTATTCTAAATTGGACACCTCGGAGGCTGTTGAAATGAGAGAGGGAGATTCACTAAGTAAGCCCGACAGCTCTGCCCCTGTCCGGTTGGGAGGCGATTGAGGCTGACGAGAGGCACAGGACAGCTGGCTGGAGTCCCAGGTTCGCCATCAGCCCGATTTACACACCGAGACAAGTCACTTCACCCCTGAGCCCCCAGATCCCTCTGTGTCAAACGGTGTCACCTCCAACCACCCACCGGGGCACAGCAGAAGGGAACCCGGCAGCGGGAATGTCATAGGTGGAACACACTTGCTCTGGGCCCCTCACTCACTCTGACGAGCCTTCCCTCCACCCCATCACTGCTGAGATCAAAAATGATTCTCTCCATTCACGGAAAACCCGAACCGTGCACAGTGAAACAAAACTGGGATTTATCGGCCAGCGAACTGGAGAGTCCAGGGGCAGCCGAGCTTCTGGGCCGGCCGGATCCCGCTTTCAAACAGTCACCACCATGCATCTTCGCAAATGTCCTTCGCCCGGCGGATGGATAAACAAGCACGGCACAGGGACCGTGAGGAAGAACAGACAGCGGACACGCGACGCGTGATGGATCGCACACGCATCACGCTAAGCATCGCACACGCATCACGCTAAGCGGCAGAAGGCGGCCTCGACAAGCAGCCCGCTCCGGTCCCTCCCTTAAGCGGCATGGCGGAGACACCGGAACGGGGGCGGAGGAGTCATGGGCGATGGGGCCCGGGAGGGTTCAGACCCGAGGGCTGCAGTGGGAGCAGGGGAACCACTCTGCGTCCCGGGTGCTGTGCTGGCTCCGTGACGCTCATCCGTCAAAACCCAAAGAGCCATACACCGAAAAGAGTGAATTTCACCGACGGTAAATTTTAAAGGTTTCTGTAAAGACGCAGTTTCATCCACCGGTCTGCTGTCTTGAGAGGAGCTGGCTTCGCGCTCAAGCTCCATATCATGGTGAGGTTAGCATCGCCGAGCCTCGTACTTTCTCTCCCTCGAGTCCTAAAGGATCCCATGTGGGTCTTTCCCCCAAAGCTGCAGGGAAGAAGTCTCAAAGCCTCTCCTTGTCTCTGACAGGTCACATGCCCTGAGCCAATCACTACGGCCAGGGGGATGGCCTGTTCCGATGGGCTCAGCCATGCTCACGGGACCCTCCCCAGGAGCCTGGCAATAGGTCCGTTTTAGCTGAAGCATGAAGAAGAGGGGGGTCCCCAAAGCTCCACCGGGGTACCACGTTGACAAGGACAAACACAAAAACCCACCCTATCACCCAAATGAAACGATTCACGCCAAGTCAGGGCTAACTTCTTACTGCCGACACTACCGTGGACGTCACTCATGCTGAAACAAAAGATCAGGACTGTGCCTGGGCTCGCACACCAGACACCTCAGCAGCCACCCTGCCGCCGTGCTTGGTTTCATGCACTGCCTTCACCTCTGACATCTTTAATTGCTGTCTTTGAACTTGTGCTTTGTAAGTGAAGTAATGGGACGATGAAGCATGGGCATGAGCAAAGGAGACACAGGCAATATGCCCGTCTGCTGGTCCTTGCCCTTTGTACATCATATTCTGGCTGCCCACGAGGACAGAATTCTCGTGGACCCCAAGATGAGTGGGAGCACGGCAGGACTCAAAGCCAGAACGGGTGGGCGTGTCGCATCTGTGACGACAAAGCAGGGACCTTGAGAGCTTGGAGAAGGCACACCTTCTGTTCAAACCGGAGCCTGCTCCGAATGCAGGAGAAAGGCGAGGATGTTTTAAGAAACAACCAACCAAGAAACTCTATCCTATTCTTTTCGCTCCGTTATTTTCCTATGTTAGCCAACAACTTATGCCAAATACGGATGACGATGAAAGAAAAGAGAAAGATGCTTCCTTTCCATCCTTCCTTACCGGCGAGCTGAAGGCAGAGCATGCTGGCAGAACGTGTGCCCGTCCAGAAGTGAAATGGAGACGGCTGAGTTAGTTCTGGGCAGCAAAACGCATCTGCACGTACGAGCTACGACATGCGAATTATGCAGTTGGGGGATTCTGCATATGGGTCAGTTGCTCTTATATTTGAATTTACAACTGTTATTGCACAATTAAAAGATGAATGGTACACCACTTTGATAGAATGAAAGATAAAAATCCTATGATCACCTCCATGGATTGAGAAAAAGCATCTGACAAATAACAATACACACCACTAACCCAGGCTAGCTTGAGTCAACCGAAAATCATTCGTGGAATATATTTCCTTCTCTTCCTTATTTTGTTTAATGCAGTTCACTATTTTTAAACACATGAAGTAACCAGAGGATGGGACGCAAACGTCGTCCAGTCTCTGTGGCTGCCCCCTAGAGACTCTGCTTTAGTGAATCTTCAAGACTTTTTTTTCAAGGGTTAGAAGTTTAAAGAGCATGATCTCAGATGCCTAAATATCCCTCCTCCCATCCTGTTGACTAATCAATTACTTGAAAACCCCTTTCACCTACTGCAAAAAAAAAAAAAGTATTTTCTGTCTGAACTAATTTTTCGGGGCAATCAAGTCAAGGGGCCTTAGGATGCAGGGAACACAGAACTATAACAAAAAAGCAGAGGGTTAATTAGGAAGATAAACCTACATTTAAAAAATGAATCGGAATAGCAGGAAATAAAATATGAACGGTTCTGATATAATTCATACATACTCTCAAGTTTCAGACAAAGAAGAGACTGATGTCGGTTGGGAATCATCACACCACCGGCCGCACCCAGCAAGTGACACGGTTATAGTAACGACAGTAATAGCTAAGAACTGTCCTGCGCCTGCCCCGTGCCCGTCACCGTCCTGTTCCACGTGCATTAGCTTCTTACACATTTATTCTTTACGTGATCCTGCGCAATCGAGTATTATCCCGATATTGTCATATAATTAACGTTATTATGTAATTATACAGGTAGTTTATAATTACGTAAGTCATATTATGATGTCCATTTTATAGGGTAAAAACGAGGGCACAGAGACGCCGAGAAGCTCGCCTCGGGCCGCACAGCACGTAAGGGGCGGGCCCCGGAGTCCCGGTTCCTAGCGCCGTTCATTCCCTCCTGGCCCCTGGAACCCAAAGGCTCCTGCTTCTTTCCCGCTCCTCGGTCTCAAGGCTGCTGCTGTCCCAGACTCGTCACCTTTCCCCCGAGGCGAAGGAGGGCTCCAGTGCACCTCCTGACTGATCTACGACGCAGAAGCCTGCGGATAAAACCCACAAAGAACGCCAGAGGGAACCAGAACCTTCCTGACCACCCGGCCCGGAGCCTTGAACTCCCGGTCATAGGTCACATCACTTCTCGACCACAGTTTTGGGGAATCTCAGTCTCTTTCCTCACAGACTGAATTCAGAGCCCATCCCGTGTGGGGCAGTCGGCCTGGGAACAAAGGGACACGGAGGACACTTTCTGGTAGGGGCAGACCCTGGGTCCGCGGCGCGGGGAGCGGCCCCGGCCCTGGCTTCGCCCCTGCCGCCCGCGGACCCGGTCCCCCGCCCGGCCCCCGGCCCGGCCCCCTCGGCGGCCGCAGGGGCCTCGTGCGCGGCAACACTGCCACCTAGCGGCCACGGTCACCGCACCGCGCAGACGCCGGCGGTCTGTCCCCGACTCCCGCCCGCAGCAGAAACCCAGGTCCCCGGGCGACCTGGGGACTTTAATGCGACCGACGGCTGCTCCTGACAGAAGACCATTAGATCAAGCGTGATGACGCCAGGGGGCTACTTAATTTGGCGGCGAGTACCAGAACCCCCAACCCGGGTGGCTCCGGTGGGAAAGGCGGTCACCTCCCTGACCTAAGAGCACAGGCAGCGAAGGGGCGGTGGGGGAGGGGCCGTCCACGACAGGGCACCCCACGGGGAGGAAACACCGCCTGCCCCGCCCCCACCCCACCCAGAGAAACGCTGGGTCTCCCCAGACCACTGATGGGCTCTGAGCACAGCCCTTGAGATGCCAGACACCCGGCCCTGCTTCCTGTCCCCCACTAGTTTTGCCCTGACACATCGCCAAGTGGAGGAGAGGCTTTTGCCTGAGCCAGTCACGTGTCTCCAGGCAAATTCTGGCAGCTTTATGAGACGACTTTCCTTCCCTTTCTTCGGCGGTGTTCATTTCCGGGGGAGAACCGCGCGTTTCAGGCTGGAAAAGTGTCCTGGTTCTTCTCTCCCCGAGACCGCCCGGGTGCTGAGAGGCCCACAGGGAGAAGACTTGGAAAAGCTGACCCCAACGAGGATGAATCCAGCCTGCGGTGACAGAGTGACTTGGGGACGGAGCCACGCAACTCTGAGACGTGGGGCCCAGCATGGCCTGGGCTGGAGGACCGGTGACCTCCGGGCCAGCTGGTCACCACAGTGAGTGCCTCGGCCCCAGGAACACCAGGAGGAAGGAGACAGGAAGGTGCTCAGCCTCCGTGGGCTCTGTAGGTGGCAGAGGGATGGGGCAGGCACACCTGCCAGTCGTAGCTGGCGTCACAGGGCTGGGACAGGCACACCTGCCGGTCGTAGTTGGCTGGGGACTCCGTAACAGACCACCACAGACAAGGTGGCTCAAACCACATGTTTGTTCTCTCACAGATCTGGGGGCTGAGGAGTCCAAGGTCAAGGTGCTGGCCAGTGAGATTCGGAGTCCAGTGAGAGCCCTCATCCTTGTTTGCTGATGGCCAGCTTCTCCGTGTCCCCACGTGGCAGGGAGAGGGAGTGCTGGTGTCTCTTCCTGTCCTTATAAAGGCACCGATCCCATCCTGGGGCCCCCTCCTCCTGACCTCATCTGATTCTAGTCACCTCCCAAAGGCCCCGCCCCCCACCTTCACGCTGGCAGCCAGGGCTTCAACATTGGGCTCCAGTGGACACAAAGACTGAGTCCCTCACGCCATTCACCCACAGGCGTTCACTGGCTGTCGTGAGCCGAGCACTGGGCTCGTGGTAAATGAGGGACCACGGCAGCCACGCCCTCGCAGAACTCCGCCCGTCTGGGGCGTGAACACGCACAGGCCAGGCGGGTAAGGACAGGCGAGCCTCGTGGCAGAGGGGTGCAGAGCAGCAGCCCTGAGGCAGTCCCGAGGGAACCTCCGGGGGCCTAAACGGTGTTCACTCGCCCATGGGACCTCGGAGTCTGACTCTAGTTGGAAAGAGGGTCTTTGCAGAAGCAATCGGGTCATCTTGGATTAAACCCAGCGATCGGTGTCTTTATGAGACAGGAAGGAGTTTCACACATGGAGACACAGGAGAAGGCCACGCGAAGACGGAGGCAGAGATCGAGATGACGCAGCCACAAGCTAAGGGACACCTGGGGCCGCCAGGGGCTGGGAGCGGGCGTGAGATGAACCGTCACTCAGAGCCTCTGGGAGGAACCAACCCTGCCGACACCATGACATTGGACTTCTGGCCCTCGGATCTGCAGGAGAATGGGTTTCTGCTGTTTTAAGCCACTCAGTCTGGGGTCATTTATTATGGCAGCCTCAAGAATCGAACCCAGTGCCCCAAGGACATACGGAAGGAACCAGGGAAGGGGCAGGAAGGAGGGTTCCGGGCAGAGGCAAACGGCCTAGGTGGCGAGGGACACAGAGCCCTGCTCAGGGCTGTGAGGGGCAGTAATATAAACGGGCCAAAGGCCCCCATGACACTCACTCTCCAGGGCACCCTAGGACCGTTGGCTCAAAGACCACTGGTGCCAAACTCAATTTTTTACACGTCCAACTGCTTTAAACCAAGCCCAGATAAGCAAGCTGCAGCCGGCGAGGGCCGGTTACTCTGCCTGCCTCGTAAAACCGCACCAACATCTGCGGCCGTAGGTACGAAAAACCCGGGCTACGAAAGACCCCAAGCTGCGCCCTCCGGCGCCCCCTGCTGCAATGCCCACGATGCTGCTGAGGGACGTCACGTGGCCATGCGAGCCCCCACCCAGTTCCAGTCTCCCCGGAGAGCTCTCTTCGTCTCTTCCCGCAAAGGGGGGTCGGTTTCCAGAAGGTCTCCTACTCTGAGGGAACCCCCACACGCAGCAAAGTGCCCCCCACATAAAGCTCGTGGTCACTGCCATCTCACGGTCACGTGTGTGGGTTAATCAGCTCTGACATCTTCAAACTCGCCACAGTCTATATGCAAAGGGCCGCCAGGACGGAGAAACGATGCACAGGAGGCTGAGGGGCCTGGACGTTGGTGAGACGGCCGCAGGGGAGGGTGTCAGAGGCAGGAAGCAGCGTGGTGGGTCTGGACGGAGGCGGAG
>NW_006434829.1:2829484-2860645 GCF_000325575.1 Pteropus alecto
TGGGGAAGGGTCGAGCCCGCGTGGCGTGCTGGGTCTGAGACCCGTGTGGCCCGGGTAGAAACGTCCGTGCGGTCACGAGTTAGATCCCGAAGCTCGGGAGAGAACGCGGAGCCAGAGAGAGAACGGGCGGCGTCCAAAGAGAGGCGATGAGGGCGTCCCTGGAGTGAGTGGCCCACAGGGAAGCCCGCAGCGCGGGGAGAGAGGCCACGACAGGCAGGGGTCTGGCAGCTGACGAGGCGCCCGCAGAGAAGGCCGGCATCCAGGGCCGGCGTCCAGGGCCGGCGGGGGGACAGCGGGGCAGCAGGGCCGTGTGTTGTCAGAAAAGCCAGTGGAATTCTGGGGGGGGCGGGGGCTTCTGAGAAGGAGGCAGCGGAGCCTGAGAAGCAGCTCTGATGACCTCGGCGGCAGCTCCGGGGGAGGGGTGGTGAGGGGTGAGCGGGACAGGGGGAGGGGGCGTCAAGGACGGGCAGCTCTTTCGAGAACTGTGGCTGCGGAGAAGCCACCGGAGAACAGGAGTTAGAGGGCCCTCCCCGTCTGGTCCCAAAGCCTCTCCCAGCGTCTCCACCCCGTTCGCCTTTGATGTCCCCGGGGGGGACAGAAGTGGTGTCTCTTCCAGACACTCCACTAAATATCCCCTGCAGAACTGAGCCGAGACCATGGCACCAAATCTTCAGCGGTACTCAAACCGCCCCCCCACCCCGGTTCCTAATTCCTGCCTCCCCCTTCAGAGAGCATTGAGCTGATGTTTACCACCTGGGTTGCTATGACGACGGAATGTCAGCGCGTGCTCCGTTCTGAGCTTATACCGGTCTTTACAGAAAACAGGTCAATGAGGAGGGCAGGTAGTTCTTTCCAGCAGGACCTGAAATACTGAAATACAGGTGACTGAGCTCAAGACCAGTCACGAAAGAAAGGGGAACCTCTCCCCAGAAGCCACGAACATCTCGCCTTTAGAGGCGCAGGGACAGGCCGAGCGCCGGGAGACCAGGAGTCTTTTTGTTATTATTAAGCATTTGTGAGTTGCCTCCCCAACCTCTATTTCTCTCCTCAGTCTTTGGGGAAAACCAGGGTGATCTGCTCGTGAACGGGCACGTGACCCCGTGCAGGCCCCTAAGGGAGATAGAGAATCTCTGGACGTGCACGGAGGTCCCCAGAGAGGCCTCCCCTCATCCCGGGGACAGCGCAGTGTGAGGGTTAGAGCCTGGGAACCGCAGGCGGATGCTGCTACCCCGAGCAGGGCACGCAGAGCCGCAGGGGCCAGCACCACGGACAGCGAGCTGGAGGTCGGCGAGAAGCCAGCCACTCGCGGGACCGTCGAAGCCACGGGGTCAAGCCGCTGCCTCCGGCATGAGCAGTCCCTGTAAAGCACACGACTCACTCCGTGGGTGCATGACAGACGAGCCTGCGGCACCCCAGGAGGTCCCGTGACTTGTGAATAAAGACAACCCCAGCAGAAGACAGAAGGGCCCAGCAGAAGACAGAAGAAGCCAAAACCAGAAAGGTCCTCAAGAAATTTTTTAAAAAACGGACAAGGGGAAGAATACAGAAAGTGAACGCCTTTTTGACTTCTCGACACCACACGCCGTGCATCCCGACAACTCTGAAAGCTTGACAACGACGTGTGACAAACGGAGTGCTTCCTAACTACGTCTCTAGTACTGCTACGTCCTCCGACCCGGCGGGTCCAAAGCCAGCCGGTCTACACCGGAAAATCGCTTCGGGCCCCACAGAGTGGGTGCTTTTAACACCATCCACCGCCCACAGCCCACCCCCGCCTGGCTCGAGAATGCTGCTCACTCAGCCCCGTGCTCGATGGTGCCTCCGACGCTCGGCTTTTGACGAGAAGGCGAAGGCTTCTTGTCGGCTGGGACGCTGCGTTTTCACGGCTTTCACGTGTTTGCATGTTTACCTTACGCATGTGCTCCCGTGACGTGAAAAGCATAAGCCCCCGGCCGCTGCATCCTGGGAGCCTGTCTGCAGGACTCGGGGCGCAAAACCTGTAACTGATGGGCGGGTGTCGCAGGCTTCGCGTCCTCCCTGGTTACCGGCCAACCCAGGGGCAAGGACCCAGGCCGCTTCTTGCTTTGCATTTCCGGCAGATCCCTGTCCATTCCAGTGAGCGCAGGGAGGAACCGGCCCCCCGAGGAGTTTTCTTTGAACTCCGTTAAAGGCGGAGGGTCTCCCCAAAACTAGGAGATCCCCCACGTTTTATCTCTTCGGTTGACAAAAATCCGGAAGACCAGACTTTTAGAGTTTGGCGGGGACACAATCTCGTTCATCATTAAAAGGGAGTAAAATTGATAATTTGGCAAACTCTATCCAGAATTACTCTGCACCTACCCTGTGACTGAGTCCACTTCTCAGAGCTCCCCCTACCCATATGCCCGCACGCGATCGGAATGACAGGCGCTGGGGCTTCTTCCCGGAAGTCATCACCGAGCTGCCGGACGCTTTCCACAGAGCGTCTGAGCACCAGGTGCCGGTCAGCGCCTTGTCTCGACCAGCTCCTTTCATTCTGACACCAAGTACCTGAGGCAGGTGGAGGCCAGCGTGGCTCCACTAAGTGACACGGGCAGGGGCGTAAGGAAGGCTGGCTCGCTGCCTTTGCGACGGCGTGGCTGGACCTTGAGAGTGTGACGCCGAGAGAAATAAGTCAGACGGAAAAAGACAAGACTACGATTTCACTCGCCTGTGGGATGGGATGTAACGCAGAACGCGACAAAGCAGACAAACTCGCAGACAACAGCACAGGGCTCGCCAAAGGGGCGCGGGTGGGGGAGAGGACGAAGCGGGTTTAGGGGGTCAGATACGTGGCGACGGGAGGAGAATGGACTTGGGGTGGCGATCGCACAACGCGGTATACAGAGGAGGTGTTCTAGACCTGATCGTACGCTTGAGACCTCTATCATTATTAACCAACGTCGCCCCAATAAATTTAATTTAAAAAAATAAAAAGAGGAGGCTGAGAAGCGCGGCGAGGTTGAGCACTGCAGCCGAGCGTTTCTGGAGAGCCGAGCGCCCGGCCGCAGAGGGGCGGTGACATCAGCCGCGGGCCACCTGCCCAACGGAAGAGAAACGGCAGCACGTGCAAGAGGCAGCTTTGTTAGAGAAACGTCCTCCAAGACACAGTGTGTGTTCGGTGAGAAAAAGCAAGGTGCGGGAGAGCGTCTGAGGTTTGCAGGCATTGGAGGGAGAACAGCGAACTGTCTACAGTAGGACACACATATTTTTACACACAGGAAACGTGTATGCACTTTCCACGTGTGGAGCGGCTCTGACCACGATGAGGAAAAGTGGACGGCATCGGCTGCCGGTGCGGAAGGCACTGGATGCGGCAGAGTACGGCTTTGTAGTTACGGTCAGGAGAACCCCTTCCCTCGTGACACTCATTCATAGACTTTTTGGAATTTGAACAATATGGATGCATTTTTTCTGCAAACATTTTAGTAGCTTGTTGAGGTAGACGTCGCGTGCCGTGAGGCACCCGTGCTAAGTGGATCGTTCGGTGGGACTCTACACAGCTGTGCATCGCCGGCACGATCCGGGCTCCGAACGCTGCCACCGCCCTCCCCACTGCCCCCCGTGCCTGTCTGTGGGGGACCCCGTACCCGCCCGCAGCCCCGGGCAGCGACTTATGGGCCCGTTCCAGAAACCCACGTACATGCGTCGTCACACGACACGCAGACGTTTGTGTGTGGCTTCTTTCACTCAGCCTAACTGTTTACTTGAAAGTCACCCGTGTGGTCACACGTGGCAGCAGCTCATGTTTCATGCCACAGCGTGCTGGTGCCCTCGCTCGCTGAGGGACATGCGGACTGTTTCCAGCCAGGGCCAATGAGGACTAAAGCTGTTATGAGCGCTGACAAACTAGTCTTTCTCTGAGGTCGACGCTTAACTGTGGGATGGCTGGGTCACAGCGCGGGTTCATGTCTAACTTTTTAGGAAACAGCCAGACTTGTTCCCGAAGCTGCGGCACCACTTCACGCCCCAGCAGCACCCCCAGAAGGCCCCAGCTGCTGCACGGCCGTGCCGGCACTTGGGATCACCTGTCGTATTTTAACCATCGCACAGCTTGTCCGGTGCCACGTCATTAGGGTTTCACTTTGCATTTCCCCGATGGCTAACGACGTCTGGGAGTCTCTTCTGTCTTTGAAAAATTAAATGAAAGAGTTTGAACCCATCACTAACATATAGAAACTGAAAAAAATGTCTCTCCAAAATAAAGGACCTCTGGTTTCTCTCCCCCAAATCAGGACATCTGACGACACTGGGTGTGCAGCGCGTGCGGACCCCGCGGACGAGAACTCCCGGCTTCTCGTCTCCCCGACTTAGCAGGTCCGAGCAGTGAGTATACTGAACAGCAGGAAGCGTGGGGTCTGGGCGGCACCCTTGAATCGCACACATCGCTGGCCCCAAAGTCGGGGACGCGAACACCCAGCCTCACTGGAATAAAGTCACGAAGAACCTGGGCGCGGCCCCACCGCCAAATGAGTCTGCGGGAAGCTCGCCCAAAACATTTTCGTTTTCAGAGCTGTCAGCGTTCGGAATTGCAAACGGGAGGTTACGGGGCTGGAACATCTGCTCCCGCTAAAGGAGGCGCGTGCCTTCCGGCTCCCCGCGGGCCCCACTCCGATGACCGGGCTGACCTCGGAAGCCGGGCCCTCGGCCCACCCGGCGCTCGGCGGGCGAGCGGGCTCAGGGTTCGTTTCCATGTGTGTGCGTCCACTCAAGTCGGCTGAAGACGCTGAGATGTGCCAGCTCCCTGTCCTCAGAGTCCCCCCAGTACTTAAAGGCAGGACGGGAACCACGCCTGAGCCCTGCACAGAGCCAGCGCGCCCGCCCCTCTTCCCGGTCGAGCGCACCCTGCCAGTCCCCGGGGAAGCCACAGCGTCCTCTCTGCACCAGGCCGGCCCCGCGCTAATAACAGCTGACTGTTTCAAAGCCTCCTGGCAAATCTTATTAAAGTAATCCCCCTCCCAGAGCCCGGATTATTACAGCCACCTTTATGGTGGAATAAAAATTAATTTTCTCAGCTATAATAAGAACGATAAGAATGAATCACTTGGGAGCAAATAAAGATTACAATTAACTCCAACAGAATAAATCTGAATTCCACACAGCCTAGCCATTCCTCTGCTCCAATTCCCTCTCCAGTGGCACCTGTGTGACTGAGGCCGGGGTTAGACCTCCGCCAGCTGGGCCTTCGCTGATACAGTTCCAGGGACAGGCTCCGGGCGCTGAGTCAGGAGCCAGGCCAGGACCCCGAGGCCGAGCTCAGGACTCGGACTTGACGAAGGGAGGCGGGTGCTTGTCAGACCCAGCGAGCAGCACTGCCCCAGGACCACGTCTCCCCCGGAGCACAGGGGGCGGTGACGAGGGCGGTGACGTGCGTGCCTGCCCAGCCCTGTGGAAACCCGCCGGCCCTCCCTGGGGAGCACCGCCGCCTGCCCCCCGCTCTTTAGCCAGCGGCAACTCTACTCTCACTCCCAGGAATGGGCACTGGACCCAGGCCGGGCCACCCCGAGACCCGGGCCAGTGGCAAGGAGGCCCAGGACTGTGTAAGGCATGCTCAGCAAGAACTGTTCACTCTGGGCCTGACAGAGAGGCCGTCTCCGCCCCAGATGGCTGCGTGGGATTAAGCCAATCCCGCCGGGGAGCCCGAGACGCGAAGAGATGCTGGGCCCCGGTAGCAACGGCTGGATCGAGCCGCGCCTGAACCTTTTCCCCCCACTTTCCAATTATGGAGCCGACGCAGTCCAGTATTTCTTGTTTACTGTTTTCCGTCTCTCAAAACCAAAACACCCGGCGGAGGTAATCACTTCTCAGCATTTCATGTAAAAAAAAATGAGCCCATCCTTAAACTTGGCTCTCTGTGACAATGCAGGGGGCGTCTGACTCGTCAGACGGCTGGGGAAAATCCCTATCAGGAGTTCACATGCCAGTCGTAACATCCCAGACCTGAGTCCCAGGCAAGTGAGGGAGCAGGGGCGGCCCAGGGACATGGCCGTGTGACGGGGACTGTGGGCCACCTGGACAGGCTCAGCTCTCCAGCAAGGGGAGGGGGGGTCCCAGACAATTTTGGTAACTAACTGGGGCTCCAAGTCCACGCTGCCTGGTACCAGAGAGCCTGAGAGTCCCCCACTGACCAAGCCACTTCCTCCGTCTAGCTCTATGACAAAGATGAGCCTGGGCAGCTTCCTCCCCACAAAGCACACCCCGCTCCACACGACCGCGGGGAGCCCGCACGCCCCCACACAGGGCCGTGGGGAGGTGGGGTCCAGTCTTCCTCTCCCTTCTCTCCAGGTTCTACATTTCCCCAATAAAGTGCATTCCCTGTGACCTTGTGGAACTTGTCCCCACAGCCCGGCGCACAACGGGTAGCCAAGCAGCCGCCAAGTCTAGGGGACACACGTGGTTCTGCCCCAGGGCACCCCAGGCCCCGCCTTCCGCTCTCGTGGTTCAAACAGAGCCCCTGCCCTCTGGGGTCCAGCCTCTCCACCATCAGGGAGCAAGGCCCCCCACCCAGCAGAGGGCGACCAGGCTGCCCCACCATCCCCTGTCGACGAGGTGGGGGCAGCCGGGCCCTGAGGGGCACCGCAGAGTCGGCGCCCAGGCTGGTAGGATGGGGAGCTTGGTCTGAGGTCACCCGCAGCTGTGGGACCCGCACTGGGTCAGGGCCAGCCTGTGGCCGAGAGAGAGGCAGCAGTGCGTGCGGCCAGAACAGAGGGCATGGGAGCAGTGGGACTCACAACCGGCTGGCCCTCCCGGGGCTTTGAACTTGAGACCGCAGCCTCGCTGGGGAAGCGGCGTCAGAAGCTAGGAAAGCCAAGGTCTCCGCTGGGGGCCGTGCCCTCGTTACACCCTCCTGCTTCCTCCCCTCCACCTGCCCCTTTCACTTTGGGGATGAAATTACTGCCCATCATCATCACTAAGAGCATCTACTAGGAGCTGCACAGCCACACGCTCTGCAGGCACCGTCACCTGGCATCAATCCTGGGCAGTGTGCAGCTGCCCCCTGCAGAACACAGGCTGGTACCACTCAGGTCCACTCACACCGGCATCTTTCAACAATTACCTGTGCTGTCACTGACCCGGGGCTGGGCGTCCGTGGGCACAGGGGGCGACCGCGGCATCGGGCTGTGACATTTCATTCAGGGGACTCGACCATCTGTGGGTTCTGGTATCAGGGGGCGGGGAGGGAGCGTTCTGGAACCAACCTCCCACAGGCGCCAAGAGACAACCAGGTCTTGGAGAGTCAAAAGTTATACGTGGATTTTCGACTGGGAGGGGGGTCAGTGCCTCTAAGCTTTGCATTATTCACGGGTCAACTGCAGTTCTAGGGACTAAATTCTCCCCAGCCCACAGCTGAGGAAGCAGACGCCCAGCGAACCTGGCTCTCATCCAAGGTCGCCAGGACAAACCAGCCTCCGCTGTCGGATTCTCTAACCGTGCACCACCCACCCACCTAATCCGGGTCACGCTGATGAAGTTCAGGGACACTCAGGGGACCCTGGGGGTCAGTGCCAGGGAGGAGATCAATGGCATCCAGTCCAGGACCTTTCAGACTTATTTTTCTTAGCTACACAAACTTCTGTTCAAACGAAATATTTCAATATATATATTACGATTATGGAAGATTAAGTTTCAGCAACGGGTGTTTTACACAGGGAACACACACGTGCTAGCGCCTGACCACAGAGTCAGCCGCCACGGACGCGGCTGGAGGCTCCCGTGCTCCCCCCGCCCGACCACAGCCCCCTGCTGAACGCGGGGCTCGTCAAGGTCGTGCTTGTTTTCACTTTGACGACGGAATACGAGGTCAGCTTCCGCTGCGAAGCAAGCCGTTGTTTCCACGATTCTAAACTTCGCGCCGACAGCTCTCTGCTCCGCGACTTGCATTTCCCGCTCAACGTCGTAGCTGTGAAATTCGCCTCCGTTGATGCGCGTGGCCATCACTGTGCTGCTGCTTCCACGGAGCACCCATCGCTCAGCAACGCCACATGGGTCTGCTCTCCGCTGGGGGCTAAGCGGGTTCCAAGCCGTGGGGATGACGTGCAGAGTCGTAAGGAACAGTTCTCGTGGGTGTGTTCCTGTTTACATTTGCAAGTCCTGTTACCCAGGACTGGAGTTTGAGCTGTTTAAGGGAAAAACAAGTTGCTTGCGGGGAAAGCCACAAAGAGACACAGCGAGAGCGGTCCGGGGCCTCTCTCGACGGAGCCCACCAGCCCCTGTTGGTGGCCCCGAGGTGGACGCCCAGCAGGCAAAGTGACTGGCCAACGGCCACGCATCATGCAAATGGCAGGGCCAGGTCTGAACCCAACAGCCTGCTCCCAGCCCAAGACGAGGCAAGGACGAGCAGCCGAAAGGGTGTCACCCACCTCTTGGGTCTGCCCAGCCGGCACGCCCATGAGCGCATGCCGCCCGGTGCTTCTGCATGTCAACTACCCACTGGAGGCGAAGGCAGGCAGCCTCCTTCCCCGTGGGCACACCGCGACGACAGGAAGCCCTGAATGCACCCGGGTAACAGCCCCTGACGTTTGCCCAGCGCTCACTCCATGCCAGGTGCCGTCCCAAGTCAAGTGTATTAGCCAGTTTCGCCTTCCCTACGGCCACGGGCACCATGGTCAGCTCCATCAGCCGTACAGAGAGGTGAAGTCACTTGCCGGCGGGGGCGGAGCCAGAATTTGAACCCAGGCGGTGGCAGGCTGCCCATCCGAGCCCCTGTCGGCCTCTGTAAGATGCGGTCTGAAAGCCACGTCTGGGACTCGCCACCGAAAAGACGCGAAGACTGGCTGGAAAGCAGGATGCGAACACTCGAGCAGGAGCCGGGCCGGGGAGGGGCGACACAGAGCAGAGGGAGTGGGCGCAAACTGGAGCGGGCTCGGCGGAGGCCACGTCCTCTGAACCCGACACCGCGCCGCCCCGGCTCGCCGTCCCTCGGCTGCGATGCGCTGGGGCTGTCTCCGCCCCCTCCTGACTCCACTGTGCCTCCTCCGTGGGCGAGCCTGCCCGGGCCCTGGACTGGTTGAGTGGGCGACCCCAGGAGGACGCCTGCTTGAGCCCGTCCCAAGGACTCAGGGGGACAGCAAAACCCAGTCCATGGCCCCGGATAAGCCACCCCAGACAACGGCCCAACCCCGCCCGCACGCCCAACACCCGCCACCCACCGCGCTGCATCTCCCGGGGTGGCGGGCTGAGCCGACCTCCCAGGCAGCGGCGGGGCGGAGGCCCCTCTGCTCAGAGACCACGGTTCTCAGCTCACGCCGAGTCTAGTCTGAAGGACGCCCGGGCGGCACGGTCATTAGCGCCGAAGAGAGAAAAGACCATCCCAACTCCTGACCCCACAGACTTAGCTGGGAAATGACACAGCCTCCTGCAATTTCACTAATTTGAGCTGGAAGAAAAGATCTTTGTGCCTCCCTCGAAAGGGTTCGTGACCTTGCTCTGTTCCCAGCTTAGAGGATTTGCCGCTTCAGGCCCTCGCTGGCTCAGGCCCCCGCAGGAGGAAGTGGCTGAGCCCCGCCCCAAGCCTGTGTGCAGGAGGTGCCTACTCTGCGGAGGCGCCTACTCGGCGCGGAGCAAGAGGCCCACAGGAAGGGCAGGCAGCCCAGCCGGCCTCTGCGGCTTGCGATGTCACCTGTCACCTGTCACCTGTCCCCCGCCACCACCACCCCTCCCACCCGCAGGGCAAGAGGCAGTGTCTACTTGGAACTTGCCTCTGAGCAGGAAGGAAGGGCAGGGTCTGCCCCCTGCCGCCGAGAGCAGATACCAAATTTTGGCAAAACCTCCAATTACTCCAGGAGCCATCGCAGCTCACTCTTGTCAAAATATCCACATCCCAAGAAAGCGAGACCTCGGTCATGTGTCCAGACATCCATCTGGCTCGCCAAGGCCACTTCCCGAAGGCCTGGAGGCTGGGAGGGCCACTGAACCGCAAGTCTGAACGAGACCTTCGAAGAAACCGCAAAATTGAATCCACACCACACACCCAGCCCAAGTTTCCTACACACACTCACACACGCTCACACCCTGCCTAGGCCGGGGCTGGGTGCAGAGAGCAGAGACGGGGAGAGAAGACTGGACCCAGGGGACGGTCACTGCATCTGACCAGTACGTCTGAAAAGCCCATCGCGAGCCAGAAGACGGAAATGAAGAGACAGGCCAACGGAGAGAAGGGCCTTGGTGACACGCGGCACCGACCGCCCGATGCAAAGCGAGAACGCGGGAGCCGCTGCTCAAAGATCGAGAATTTCAAGTCGGCGACGCCGAAGCTTGAAATGAAGTGCGGGACCCTTCAGAGTGTGGGGCTGGTGTTAACTGCACACGTCTGGGCTGCACGTGGCAGAGAAGTCGTTCGAACCAAAGATGAGAAGGAGGGAGGGGTGGAGGGAAAAGGGAAGGAGAGACGAGGGAGGCGAGAAAAGCAAAGGGAAATGGAAAAGAGAATGCACTGAGCTATTCCACTAACGTTCCAGAATCTTCTACACCTGCCCGGACACAGACTGGCATAATCGTAAGTGTCCGTGTTTACTGAGCCCGGCGGGCTTGCAGCAGGCCACAGGGCAAGCCAGTCGCGGGTCAGAGATTTGCACAGGTTAACTCATCTACTCCTGACAACCCTCTGAGGGAGATGTTTCTACGTCTCCACTGGTTTTTTTAATTGACTTACTGAATATTTGAGCGCCTGCTATATAGTTGGCAAAAGGAACCAAAACCAATTGTCCAGAGTCAGTTTTAACCCCTTCAGCAATGCCCGTCCGGGTCCTCATAAGAAAAATAATAATAATAATAAATTTTTTAGAAATTCCAGCCTGCTGATTTAGTATCGTTCATTCTTAGGTGAGTCTTCATGCACAGTTGTCCTGGGTGTACTTTCAAACACAGCATAACGCGATAGACCATTAAATGCTCCCAAGACCGTCTGAAAGACTAAACGAACCACCACTGCTTTTACCTCTGTCTGACAAAGCATCAGCCACCGAAGCAAAACTCTTCCTTTTGGTGGCAATGGCACAGGATGAAACTTGACTGCCAGACACCCGTTTTTAGAAAGAGCCGAAGCACCGCCAGCGAGAACACCACGCACTATGCCAATCGGCGAGCTTCTGAGAACACAGTTTCCCTGGCTGGTATTACCTGAGTACAAAGCATGCGTAACAAGGGGCCTAAAAGCAACTAAGTAGACAAAACAGGCAGCACCCAGTGGCCCATGGCCAGAGGCTGCCAGCAGAAGCAGAAGGTTCGAAGGAAGATCTCTCCATCGGTCACTCTACGATGGTGGACCAGGCAGTGAGACAGGGAAGCCGCCGGGCACAGAGCCTACGATGTCCCGTCTGAATCCACGCCCGAGTCGTGACAGATGGCTGCAAGACGGCGCCTGTAAGACCCGCTCCCCCGGAAAGGGCGTTTCAGACATCTCTTGGGCGACAGCCCCTGCGGAATGCGCCCATCCAGGTACATTAGCTGCACCATCCATCAGCCCTGCAGGCCCCCGGGGTAGAGGCCAGTCTCCCTAGGGCTGGTGGCGCTCAGCCCGGGGCCCTCCAAATGCTGCCGACACAGCTACCCCGGAGGGCCATCCGGAAACAGATGTGGCTGTGGCGGAGCTTCCATTCTGAACGTGGGTTTAGTGCCAACCGTCACAGACAGAGCTCGCACCCAGGCGTCTCGGAGGAACGGCTGGCTCCGCGTCCGGGGCAGGAAATGTAAGCGAAGAACCTGGAAGAGCTCACGCCAGGAAGCAGGAGAGAGCTCCAAGAGCGACAGGGACGTGAGGGACACACGGGCCGCCTGCAGGAGGGCTTGCCGCCCACGCTGGGGTCACTGAGGGCGTCCGAGGGAACGACTCGCTGATTGAAACCTGTCAAGTGTGTGGAAATCCACACATCCATAGTGATTCTCAAAAACGAAACCGGGCGAGTCCACACGGCTGGATATCTGGCTTCTCCTAAAAAACTGACGACGCGGCCGCATCAGACCTACATGCCCGTGGGACAACAACCGGCCGCTGGGCGGTCCCTTGCCGGCGGAGCACGCGGTCTCCGCTTTGCCACAGTGCCCACCGCGCCCCATGGCGGACCTAGGAGAGGGCACCAGGGGTCCTTCTGCATCCGTGCAAGCGTCCACCTCACTCCTTCGCCCTCGTGCCCGTCACTTCAAGCTCAGATGTCCTTCCGGTCCCTGGACGTCAGGTCTAGCCTGGCCAGCACAGGGAGATGCCCCAGGTTCTGCAGGCTGCTTCTTGGGAAGCCCCGGGACAGATGGGTACGTCAGGGCGCTGAGGAAAGATGCATCGCATCCTCGTCCCCGCCACCTGCCGCCCGCCACCCTGTCTGGGGTTTTGAGCCGAGGGGCAGCATGGCACGGCTTACATCTTCAAAGACTCATTCTGGCTCCTTGAGACTCGACTGAAAAGAGACCAGCACGAAAACAGGAGAGGAGACTGGGGTCGTGGCAGATTCCAGGACATGACAGGGCTCGGGTGGAGGGAGCAGACACTGTCACCCTGGGTATCAGGAGCTAGAGGTGACGTGACCCACACGACCTGGACGAACTAGAAGGATCAAATGGTCATGTGTGTTTGGTGAATGTAAAGTGTTCGTGTCTATTTCAATTAATTTAAATCCCACTTAACTTTGATTTTAAACCGCCATTCCTAAGCGGTGGCTGCCTCTCCTCATATCCCAGGATCAAGATGCTCCCGTTTTTATAACGGTGGCTTGAACCACTTGTGACCCATAAACAGAGATGCCACGTGGGGTGAGCGCTCAGAGCTGGGACACCCTGACATGGGAATTCCCCTTGGGCTACACGGTCCTTCTGCAAACCCCGACACACACACACACACACACACACACCCCAAACTTTTTGTTTCCCTCACTATGTCTAAGTACATGAACAGTTCCCATCTCAGCTCCCCGAAACGGCCCAGAAGAGAGAGCAGGAAAAAGCCCACCCCAAAGGTCTCTTACTGAAGAGTCCGGACGCCCTGGTCACAGGTGTCCATCACCCAGCAGCCTCAGACGCCAGAACCAAACCCCGACACACACACACACACCCCAAACTTTTTGTTTCCCTCACTATGTCTAAGTACATGAACAGTTCCCATCTCAGCTCCCCGAAACGGCCCAGAAGAGAGAGCAGGAAAAAGCCCACCCCAAAGGTCTCTTACTGAAGAGTCCGGACGCCCTGGTCACAGGTGTCCATCACCCAGCAGCCTCAGACGCCAGAACTCGCCTGACGTGACGTCGCACTTCATTATAACTGCTCGGCCTCCAGTCAAGGAGACGCCCTGAGACCACTTCTCAAATCGACAAGCGCATCGGCGGTCAGATGGGACATGGCCTCCGAAGCCCCTACATGCACTGTGCCTCTCACTGTTCGAAAGAGCCAGAATCTCTGAGTAGGGGGGAGATGGAAAGGTCAGTGTGTCCCTCTGCATGGTGGGCCACTGTTGCCATGGTAACCAGAGGCCCACAGACCAGGTGGCCACTGAAGGGTAGGCCCACGGAGGCCCGTGTCCAGATTTCCGAGCAAACAGAGACGCCTTGCCTCGCCGGGGGAGGGGGTGTGCTGAGGACTCTAACCTGTGGGCCTGGGTTCCAGCCCCGGCGCCCCTGCTCCCCAGCTCGGGGCTCTGGAGCTTACTCAGGGGGACCCCGGTCTCCTCATCTGTCCAGCGGGAGGGCCGACGGGTGTAGTGGGGAGTTACGGAGACGGAGCGTGTCACAGTGCACTGAGGAGCCTGCGACGATTCTGCAGTGGTCACTGCCACAGGCCACACGGCCACCTCCACCCAGGTCCCCCCCGCGAGCTGTGCCGCTGCCCTCTGGACGGTCTGGCTGGACACGTGCACGGGACTAAGGGCTACTCTGCACAGCATGTGCTGCACGGTACTGTCTCCAGATGGTGGCACCCGCCTACCCAGCCCACGCGCTCATCTTACAATGGACATGGACAGGACGGGTCAGCGTCCCCTCCCCTGGAGTCTGCCTGGGCCTGAGACTGCAGCAGAAGTGGCTCCATGTGACTTCTGAGACTATACCATAAAAGGCAGCGCTGCCCCTCCCTGGTCCCTGGTCCCCATAGAGTGCTCAGCCTTGCAACCTGCGTCACATGGTGAGAAGCCAGACAGCCAGAGGGAGGCACTCCTGCCACAGCCCCTCCAAGGTCCCAGTGACGGCAAGCCGAGCCTTCAGGTGACTCCTCGCAGCGGCCCCAGAGGACGGCAAACGTTGCAGAGCAGCTGGCCCCGTTAAGCCCTGCCCCGAGTGCCCATCAGTGAGCATCGCCGTTTTAAGCCACTGCATTTCGGGGTGGTTGAATACGCAGCCACAGACAATCAGAAGACAGCTCTTGGAAATTTCCATTTGAAGCCCCAGACTGCTCCCCGTAAGTCCCCTTGAGGGCTCAGCCAGAGGACGGCCTTCGCCAAGGGACGGCATCCATTAGCCCTTCGGGGAGCACCCTGGAAGGGGAGAGGGCATGCTGGCTCATGCCTGCCAACCGTCCCTCCTCCCCTGGACCCATGACAAGGACCACGTCTGAGAGCTCTCTGCCTAGAACAGAGCCCGACACACAGTGAGCACTCAGCAAACACGGCACGAAGGATGAGCACATCCCCTACAAAAAAGATTCAAATAACCAAGAGCCTAGAGGGTGGGAATCCCACCTTAATGTACATCACTAATAACACTGATCGAACGAATAGAAGCAAATTGCAAATTTCCAGGCTTTCTACCCTTCAAAGGACGATCATCTGGCAGATAGAAAGAAGCAGGTAAAATGACAGCGTTCTTTTCGAGGCTGTTTGTGGAAAGAGAAGAATCTTTTTCTGTGTAGCGTACGAAATAGAAACTTAGAGAAACACAGAAGGAAGAATCTGAACGTTTTCTGACCAGGGCGCCCGTCTCAGGACTGGCCGCCACAGTGGGTGCCGGGCCTCGGCCTGCAGGCTCGCCATCTGAAGAGTGGCACGATGGAGCACCCCACAGCAGGAAGAACGAACGAGGGGGGCCTACCCGTGCCGGCGGGGAGAGGTCTAAGGACACATCCATCGTGGGCTGACAAAAAGCAAGCTGCGTAGCACTACGGTCAATGCAATACTTGGATAAAAAAATACATATGCACAAAAATCATATATCGTTCACGGTTCTCCATGTAAGGAAAGTAGCAAAACAGTTTGCAAGGGCGCACGCTAAATTCCTCACTGTGACTGCCTCGGGGGACGGGGAGGGAATCGTGCATAAGAGGGCCTCCACTCTTTCTGTAATGTTCGGGTACTTTTTTAAGAAAATAATAAAAGACTTATTGCAAACGCGACGAAATGTTAACAGCTGACATGTCTGGGTGTTGAGTACAGCGATGTTTGTTATGTCACTTTGGACTGTTCATATTTTTTATGTCTCAGAATAAAAATTATCACTTTATAAAAGAAAGGAAGGGCTTTTCACATCCCGGGTGGGACTGCCCGTGGTGACAGTTGTAGGGGGCAACGTACGGGCCGTAGGTGTTAAAGCGGCGAAGGCACGAAGCCTCGGCCGGAGCACTCCCACGTTGGGGCGGCCGCCCTGAGCCAGGCACGTGCTCCCAGGGCAGACGCCGGGGCGCTGACCGAGTGGGGTCTGTGGTCGCGGGAACTCGGAAGCGGCGTAAACATCCAGCGGTGGGAACAGCCATGGAATCTGGAGCGGGGTCACGTTTTGGAACGGAGCACGGAGGCCAGAGCGGAGGCCGACATCCACAACGTGGAGTGGAACCGTGTCCACGACGGGTTGTCGAGAGAAAAAGAAAAGCAAGTTGCAAAGCAGCCCTGCGGAGGATGGCGCTCATTATCCCAAGCACGGCGCTTTCCTGTCGGTCATGTGTTTACAGCTAACTGCAGAGGAAAGGTCCGGAATGACGAAAATGGTGTAATGATGCGGTCGCCTCGGACAAAGTGGAGAGCGAAGCGAGGGTGGAGACGCCGGCCGCAGGGCACGCCGGCCCTGGGCGCGGTACTTCCATTCTCACGTGGGTAAATGCCACAGCAGCAATAACAATCACGCGAATCCCTGTACGGCGCTTCCTATTGGCCAGACACTGTTCACAGGGCTTTTCATCCATTAACCCGTGTAACCCGACCCCAGCCCCGTGAGTGTGGGCTCTACCATCAGCCCTACTTCACGGGAAGGGGGCCGAGGCACAGAGAGGTTAAGAAGCTTCCCTAAACCAAAAACAGTAATCGCTGTAATCGACTGGAACGTTTTAACAACATATCGGTCCGTCGGTTCGTGAGGATGCACAAAACCTTCCTGAATCTACGCCATTCATTCACTCGTTTAAAAACGAGCCCTCTCTACCTGCCAGGAAGAACTCCCTGACCTCGTGGAGCTGATACGTTTGTGAGAAAAAGACCGTCCGCAGAATAAACAGAACGTGGAGTAAGTCAGACGGTAGCAAGTGCCACGAAGAGCACTAAAGACAGGAAGGGGTAGAGGATGGTGGCGGCAGGGCTGTGGGGTGGTCGCGGTGTTAGACAGGACGGCCGGAAACCTCCGCCGGGCCAGGGCCACTGGCCCGCAGTTCGAGAGCAGGGACGAGGTTCCAGGAGGAGGGGGCGGTAGGGGCGGACGTCCTGAGGTAGAAGCGTGCTGGGGACAGCAGGCTGGTGCGACAGGAGCGGGGTGAGGACGCAGACCGGCGCTCGCAGAGGTCAGGGGAGCCCGCTTACACGGGACGCTCTGGTCCACTCCAAGCATGTCGGCTTAAATCTGGAGTGAGACTGGAGGCGTCGCAGGGTGCTGAGCGGAGGACGGACGTGGTCCAGTTCGCGCTCGGCAGGGCTGCTCTGCCGGCCGCGGGAAGAAGGATCCGGGGAGGAGTGAGCACAGGAAGCGGGAAGACCGCAGAGGAGGCCGCGGTGACAGTCCAGGCAGCGACTCCGCGGGGAGGGGAGGGGAGGAGGGGCCAGGTTCCGCGTGTCCCGGGAAGGCGGAGCCCTGAGGTGTGCTGCAGGCCCGGATGGCAGAGGAGGAGGAATAGGAAAGGCTCCGGGCTTTTCGGCCAGAACCAGGGAAGGCTGTGGGAGGAAGGGGCTCGGGGCAAACACCGGGCACACCCAGAGAGAGATGTCATGTCGACAGGCGCAGACGTCCAGAGCTCAGGGAAGGAGGCCTGTCTGCAGATGGAACGGATGGGCCTCATGCGCCATCTGCTAAAACCTGAGGTTCAAAGAGCTACGTGTGGCCCACGCGTGTGTGCTGTGAAGCCCGCATAGTACTTTTTAATTTAGATTTATTTCCAGCGTGTCTCAGAAGAGTCCAGATTTCCAGCCTCGGTTGAAAAATGGGAAGATCTGGCAAGTCTGGACCCCGTTCCTGCGTGGAGCTGAGCAGCATCCAGCCCCACTGGCCCCAGCATCAAATCGCAGCCCCCAGCTGGCCAACCTCCCGCCCCGCCTCGCCTCACCTCTCTGGCTCCTGCGGGCAGCTGAGTTTACGCACCTGGCACCAGATTCTAACTGCTGTGGCACAAAGTTAGTGAAACCGGAACTCTTGCCTTTTCTCCTTCGCGAACCAAAAAAGCGCATTACGAAGACTCTGTCGGACAGAACGACCAAGCACGATCTCTAACTCGAGCAGATTCAACGTGGTCAAACACGTACACAACAGAGGCGGAGACTCAACGCCGGCCGGCCGGCCACGAGTGCGCACCGACAGCCCCTCTGGCTCTCGTTTGCCTAAGCCAAGATTGCCTCGCCTTTCAAAGTTGAGACCCCACCAAAACAAAAGTAACAGGCCAGCCAAGTGGTAAGAGGTTGTCTGCCACATCCCAGCACAGAGATTTCCAATACTGTCCCCAATTAGCCAAATGAAGATCGATGTACGAACGAAAGGCAATGACACGTTAACACGAACCCTAAAAAAGATAAAATGCTTTTTATCTCAGTCTCGATCCTTAATAAAGGATTAACAGTCTGCGACACCATGGATTTCATTCAAGGTTTTACTTGATGTCGGGACTTCTTAGATCATTAGCTTTTAACAGACAGGCTTTTCCCCCGGCTTTGGGACGTGTGGCTGCCACCACACACGGCGCTAAGTCATTAAAATTGGACTCTTGCTTCCCCTCAAACTTCGGTCACGGGTGCCAGCTGATGCATCCACGCTAAGACAGACCCCAGCCTCGGTATAAGACACTAAGGTGCGCAGTTCGAAGGTGTCGGCGGGATGCAGTCACACGGGTCCCTGAGTCCCGCCGTGTCTGACCGCTGTGGCGGCAGCTCCCCGAGGGAGCGGGAAGATGGGCTGAACGTCGGCAGTGGAGAGCTGCAAGGCTTCAGACACGCGCGCCGACATGGGGGGTGGCTGGGGAGCTCCGCCCTCCCCTGGAGGTGCCAATCACAGTGACGTGTCCCACACCTGGGAACAGCAGAGCATATGTCCTTCTTCCAACAAGGCGAGGGTCCCGACAGGGTGTCTGTCACAGAGGGCGATGACTTATAAAACCGTTTTCCCAGGTGGGACACGCACATCAAATGATGATGGGGCATGTGAGCTTTAAAAGATTGTTTAGTCCTGTGTGTTTCGATGTTTGTTAGGAAACTTTATATCCACCACGTGGTGGAAACTAGCAAACGCCTCACCCCCCGCCCTCCTGTGATGTCGACAGAGTCCGCACACGTCCGTCTCCCAGAGGAAATGACTATTTCCGCTTCCTTCGCAGCTAGATAAGGACACGTGACTGAGTTCTGGCAGATGGCAGTTGAGCAGGAGTGATGCCAAGAAGGGGTGTGCCCCCCACGCCCTCCCTGTGCTGGGCCGTGGACATGAGGCGCACATCCGGGACCGTGTGGTCAAGGGCACGACTCAGGGATGGTGGAGCGAGACGGGAACACCGGCCTCCGGCTCCGCGCCGAGCCTGGACGACTTCCGCCCCGCGCCTACGTCAGAGGGTCGTGCCCCTACTCCTGTGAGCCACCGCGGAGGCAGGCTCCGTGGGGGAGAGGCTCTCTGTCTGCAGGCGACCTGCGTAGTCTAACTAAAGTCACAGCTTCACAGACATGACCGCCTAGGACGGAGGAGAACGAAGTAATTTTTTTAAAAAGTGAGCCGGGTTGATCGAAAGAAATAGACCGAAAAGACTGCCCCCGGACGAACCAGCACGCTGTCCCGGCTCGCGGAGCGCGGCCTCAGCTCCGGCGAGGACTCCCGAACGCTGCCACATGCACACCGTGTCCCCGAACCCGACCCAGGGTGGTGCCGGTCCACACACCGCGGCGCCCGCGACACCACGGCCAGAAGCACTGCCCTTTCGGGGGTCGGCAGTGTCCCTGAAACATTCCGAGACGTCAGGGCCGTTTTCGCTTTTAAACAGAAGAAGGTCGGCTGCGTTCGAGGTCACTCCGGGCGGCGGCAGGGCCAGGCAGATGCTCGACGCCCGCTCTCTGCTCCGTGCCGATGGGCACGTGCTGGGCAATCTCGCCACAGCACCGAGGCGACCCGGGTGCAGGTGCTGCTGGGATAAAGCAGAGGCGTCTGAAAAGGACAGTCCCCAGGATGATTTGGGGGTGCGTAAAACCCCCTCGCTCACAAGTATCTCCTCCTTCCCAGAGTCAGGTGCCTGGGCCCCCACCGTCAGACACACCGCGGGGGACACTGCCCCCTGCAGGCTGTCAGAGATGCAAAGGCACTAAGTGAGTTCCTTAAAGCCGGCCGTGCTCTGACTTCACCCACACCGCGTCCTCCAGAGTGGGGGGAGGGGCGGGGGCAGCGATGGGACTGGGAGCTCTGGGGGGAAGGAAGGGACCCCTGAGAGATGAGGACGCTAGACAGGTCAGTGCGGCGTCTCAGAGCAGAGCTGCCACTCGGGAGCTTGCCCGGGCCGAGCCCCCGGTGCCCGTGGGAAGGTGAACAGGGCACACAGACAGCTGGGCCAAGCCGCCACCAGTAGGAAGGGCAGTGTGCTCCCGCCGTGCTCACACCGGCGGCCTCCGCGAACTTCCCCACGTGTCGCCACCCTCGACCCTCTGGTCACAGGATGGACGCACACACCGACACTCAGAGCCCAGCTGTTCGATGCTGGGCTGAGGGCTCGGCTCTGGCCCCATCCTGCTGGGGTTCGAGTCCCAGACTGGCCCTCGCCAGCTGTGTGACCGTGGGCCAGTCACATCACCTCTGTGTCTCCGTGTCGTCTGTCGAGTTGGCTAATGACGGTCCCTCCTATGTCACGGAGCTGCTGTGAGGATGAGCTGAGCGCGTGTGCCTGACGTGTACACGGCAGGTCCTGGCCCACGCCAAGCGCTCGCTCCAAGTTCCGGGGCCCGGGACACGGACCAGGAGCGGCGGGGAGGCGGGAAGAAAGCAGGGGGTGACGGACGAGTCTGGGGCCAAGGGCAGGACGTGACCCAGGAAGCAGGGGTCTGGCGACAGGCAGATAGGAGCGAAGACAGCGAGGTTTTCGCTCCGTGGAGCGATGGGGAATGCGGGGGGCCCGACAGAGGCCGGGGTGGGAGAGACGCGGCCACGAGTGGAGGCCACGCTTCTGAGGGGCGTCTCCGATAAGCCGGGGCAGTGACGAGGGCAGTGGCGGGGCGCGAGGCCCGGGTGTTTGTGAGGCACAGGGCTTGCTGCGGAGAACGGTCCAGCAGGAGAGAAGCCGGGTGAGGAGAGGCGCAGGCCAGGCAGGGGGGCGGGGACGCAGCAGGACCCCTCCCTCCGTCGCGTGTGCCCCCGGCCCGTCCCCGTCCCTGGCTGCCAAACCCCCGCACGTCGCCCGGGAGCGCCTCGAGTCTCCACTCCTCGCACCCGGGTGCAGGTGAGAGGGCAGAAGCCAGGGCCGCTGCACCCGGCGCGCCCAGTGCCTGACGCCGGGCGGGTGTTCAGCGCGCGTGGGTGGGATGGGGCCGCGGAGGGTCCCCCTCTGCTTCCCGAGACGCGGAGGGTGCACGGTGCCCAGGGCGGCACCAAGCCTGAAGGGCGGCCCGGGGCTGTCCACGCAGAGGGCCACAGTCCACATGTCAGGGCCACGCCACAGCAGGACGGCCGGAACGATGCCCGCTGTGCACCCGCCGCAGGACATGGGACAAGCCCCGTCCACGGGGAGGCAGGCCCCGCCCTGTCCCTCCTGACGAGAACCGCCTCCCAGCGCAGACCCAGGCAGGACTGCGCAGGGGACCTGGCGTGCCCCAGCCTGTGTCCGGCACAGTGATTTCCAGCCCCGTCACCCTCTCTCGGACCCCCTCCTGTTGGCCTGGAGCACGGGCCTGGGCAGGGCCATTTCTCCCCCGGCTCCTGCCTCCCAGGGGAGCCCATTGCCCGCCAGGCTGCTCACAAGGGCCAACAAGGGACACACCTGCCGCAGCAGCTGGGAGCATGCAGGCCTGCACGCCGGGCTCAGCGGTGGCCCGGGCTGGCTGCCGGCACAATGGCTTGTCCCCACACCTTCCGCTCTGAGCTCTGACTTAGCACGAGGAGCCCGGGGGTCGTGGTGCCTCGGAACAGCCTGGTCCCGATTCGCTGCCCTCACGGGGCAGACGTTCTCGTCCGGGGAGACAGAGAGCAAACCACGAACACAGCGAGCGAATCATGGGGTTTGTTGGGTTGAGAGAACAGGGTAGGATGAAGGAAGATCCGCACGGTGGGGGGTGACGCCGTGTGACAGTGTGAAGGCAGAGGCCACGGGAGACCGAGCTGGGGTGGCGGGACCTGAGCAAAGACTAGAAGAGGCGAGGGCGTTGGCCAAATGGATACCTGGGACGGGCACTTCCGGCGGAGGGGACAGCTGGGGCAAAGGCTCGGAGCTGGGACGCGCCCGGTGGGTTCGAAGAAAAGCAAGGAGGCCGGTGAGACCCGAGTGACAGGGCAGGTGGGCTGCGAGGCCCAGGGCCGCCGGGAGCACCGCGGCACCGTCCCACGAGAGGAGGGGTCTCCGGGTCACGAGCAGAGAAAGCGGTGATTTGTCTTAGGCGCTAAAAGGCCCCTCTGATGTGGAGCAGTTATAAGTCATGCCACAAACTCAAGGACGACCACCAAACAAAGTAAAATGACACATGTATGCACTTCGCATACTCGGAGAGGAGGAAAACTGGAATCGCGTGAAGTCGCCAGTTAAAACCGGAGAAGCAGAAAAAGACCAAAATGAAGATCAGAGACAACAAACAGAGAGCAGCAACAATGTGGTCGATGGCACCCACGTTTGGAAGCAGCCAAGGTGTCCTCCAGGAGGCAATGGCCAAACGGCGGAACATCCACACAGCAGAAAATTAATCGTCAACAAAAACCAGCCATCGAGTCACAGAAAGACATGGAGGGACCTTAGATTCATATCGCTAAGTGACAGGCGCCAGTCTGAAAGGGCCACATCCGGTACGACACCCTGAAAAGTGCAGAGCTGTGGACGGAGACCGTGAAAGCATCAGCGGTCGCCAGCAGGTGCAGGGCGGGGGTGGGGAGGGGGCACGGTGAGCAGGTGGAGCTGTTAATAATAGGGGAGACCAGGGTGAGGAAGAAAGTACGTGGAAATGCTGGGCTTTCTCCTCACTTTCCTGTGAACCTAAAACAGTTCTAAAAAAAAAAATTAAGCCTGTTAATTAAAAAAAAATAGTGTCCCTCTGGCTGCCGTGCTGGGAATCGGCCACGGACAAGAGAGGGAGCAAGCGGGCAGGAGGCGGTCAGGCGGGGGACAGAAGCAGCTCCGCAAACGGCCGGGAGGGACGGCCGGCCAGAAGGACGTGGGCGAAAGGCCGAGGGAAGCCGGGGGTGGCTCCCGGGTTCTGGAAGACAAAACTGGCTCCAGCTGGGATGAGAAGGCCCGCGGGAAGACGGGGGCCCGGGAAGACGGGGGCCCGCGGGAAGACGGGGGCCCGCGGGAAGACCGGGGGCCGGAAGCCTGTGCTGTCACGGCCAGTCCTAGGGGCTTCGACACGGACCCAGGCACGTGGCAGCAACTCCCAAGGCCCCGAGCGACTCCTGCAAAGCTGCCTTCCCATCGGAGCTGACGCTGGCACCGGTATCTGCCTTCGGGTCCAAACGAGGACCCCGGGGTTTCCAAACGAAATGCCGCCAGGCGGGTGGGCTGCATGAGCCCGCGGCACCGGGCAGTGTGGGGACAGTGCCCGCCTGCCCGATACGCCCCGTCGTGAGGTGTGAGGTGGGCAGCCCTCCAGCTCCGGCCGTGTTCCCAAGCAGGAAGACTGGGCCGGGGTGGCTCGATCTCATCATCTTTCAAGAGAAGCCAGAAATCTGGATTTTTATTTGAAACCTATTTTTAAAGTTTGGCAACTAACTCAATTTTTTCCAGTGCTCTGTGGGCCAAACAGTAAGCACGCCAAACAAAACACATCCCCAGGCGGGACTGAGCACATTCCCACCCACCACAACTTCTGCTCTGGGGGTTCCAGACTCGTGGCTCTCAAGGGTTTCGCACCTGAGCTAGCAACATCAATGGGCTGAAAGAACAACTTTGGATAATAGCACAAACAAAGCAACTGCATTCACGACACCTGCTGAGTAACGGGCACCGGCGCACACACGCAAACCTTCCCCGACCAGTGAGCCCCGTGCACATGCGGACACCCGAGGCACAGAGACTGCCTTCCCAGGCTCACACAGCTACTGGGGGGCAGAGCAGGGGTCTGTGCTCATAGCCAGTGGGCCACACTGCATTCTGGACGGGGCTACTGTCTGCAGATCTATTACACTGGCTCATCTGGGTACTTCCAACCGAGTCAATGCCAGAATCCAAGATCACACATTTTGCGGAGACTCGGGCAGAATGACTGGCAGGCAACGTCACGCGTGACCGCATCGCGTGTCTGGCCCCGCCCCTAGGGCTTTATGGTCCTTTCTCACGAGTCTAAGAGCTGTTACTGTTATTACCCCCACCTTACAGATCAGAAACGGAGGCTCAGAGAGGTTAAGTAACTCACCCGCCATCACACAGCTGGGTTAAGCAAACGCTGGAACCCAGGCAGACGGGGGATAAAGCCCACGGGGACACTGCCCAGTGCAGTCGCCGCTGGCCACACGCGGCTACTGAGACGTGGGATGTGGCCGCTGGACCTAAGGAACTGGAAGTTTGGTTTTTTTTTAATTCACAAACAACGTTAGCAGCTCTTCTGTCGTTTCGTTGTGTGATTATGCTTGATCGCGGCTAACTTTCGTTCACTTTCTTTCTGTCCTGTCTTCGTCTGCAGCTTGTGCTTCCAGTAGGAAAGCTGGAACCGCGGAGGACGCAGGGTGGCTCGTAGGTACACGGCCCCACCGCCCGCTGCCAACATTTCGCATCCTCCTGGCTTCTTTCCTGTGCGTAGCTGTAACCGGCTGGGATCTCACTGTACGTGTGGCCATCACTCTGGATTCTCCCTCCCACTCAGCTCGGCGTTAGCACGGTCTCCCGGTGTCAAACACCCCTCACGTGCGCCTTCTACAAGGAAGAGCTGACACGCCGCGGAATGGCCGTGCCGCCGGCTTTCTAGATCGTGCCCCGCCTTTAACCACTACCGCATGCATTTCGAACACCACGGCTTTGGAGTCAGCAGGCCGGCTGCTTACGACCTCAGGCAACTGACAAGCTTCCTCAGCCTCAACGTCCACAGTCCTCGGTGGGAAAGTCGGTGTCCAAATTCCTACCTCAAAGGCGGCTGGCAGGACTGAAAGATGATACATGGGCGGCCCCCACGGCGCCGGCACCCTTAATTATTTTTATCGAGGAATCACATCCCCATCATTGGGAAACTAGACTGTTGTAAATTTCGTACTGTCATAAACAGCACCGTATCTCAAGAGGGAACGTTCCAAGAAGACAACGCCGCTTGGCCTCTATGGCCCTCGCCTCCGAAGACACACCGTGTCACTTCCGCCGTTCACACAGGTCAGAGCAGTGACAGGCCAGCCCACGTCCAAGGGGAGGGACTGCAGACCCCACGTCTCTCAACGGGAGGAAAGTCAGACAAACACCTGTGACCCGGTTTCAGAACTGCTGTGCCATCTTTACTCTGAATTGACTCAATAAAGTGATACCGGGGGACACAGTCTCTCATCTGCAATGAAGCACCGTGAGTGAACAGGGCAGGATCTGCCAGTCGTGATGGAGAAACTGTACTGAGTCTCCCAACCACCATCATGCTCCCTGTCTCCATCACAGGGAAGGAGGCTGGCCCAGCCAGGGCTCCAGCTGCAGGCGCAGCACAGAGCTCCCCGGCCCTCAGAAGAATCACGCCCATGACCTCGGCTGAATTAAACACCCATTGTCCTTGCACGTCCAGCAGCCATTCCCCATACATTCATTAGCGACACCTCAGTTTTCCTTTGGTTTGGTTGGGCACGTGGCCCAGACCAAGCCAATCAGCACTGTCTAAACTTCTGGCCACAGTGAAAGTACAGAGTTGGGCACAACCCCAGATTCCGGTGAGAACCAACCTTGTCGTTTCTGCCCAAGCAACTCAGAAAGAGAAGCTGCCTTTCAACCAGCCATGGGAATGACATCAACCCGGATTGCCACTGGCTACTCCTGGAAGGGGCAGCTGAAGCACAAGGCCAACAGAGGGGCAAGAGATGGCTAGGGGCCAAGTCCTGATGACCTTATTTGAGCCCCTAGATCCAGCTGTCCCTGAAGCTGTCTCTCCCAGGTATTAGTTTTATGGGCCAATCTTTCCTTACACCAGTATTGAGTTGAGTGTCTGTCACCCGCCAACAAAAGAGTCCTAGCTACTTCATCCGAGTGTCCCATCACAGTCATTTACTTGACCTTGATCTTACACTCAACGTCAACCAATGCTGTTCGAAATAATAAACAAAAAATAATCGAATCTCCCTGGGCTGCAGGCCACGTGTTCCGAAGCAAGAGAAATGGAAACATTTCACATTTGTTCCAGTTCGTAAAACCTTTTGAGCTAACACCTAACATCTCCCTCTCAAACGGTTCTGTCTCAGCACTTTCAAAAGTAAAACAGGAAATCAAAGTGTTTCTTAGCAACAAATTATATACGTCACGGGGGACGGGGAGGAGAATTAGAAGGTTTCATCTAGTTGGAAACTATTTCCCTTTCTTCCCGAAGTCACTACCTGCGTGAAACCTCCACGGGAGAATGGAACAAAGGTGGAGCTATTTTAACTCTTCTCTGATGCACTGGTAATAAATAAACCCTGCAAACGCCAGAACGGTGATACTCAGCACGGGCCACTGTGTGAAACTGGGGAAGTGACTTCCAAAACAATTACGACTTTGGATTCCGTTTTCTAATGCTGTTTACGAACTACCACAAACATAGCAACTTAAAACAGTGCCGATTTTAATGGGGACAGAGTTTCGGTTTGGGAAGATGAAAAGGTCTTGGAGCCAGATGGTGGTGACGGTTGTACAACCACGTGAATGTGCTTAACGCCACTGAACTACACACCTAAAAACGGTGCGTTTTACCACAATGAAAGGTGCAAATTTATTTTACAGTTTCCTCAGGTCAGAAGTCCTGGCATGGGTCTGGGTTCTCCACCCTGGCACCCACGAGGACGGAATCAAGGTGTTGGCTGGCTGGGTCCCTGTCTGGGCTCAGGATTTCCTGCAAGCTCACTCAGGTTGCTGCTCCTTGCGGTTGTAGGACTGAGGTTCCAGGCTCCTTGCTGGCTGTCAGCGGGGGCTGCTCTCAGCTCTTTGAGGCCAGCTGTGTCCCTTGCCACATGCCCATCCATCTTCAAAGCCAGCACTGGAGACTCCCCATCCTGGAAGATCCCTCTAAAACTTCAGATCTCTATGACTCTCAATCTCTGACCTATAGACCTTGAAGGGTCTGTTGATTGGATTGTGCCCACCCAGATAACCTCCCTTTCTTAAAGCCAAACGTGCCATAAAACAGAACCCAAACTCAGGAGTAATGCCCTCCCCATTCACAGTCCCAAGGATCAGACAAGGCGTGCGCATTGGGGAGCGGGCCCGCCAAGGTCTTCGAGTCTACCCACATGCCCCGAAACCCAGTAATTCCAAACGTAAGTAGAGGCCCCAGAGAAATTCTTGCACTTGTACATGAAAAGGTGTGCAAGACACTTCAGCACTGCTTCCCTTTGTGGAAACCGGCAAGCGGCCTAAATGCGCACTGACAAGAGAACAGATAAATGCACCAATGCGCTCATGGGATGGAATACTACGCAGCAGAGACAATGGACTACGGCAACGTGTATCAGCACCGGCGGCGGCCACAGATGCAGCGAGAGAAACGCACTGCAGAAGGACGTGTGTCAAAAGATGCTATTTATGTCATTTTTAAACATGCACGATGTTTTACGTAATTTATGATTATATATGGATAGCAAACTTAAGATGCTAAATTCAGGCAGCGAATTCCTCTGGGGAAAGAGAAGAAAATGAATGAGATCTGGGAGAGTACGCGGGAGCATCGACTGTAACGGTCGTGTTTTATTTCTCTGGTCGGGTGGTAGGTGCGTGGTGTCCATTGAAACGTTCCCTATATCTCCCGTGTGCCTGGAGTACTTCACAATTTTCAAGGTAGAAAGCAGAAACTGAAACTTTAGAATTGCCTGCTGTTCAGAAGCTTTGGCGGTTGGGTGCTTCTGATGCGTAATGAGCTACTTGAATGAATTACAGCCCAAAGCCAGCCAAGATTCGGCGACGGCTTTCATTTTGTTCCAGTTTGGGATTTTAAAGCATACCAACTTTGTGGATTCTAATGAAGAAACAATCACCAGCTAGAAAAACGCACATCGCCTATCCAGGCTTCCTCTTGCTAATGGAGAATATCTTTGATTTAAGGGAGACATAAAGCAAGATGGATTGTAATTGGGGGATCAAAGAGCGCCCAGATAAGTCGGCAGCACGCCTAGTGGGCAAAGTCCCCACAAGCCTCCGGGGCGTTCCTAAGGTGGCGGGGGCTGGGCGTGCTGTGGCTTTAGAGATCCTGCTCGCATCTGTCTGTCCGGAGGCAGTGTGGCCTGACGGTTGCACCCACGCACCCTGGAGCCACTCGGGTCCCCATCCACACGTGGCCACTTCTTAGCTGTGTGACCTCAGTCCAGTTACTTGATCTCTCTGTGCTTTGAATTCCATCTGCAAAATGTGGGTGATAAAAGCACCTACTTCACAGGGCTGCTCTGAGGACTGAATGTGTTTACACGTGTACAGCACCTGAAACGGAGCCCAGCATGCGGCAGACGTGATGTGTCAACTTTTGTGATCGTCCGAGTTTCATTGTAAAACAGTACGGTCCTAACAGTGATTGAGGGCACGGACGCCAGAGCTAGAGCCCCTGGGTTCAAGCCCCAGCCTCGCCATTCACGGGCGACGTGGCCTGGGGCAAACTACCTGCCTCCTCTGAGCCCCAGTTTACTCCCCTGTAAAATGGGGATAACGAAAGTAGCAGGCGGGATTGTGAGGGTTAAGTGAGCGAATACGAGTCAAGCCCACCCTTGAGCCCCTGAGTTTGGCCGATCTATTCTATCCTCATTTCAAGAAGAAGAAAAAAAACCCTCTCAAAGGGCCAGGCTGTTGTGTGTTTGTTTAGGGTCGTTTATTATATAAATATACGTAGTTCAGGCTCAGAGCAGAGAGCATGGACCTCAGCCAAGCCAGGCAAAGATGAGACTGCTGAGTCAGGTGTGCAAGACCCACAGAACATTCCAGATCAAGCCAGATTGAGCTTGGATCAATTCTCCTGGGAAGAGGCAAGGTACCAGTAAACTCCCAGCAACAAGGTTTATGACACTCAGAGCGCCCATCTGCCAACTGGAAGCTACAGTCTCCTTTTCAAACTTCCCCCACGGGAAGTTTGAATGGCCCCACCTGCCCTTTGAGCTAAGCCAGGGCCCACCCGGTCACCTGCCATCGGCCACCTGCGACAGGTGTCTAAAGCAAATCTCACTGCAAAGAATGCCCCTAAAACAGTGGGTCCTCGAAGCAGGTGATTTCCCCCCAGGAGACATTTGGCAAGCTCAAGAGCCATTCTTGGTTGTCACAGTTCAGGGGTAGGTGTTACTGGCAGCCAGTGGGTAGAGCCCAGGATCCTAGTGCCCAGGACAGCCCGTGCAGCAGAGCATTATCCTGCCCCAAATGCTGAGAAACCCACAGTGCTAAAACTACAGTCATAGACATTGTCCTGGATGTGGCCTTCCAGAATACCCATACGCCACTGTCTGTGATAACAAGCAGCTATGGACAAGCACAGTAACCGACGAGAAGGGACTAGTTGTGCAAACGAATGAATGGCGCTCCGTCGGTGACACGCAGGGATTAGTTCTCTGAAAGAGGTCTCCACGCGCCGCCAGGGAAGAAAGACCCGAAAGGCAGCAAGTAGGGTGGAAAAAGCAAGGTGCGTGACGGTGTGACTAACACGCTCTCTAGTGTCTTCTAGAAGGGAAGTTATAAAAAGAAGCGTTTATTCTGGTTTACGCATTCGTGTCTTTCCAGAAGGAATCCTCTAAATCTACCAAGCGCTTTTACCTTTGGGGAGAGAATAAGCGGGGCTTCGGGGGGGACACGCCAACTTTGCGTCTGGTGTCGTTCTGCAGTTTGCGTTCTTTATCCTGCCACTAATATTACTTGTGCTTTCTGTTTAAATGTCAAAACAGGAAAAGTCATCCCTTGGGGGTATCTAGGCAGGGAGATTAAGGCCCCTTTTTGTTTCCTTCTAAGTATCGATCTACATGTGTTTTTAAAAGCCTGATAAATGGCACGTTGAAAAGCAGTTGCTTAGGTGTCAGATAATAAAACAATTAAAATTATCTTAAGTGCAGTGTGGTAGACAGAAGGAAATGCCTCTCCAAAGGTGTCCTCGTCCTAATCTGAGAATTTAGCAATATGTGACCTTACAAGGCAAAGGGGACTTTGCAGGTGTGATTAAGTTAAATCGGGATTTTTTTTTTTTTTTTTGAGACGAGATTATCCTGGATTATCCCGTGGGCACAATATAATCACAAGGGTCCTTGTAAGAAACAGGCAGGAGGGTCAGAGTCAGAGAAGATGGTATGACAGAAGCAGAGGGCGGGGGGAAGGGGTGTGCTTTGATGTTGCTGTACTGCTGGCCTTGATGATGGAGGAAGGGGCCGTGAGCCAAGAAACACCAGCATAGCCTCTGGAAGCTGGAAAAGGGAAAAAAAAAATCTCCCTCAAGCCGCCAGAAGGAACGCAGGCCACTGACACCTTGATTTTCATCCATCGGAACTGACTTTCGGCTCCTGACCTTCGGAACTGTAAGACAATTACGTATGTTTGTTTTAAGCCACTAGGTTTGTGGTCATTTGTTACAGGAGCAATAGGAAACTGACCCATGTGCGAGAGCATTTATATTGTTTTCCCACCAAAAGGTTTTCCTGCCAAAGACTTCATTTGATCCTTAAAGAACTCCGGGGCAGGCTGGTGTGCCATCGTGGATATGTGGAGACGGAGGCACATAGCTATTACATGACAGTTCCCAGTGACCAGGCAGCTCCTTGGTGTCAGAGCCAGCACCAGGGCTTGGTTCTCCAGCTCTACTGTTCTCCCCGACACTCAAATTAGCGCAGAGGGTGGCCGGAGCAGGATGTGGCTTCTGAAGCCAGACTGCCTGGGTTCAGAGGCCGGCTCTGCCCCAAGCTGGGCGGTCTTGGGCATGAGGATCATAATACCTGCCTCAGAAGGCCGTGGTGAGAATGAAATGGAATCATACGTATTGAGTATCTGGCACTAGAATGACTTCAGTAAAAGTAGCATCACTATAATTCACCTCAGGTTAATGCAGTTTAGCGCGTTTTTCCCTCCCGTGACTGGTATTCAGTAGACATGGGTCCGGAGCAGCGTGCTCTTGCAAGAAGCACAGGCTTTCCGGGAGCAGTGAGCACCCCAAGACGCCCTTTCAAGGATGTTGATCTTCTCTGAGTCTTCATGACCCCCGTTCCCTGCCTCTGCCAGCTCCCTAGGCCCTGCCGAGCAGCTAGTCAAGCCTCTGCCTGAGCCCCAGCCCCCTCTCGCTTCCGCCCCCTTCTCCCCCTTCTCTGGGGTTCCCTAGCCATGACTTCGCCTCCGACTGTCTGCATTGTAGTGAACATCCATGCCCGCCAGCGACATGCCCTTCTCCTGTACCGGAGCACGGCTGGCTTTGGGGAACCGCCCCCATCCTCAGCCCGCATGGTTTCTGATGACGTCAACTCCGCCCCCGAGCTCCAAGGGCTGCGGCCTGGCCAATCAGCTTATTCCACC
>NW_006434829.1:2860685-2864483 GCF_000325575.1 Pteropus alecto
ACACATGCTTGTCCAATGGCATTCGATCCTGAGACTTCTTACTGTTGGGAGGAAGGAGGTTTCTGTTCCACTAATCCGGGAGAAGATAAACCTTTGACTGATGGGGGTGGAGCGTCTTGATAATGTCGGCTCTATGAGGACCAGGCTCTAGTGCGTTTTCTTCCTCGCTCTATCCCCAGCACCTAGGACACCCAGCACATCGAAGTGTGCAATTGAAACTTTTAATAAAGGATTTGAATTCAATACTTTGAATAAGGATTTAATAAGGCTTCTAATTTTTGAGAATGAAGCAAAGCAGGACTCAGAGATCAGTTCCAACTTGTACTGGGTGCCTGGATATAGCTAAGCCTGAATACCGACCTCTCCAGACATTTGGCCACGTTGGCCAATAAATTACCAGATCTATTCCCACGTGCGCAAAAAAGAAACTTGTGTACAAGGATCTTGTAATATTGCTTATAATCGCAAAAAAAAAAAAAAATAAAAAAAATAAAAAAAGAAAGAGAGAGAGAGAAAAAAAAAGAAACAAACAAACCATCTAAATGTCTTATCCACCAGGTACTGGCTAAATAAATTATGGTGAATCCCACAGTGAAACGCAACACCACAATTAAAAAGAAAGAGGCAACTCTACATGAACTGGTAAGAAAGACTCTCAAAGACATAAGGTTAAGGTTTAATAAATGCTCATAACTATGTGCTACTACAAGGGAGGGGGTGGTGATGTCAACTGCACGGCAATGAGATCTTGGTTTTGCTGTTCTGTAGCTCAGCACCTACAACAGAACCTGGCACATGAAGCTGCTCAATAAATAATCGTGTGTGAGTGGATGAACCAAGGGAAATGTGTTTACTTGCACATGTACAGAAGTGTCTCAGGAAGGACACAGAAAACCCCTGATAATACCAGAGGCCTCTGGGAGGAAGGCCGGGGAGGCTGGGGCGGCTGGGGCATGGTGGAGGAGACGGAGCCCTGATTTTCAACATACACTTTTTGAATTTTGAACATGTACATGCACATCTGTTCAGAAAAATCAACTAAATAAATAACATGACGAAATGCCACCTATCCCTAGAAAGCAATATGCCCTAGGAAACGGGGCTGTTAGTCTGTTCTGCAGTCTGGGGAGGGGGTGGAACCCTGCGGGTGGCAGATGCAAACCATGGGTAAGACCTGGGGTTTCCAGGGCCAACATGGCTCCTGATTCACTGGGAGGCTTTGGGAACCCCATTTCCCCTCCCTGAGCCTCAGTTCCTTCGTCTGTAAAACAGGAGGGCCAGGCAGTGATCTCAAGGCTGTTCCTAAGAATGGAGCTTTTCCCCAGGAGGGCGTGGCGGACAGAGCAGCAGTCTCGGCATCCCTGGGAGGCGCAGTGCATGGCTTTCCACCCTGGAGCATCAGCGCATCTCAGGGCGGCTGCCTCGGGCCACTCAGAGGCTAAATTATTGTACTTGACGTATCGCCTCGCCCCTTCCCCTGGTAATTTATGCTCTGGATTCGGCCCAATCGATCCTTCATTACGGAGACTGACACACACAGTAATTACGTGCTTCCCAGGCCAGACCATTCCTTCGCGGCATCTTGGTTTCCGTCACTCCTGCTGCTTTATCAAGGGCAGCATCCGCCAGCAACGCCTCCGCGAGAGTCGGGGCATGGCGGGAACAGTAGGCTAACCCTGGTAACTCTGGTTTTCTCACTTAATTTTCATGAGTTGGAAATATCTTTCTGGAATATAATACATATTCAACGGGATGAAATAAGTAGCAGTTTTGACTGCTGAAGCTCAAAAACTTGGCTGGAATATGATAAGGAGGTTTCGCCGCTAAAATTGTACCTACGTTAAGAAAACCTAATATATACAAAGCCAAAAATCGCAAAGCAGAACAATTTGGTGGCTGCATTTTACAAAAGGATTTGTCAAACAGGTCTTTAATTGGCGGGTCCCCTGGGATTTCTAAAAGGGGGCTCATGGTAAAACGAATTAAATTGAAATTGCACACAGTCGTTTGAGAACACAGCTGCTGCCTAAAGTGGGGAACGACGGTGCCGGGGGCACCCCTGGGCTGGGGGTTTTCCACGAGTGGACAAATTGCCTCTTTCTCCTGCGCCAAATCCTCCAGGGCATCCAGCTGTAGCAACCCAGTGACAACCTGATCAATATCTGTGGACCAGCCTGGTGAAAGATAGAGAAGTCACACTGAAATGAGCGTCCAAGAACAAGGCACAGAAGGAAGGAGAAGGACAAAGAGGAGAGAGAAGCAGCAGCCACTACCCCACGGTAAGGGCTTACTGCGCGCCCAGAACTGAGAGCGCCCGATACACGCTCGCTCGCTGCATGCTCCCAGCGACTCTCTTAGAGGAGGGATCTGAGGCTCAGAGAGGTCAAGGGACTTATGCGAGGTCACACAGCCCTGAAGGAGCAGTGCTAGGACTCCTCGTGAGAATCTCTGATCACCATATCCAGGTCTCTACACAGTATACTTCCATAGTCTGCTAATTAAACCACCCAGATCCCATCCCTGCACAGGAGAAGGGGTATGAAGGTTGGGGCGGTGGACGTGGGGGCAACCGCAGGGGAGCAGACGGTGCGGCTGCTCTTGGGGAGCTTACAGTCAGGGGAGGCCAGCAGGGTGCACAGGGCGCTGATGCCCACGCGGAGGCCACGGCAGAGGTGGTGCGTGTCGCGGGAATTCAGAAAAAGGCGACACCTTTTGGTCCTGGAATGGCCGGGGCAGGGGGTGGGCTGGAGGAGCTTCGCTGAGAAGGGGAATAAACAGATCCTCAAGGATTGGATGAAACGTGGATGAGCTGGGGCAGAGGGAGGGAGCTCCAGGCCGGAGGGGGCAGGCAGCACACGGCACGCTCAAGGGGCATGAGCCCACCACTGACCAGTCGGAGTGGACCGGAGGATGCCTGGAAGGGGGCGGGAAGAAACAAGCCTGGGATGCAGGAGGCTAACGCAAGGGTGGCAAACAGGTGGCACACACGGCAGCAGCTGCCGGGTCCCGGGCAGACGTGCACAGCGCCTGCAGCTCTCACAGAGCTTCAGGACCCTTCCCAACACTGGCTCCGGGAGCCGGTAACGAAGGGTCAGGGTTCGCCCCCGAGATGGACTCTCTCCGCCAGCACCCCTATCCACAGGGAGGGGAGCACAGGCGCGGTGACACACGGAGCCACCTGCGGGCCAGACGCCGGCCTACCTTGTCACCCACCATCATCCTGCCGATAGGCATGTCAGTCAAGGAAATTAAAGTTCAAACGCAAAAAGCACAGGGGGAATTGGTTCCGAACCATGACTGTGTGATCTCGGAGGCCAGATTCTTCCCACCACACCCCAGGACCCCAAACCTGAATTTAATTCTGTGGGGAAACATTCCAACACCCATTCTGCAACCCTGCCTGCCCCCAACGCAGAACACAGGCGCCTCCTGAATCACCCCAGTCCCTGCTTTCCCCACCTTCCTCCCTGGCCCACTCCCTCGCGCCCCCGCCCCCGTTCGCTGGCTTTGGCACGCGCCCCTCTCTGTCCCTCTGTGCTCCTGGCCTGCTGGGTGAAATGGTGAGCCCCGAAAGGGAACTGCAGGGGGCCCTACTGGGCCCTTTGTCTGCCCTCCACCCACAAGGCCAGTCGCCTGGGTTCACGGTGGCGTAATTTCTCAGTGTTCCCTGACGGAGGAGGACATTTCGGCTCTCTGTAATGGAGCTGTTGTCATGGAAATCACTTCAGTGCGCTGTGAAAGGACTTAACTATCCGCTCCCCCCTCCACGTATCCCCACTTTGCCTTTAACAATGACAA